>NC_058131.1:57944464-57952663 GCF_016433145.1 Gracilinanus agilis | reverse complement strand
AGAAGGAGGAGGAGGAGGGGAGGAAGAGGAGGAGAAGGGGAAAAGGAGGAGGAAAAGGGGAGGAGGAGAGGGAGGAAGGGAGAAGGAAGAGGAAAGGTGGAGGTAGTAGTGGTGGTGGTAGAGTGTTCCAGACATGGAGGAAACAGAAGATGGAGCATCCTGTGTGAGGAACAGCCAGGAGATGAGCATCACTAGATCATAGAGTACCCAGGAGTGAGGGAGGTATAGGAAGACTGGAAAGGTAGGAGAGGGCTGGGTTATGGAGAGCTTTGATCAAAAATTATTTGATCCTAGAGGTCATAGGGAGCCATTAGAGTTTATTGAATGGGGGATAGTGATGTGGTCAGTCCTGCTTAAGGAAGCAGCATTCTATGAAGACTTTTGGATATTACAGAAAGAAATGGGAATGTTCCATTGAGTCCTGGGCCCCATGTTTTAGGAAGGGCTTTGATAAACTGAAATGGAGAATGTCCAGAAAAGGGTCTTCAGGATAATACAATGGGGTTGGCTGGGTAGTTAATGGTCCTCTTTTCAGAGATCTTGAAGCAAAGGCTAAATAAAGGCCCACTTGTCAATGGGTCTTGGAAGGGTTTATTATTTGGATGTTGGGTTGGACTTCATGGGCTCCAAGGTCCCATACATTTCCACAAGGCTATGATTCTCTGCCTTTGTCCTCTTGGTTTCAAAGAGTTTTATGTGTTTATTCAACTTTCACCAGTCAGTAGTGCTAGAGATTCAAGGAGGGGGGATACAGTGAAAGTAGTTCAGTAGATTGAGAGTCAGACTTAGAGATGAGAGGTCCTGGATTCAAATCTGGCCTTAGACACTTCCTAGCTGTATGACCCTGGGCAGGTCACTTCCCCCTCCATTGCCTAGCCCTTCCTGCTCTTCTGCCTGGGACCCAATACACAGTACTGATTCTGAGATGAAAGGTAAAGGTAGGTATTAAAAAAATATAAATATATATAATACAAAATAGGTAATAAAAATATAAAGGAAGATAATAAGAATAATAATAATGAAGCTCAAAAGCAAGGAAGGCTCAGCAGGATGTTGTGTTTGTCTGGACTGTGAGTTCCCTGAGGGTAAAGACTAGGCATTGACCTTTTTTTGTAGCATTGCCTTCTTCCTACACCTTTGTGAGGCAGCAATAGCATCTCTACCACCCACAGGGCAGGCAAACTAGCCTCGATGAAGCTGCAAGGAAGACAGAGGAGGCAGCACATGTGCCAAGCGAGTCTCTAAGTCCTATGATACCCCGAGTACCTCTGGGCCTCAGTTTCTCCCACATGTAAAATGAAGAGGCTGGGCTAGATATCTCTCTCCGTAGCCGCCTGTATCCCACACAAGCACCCGGCGCAGAGCTGGGCTGGTGGCGAGCTGGTTGTTTATCTCTCATTGGCCCACTGGCCCACCCCTCAGTTTGGGATGCTTGCCAAGAAATTCCTGGGGCTCATGGATGGACATCCAGGCTCCCACCCACGTAGACCCGGCGAGGGGAGGCTCTCCTCAGAGCCTGACCAGTCCCCCTAACCAGGAATAGATGTCGCCCCGCTCCAGGAGAACACAGAGACATTGTAGAGGGGAGTGAAAGGGAGGCTTCTGTCTGCCAATCCAGAGAGAGAGGGTCAAGGGCAGGCCAGGCCGAGGCCCTGGCACCGCTCTCCTTCCCTCCCAGCCGGTCCTCTTTGGGGCTGTGCACATCGCTGCCTGATTTGACTCTGGGCCATGCTATAAAAAGCCCACCAGAGCTGGGTGGAAGGAGCCGCTGTCTGTTACTCACCATGAAGTTGGGGGCGGAGGGGAAAGCCCGATGCCTGGCTTCCTTTAAAGTCACCCTGGCAGAGCTTAAATGGGACAGGCCGGGGGAGCAGCCAGTGCCCAGCACATAGGAAGCCCTTAATGCATCCTTGTTGAACGACTGACGGATGGAGGGATGGCAGGAGGGGCTCAGCTCCAGCCAGAGCCGCCCATGCTCCGGAGCCAGGTGAAGTGTTTTGGCCAGAGAACTCCTGGGGTTTACGAAGGGCTCAGGCCGTGCAGTGTTTCCATATGGATTCCATAAATTAAACCTTGCCAGGAAACGAATGGTAAATTTATATGTCTGCTCACATGTGTGGCTCATTGACTCTAAGAGCTTTCCAGCAGAATTCACCTCCCATCCATCTCACTTAGGCGCTCGGGTTTTATGGGGCTAATCCCTAAAAAAATTGGATCAACATGAAGTTTCTTTTTATACAGGCACCCTGGCCCTGGATCTCATAAATCAAAACGGAGGGCGTCTCCACTCCCCCGACCCTACTTCCCTGAGCGGTTCCAATTGGGCCAGTCCCAGAAACCCTGCCCCGAGCTTAGCGGGCAGTCGCCCTCTCATCGTCCCCTGTGCTAGTGGTGTTCTTGTTATTCCTTTGAAATGTCTCCAGCGAAAGACCTTCCTTTCCTATTCCCGGGGCTGCCACCTCATTCTAGGCTCTTAGCTGGCACCTACCCAGTTATAAGAGAGGCGGGTATGATGGTACGATAATAGCTGTGATACAGAACGTTGGATTCAAAGGATCTGGGTTTGAATACCATTTCTGCTACCTGGAAAAGCGTAGACGAGCTTTTTCTCCTGGATAAATTTATTCTTCCCAATCTGGAAATAAAAGAGTTGAACTAGATGGAAGTCTTTTTCTCCTAGAGCCCATGAACTTGGCTTTTTTTTTTTTTAACCCTTGTCTTCTGTCTTAGAATGGATACTAAGTATAGTTCCAATATCCAGAAAAGTGCTAAGGGCTAGCCAATTGGAGTTAAGTGACTTGCTCAAGACCACTTAATTAAGAAATGCCTGAGATCAAATTTGAACCCAGGTCCTCCCATCTCCAGACCTGGTGCTCTATCTACAGAGCAACCTAGCTGCCCCGAACTTGGCTTTTAAAATATTTTGATAACCATGTTTCAATTTAATTGATTTCCTTTGTAATCTTATAGATTTATCTTACGCATTTTAAAACGTAACTCTGAAAAGAGATCCAGAAGGTTTCCCCAACCTGTCAAAGGGGACCATGACACAAAAATAGGATCAGACGGTGTGTTAAGTGCTAAGGCTTTAAGGCAAAAGGCAATCCCCTTTCCTTCAGGATGTGACAGTCTAAGGAGGAGAAGACCACATACAACCAGCTATGTACAAACCAGTTCTATATACAGGGTGAATTGGAGATAATCATCAGAGGAAAGGTATTAGAATTAAGGGGGATTGGCAAAGTGCTCATTTGTATCCCCATCTCTCAAGGCATTCTTTCAGAGGAGGGAAGATTGGACATGTTCAAACATAAATCCAGATTATAAACAAAATGAAGTGAGTTGAGAGTCCACTAATAAGTGGAAGAAATCACGAATGGCTTCTTGAAAGAGGTGACATAATGAAGAGGGATTCAATTTTTTGGTTTGTGGGGAATTAAAGGGCAAAACTTGGAATGATGGGAAGAACTTTCAGAGAAGTTCATTTAAACTCAATTTAAGGGAAAACTTCCTAACAATTTGAGCTGTTCCAGAATGGAATGAGTTGCCATGAGACCAATGATTTACAAACAGAAGTAGGAAAGGGACATTATCGAGATGGGTCCTATTAGGCTGTGTCTCATACAAGGTTGAAAATTCTGAGACTCTGATTTCCAGCACCTAGTTGGTGCCCAATCAATATCTGTTGATTCTTTTTTTTTTTTTAAACCCTTACCTTCTGTCTTAGAGTCAATATAGGTATTAATTCCAAGGCAGAAAAGTGGTAAGGACTAGACATTTGGAATTAAGTGACTTGCCCAGGATCACATGAGGTCACATTTGAACCCAAGACAGTCTGTCTCCAAGCCTGGCTCTCTATCCACTGAGTCAACTAGCTGCCCCTGTATCTGTTGATTCTTTCAGCCCAGTATCTTGCACCATGTATATCTGCAGTATTATACAATTAATATGTTGATGTTTAGAGGTCATGTCATGTCGGAAGAGTCCCAGGTCCACCAGATTCCCTTGGATGAATCTGAAAGATTCATTTAGCTTCACTGTCAAATGAAGGAGTTGGGCTGAGGTCTCCAAGGACATCTCCCACTCTCAGTCTATGATTCTTTGATGAATCGGAGTCACAACAAGATCCTCAGGCAGCAAAGGAAGATAGAAAAGGCCATTTTTTCCTTGATTTTTTTTCCATTCAAAGATTTTATTTTCCTAATTACAAGTAACTACAATTTTCAACATATTTTTTTTTCAAAATTATAAGATCCAAATTGTCTCCCCCATCCCTTCCCTCTCCCCTCTTAGAGATGGTAAGCAATTTGATCTGAGTTATATGTTTATTATCATGCAGTGGTCATTGTTATAAGAGAATACTCAAATAAAGCCAAAACCCCCAAATAAAACCTTAAATAAACTAATATGGAGCATAGTATGCTTTGATCTGCATTCTCATGAAAACAGTTCTTTCTTTGGAAGTGGAGAGCATTCTTTGTCCTAAGTCCTTTGTATTGTATTGTTGAGAGTAGCTAAGTCTTTCACAGATGATCATCATACAATATTGCTGTTATTGTGTATATTGTTCTCCTGGTTCTGCTTATTTCACTCTGCATCAGTTCATGTAGATCTTTCCAGCTTTTTCTAAAATCATGCTGCCTATCATTTCTTATAGAATAATAGGATTCCATCACCAACACATACCACAATATCCTCAGCCATTCCCTCAGTTTCCAACTCTTGGCCACCACAAAAAGAGCTGCTATAAAGATTTTTGTACAAGTAGGTCCTTTCCTCTCCTTTTTAAAAAATCTCTTTGGTAAACAGGTTCAGTAGTGGTGTTACAGGATCAGAGGGTATGCACAGTTTTATAGCCCTTTGAGCTTAGTTCCAAATTGCCCTCCAGAATGGTTGGATCAGTTCACAACTCCACCAACAATGCACACATCCACTCCAACATTTATCACTTTCAAAAGGTCCATTTTCACTAGGGCTCCCTTCCTCCTTTACCTTCCCCTGTCCTTCTTCTCCCTGGCCCCAGATGACCCAAATTATCTAGTGTTCAACTGCTTATGCAGCTTGGGTGAGGCGGAAGGACGGTCACCAGCTTCATTCCTCTAGGTGAGATGGAGGGCCCCTAAGCCTTATATTTGCCTTGCCACTGACTCCTAAGGTCCTCCAGACCTTACATCTGCCCTGGATTTAACAGATACCTGGCACTATTATCTGACATATTGAAATATCCTAAGGGGCCCTCGGGCCTGACCAACAGCTCCTTTGCATCACTCTTGGCACTTTGGGGCTATTCTATCTGCCTTGCAGCTGATCTTTAATTATATACTGTCTTCCAATTAGAATGTAAGTTCCTAGAGAGCAGGTACTGCCTCATTTTTTCTGTCTGTATCCTTAGTAATTTAGTTAAATTAGTTAGATTAGAAGCTTTCTCATTCATTCATTCATTCATTTGTTCACTCATACACTAGACTTACCGAGACATAGTAAGCTAGTAACTTAGTTAATGCATTCTCATTCATTCATTCAATCATTTATTCATTCACTCATACACTGGATTTACCAACACAAAGTAACCTGCTTTCTTATCCATTCATTCATACATTGGACTTACCAAGACAATTTAGAAAAGATTTTAGCAGTAAGGGGATGAGGCAAGAAAGGGCTCCGGCTAACAGTTAAACAGAAAACTCATTTATCTGGCACTAAATTCCAAGTCCATCCTCACATATTGTTGTGTGGCTATGTAGGATTCCCCCGTGTTTGGAGAGGAGCCTCCTTGTTCAGCTTGCCCATGGAAGCCAGGCAGGTAACCAAGTCTGTAGCTAGCAGGGTTAGAGACTCTAAAATGGAAAACCAGTGATGTCTCAAGAAAACTAGGTAATAAAAGGATAATCAATCTTTTAAAATTTTTTTATTTAATTGACTAATTAAGAAAATGTTTCCATGGTTACATGATTCATGTTCTTTCCCTCCCCTCCTGCCACCCCCTTCCCATAGCCAATGAGCAATTCCACTGGGTTTTACATGTGTCATCTTTGATCAAGACCCATTTCCATATTATTGACATTTGTACTAGGGTAATCATTTTAGAGTCTACATCCCCAATCATATCCCCATCGAACCATGTCAATCATATGTTTTTCTTCTGTGTTTCTGCTCCCACAGTTCTTTCTCATAAATCCCTCAGAATTGTCCTGGGTCATTGCATTGCTGCTAGTAGAGAAGTCCATTACATTCTATTGTGCCACAGTGTATCAGTCTCTGTGTATAATGTTCTCCTGGTTCTGCTCCTTTCACTCTGCATCAATTCCTGGAGGTTTTTCCACTTCACATGGAATTCCTCCAGTTCATTATTTCTTTGAGCACAATAGTATTCCATCACCAACAGATACCACAATTTGTTTAGTCATTCCCCAATAGAAAGGCATCCCCTCATTTTCCAATTTTTTGCCACCACAAAGAGTGCGGCTATAAATATTTTTGTACAAGGCTTTTTCCTTATGATCTCTTTGGGGTATAAAACCAGCAGTGGTATGGCTGGATCAAAGGGCAGGTAGTCTTTTAAAGAAGGTAATCAATCTTGAAATAGAAGGGTCCTTACAGGACATCTTTATAGATGAGGAAACTGAGGCTTAGAAAAATAAGCAACTTGCCGAAGCTCACATGAAGTCCTCAGTCATCAAAGGGAGGCTGAGTACTGTTCATTATCAGAGCTATGATTCAAACTCATGTCTCTGGCTCCAAATCTAATTTTCCTTCCACTAAATCTGTCTCAGTAATAAATAGAAAATGGGACCAACCTGGTGACTGTTCCACTTTCCACTGATGGAGTCCAAGAATTTAAGCTAACAGGGAAAAATGACTGAATTCTAGTCTTTCATTTTACTAATCATCTTAGGCAAGGTTTAGAGTCTTGTGACTTCGAGAGTTGTTCAGAAAATATGTATGGCTCTGCCATCATCCCTTGATTCTTTTATTCTTTAGTCATTTATTAAATGCCTACTGCATACAAAGCACTGTGGTGGGCACTGGGGAAGATGCAAAGATAATTGAAGGCCACTTCTTCACCTCTAATTCCTAATTGGACATGTCCCTGATGCTATAATCCTCCTTTCATAGCCTCCATTGCCTGCCAAATGCACTAGAAATTCCAAAATCTGGCAGTGATACATTTTCACCATCTGCTTAAAATCTACCTCTCTAACCTTATTTATATTATTCTTCACATTTCCAAAATGGTAGCTAGATGGTACAGTGGACAGAATGCAGAGTTTGGACTCAGGAGGACTTGAATCAAAATCCAGCCTTTTAGACAGGGCAAGTCACTAAACCACTATTTGCCTCAGTTTCCTCAACTACAAAATGAAAATAATAATAGCTCTTACCTCCTACGGTTATCGTGAGATTCAAATGAGATATATTTATAAAGCCCTTAACACAGTTTTTCAGACATTTTGTTTCATCTGAATCTTCATGACCCCATTTGGTATTTTCTTGGCAAAGATACTGGTTTGCCGTTCTTTCTCCAATTCATTTTACAGATGAGGAAATTGAAACAAATAAGGATAAGTGACTTGTCCAGGGTTACATAGCCAGTAAGCATCTGAGGCTGGATTTGAACTTAGATCTTCCTGGCCTCTAGTTTGATGCTCTATCCATTGTGCCACCTAGGTGCTCATATCATGTGCATAGTAGATGCTTTATAAAAAGGGGGAGCAATAATGGAAAGAGCTCTGGTTATGGAATTGAGAAGCTGGGTTCAAATCCCACTCTGGATATTCTCTGTATAACCTTGATCAAATCAGTCAAGCTCTTTTAGATTTAATTGCTTCATCAATAAAACAAAGGAGTTAGATTTAAAGACCTCACAGGAAGAACCTTCTGGCTCTCAATATATGGTCTCCCCTACTTACCCTAACCCTGCCTTTTAAAGATGAGAAAACGGAAAAAGAAATTTCTTTCCAAAGAAAGAAAATTCTTTTCCCAGTCACACAATGAATAAGTAAGTAGCATCAGAATTCCATCCCACGTCCTCTGATTTCAAACCTAGCATGTTTTTAACTCTAGCAGGTACCTTTGACTGACCTCTGTTCTTATGTCTAATGAGTCTTTCTTTCTTTCTTTCTTTCTTTCTTTCTTTCTTTCTTTCTTTCTTTCTTTCTTTCTTTCTTTCTTTCTTTCTTTCTTTCTTTTTTTCTTTCT
>NC_058131.1:57936483-57944392 GCF_016433145.1 Gracilinanus agilis | reverse complement strand
GCTTTCTCTCTCTCTCTCTCTCTCTCTCTCTCTCTCTCTCTCTTTCTTTCTTTCTTTCTTTCTTTCTTTCTTTCTTTCTTTCATTTTAAAAAACCCTTACTGTGTATTGGCTCCAAGGCAGAAGAGTGGTAAGGGTAAGTGCTTCAAGGGCTAGGCAGCGGGGGTCAAGTGACTTGCCCAGGGTCACACAGCTAGGAAGTGTCTGAGGCCAGATTTGAACCTAGGACCTCCCATCTAATGAGTCTTTTTTGACCAAGTAAGTTCAGACTTGAGAGCATGCACTTGAGGTCTCTGAAGTGGGACTGAAGCTACCAAGGGACTGAGGATGACTGGTACCTGGAGCCAGATGGCAAGACAAGTTCTTGAGTGTCTAAAAAGATCGCCCAGGACTTTATTGTGTCTCGTGTCTGAGCATCTCCTTTTCTTACAGGCTTCTTCCTCTTCCCTTGAGACATCTCTTGCTATAAAACCTCCTGGCAAAGACATAGAAGGACGCCTGGGGGCAGCGGACAACCTGGACAGAGGCAGCAGGACAATGCCAGAGGCCATCTCCAGCTCAGACCAATGCCAGCTGAGTGGACTGGAAGCAGACGGCATGGACCTTGGCGCCATAAGTAAGTGTCTTCTCACATGTGTCTTGAGGTGGAAAGTAGGACTGGGCTGTGGTGATACAGGAATTTGCATGGGGCTCCCAGAAGCCTATAACTACAGCCTGCTTTGGCCACATGGGCAGACTTACCCAGACCATCGTTGGTTCTACAGGGAAGGACTGATTGTACCTCCCTATTTATAGTATTATTAAACAGCTTTATTATTTTTTTTTTTGCTATTGGACTATTTATTCCTAGTTCAAAGGGGAGCCTCACTCTGAGAGAACCCAGTGAACCCCCTTCCTTACCAGGATCAGAAACATTTCACTTGATTTCTCTTTCAGTGTTTCTACTATAGTATGAGGGTAATCTGATCGCCGGCCCCTCCCCTTCCCAATTTCCTTGGGAAAATCCCAGAGTAGCTATTGAGGCCATAAAATGAGTCTCCGTCAGTAAGGGCTTTGGAGAAAGCAGCTGGAGGTGGAGACTTGTGTCTCCTTCCTGGCCAGTGGATTGGAGTTAAAAATCCCCCCCTTTGCTGCTTTGGATTCCCTCCACCAAGTACTGTTTGTTTAGCAACAGGAGATGGTGCCAGTGAGCAGAAGTGGACCAGGAGGGGGTCTTGAGGGTGGTCTGGGAGGCATACAGAACATCAAAAAGGTGATGGACCATAACTTGTCCCTCAAAGTAGCTCTGAAGGGTCGGGGTTGAGGGCCCACCAAGTCTTAAGGCCATTGCTAGAGTCATGACCAAGTTTGGAAGTCTTCGAGAAGTGACATGCCCTATCTGTAAGAGGAAGAGTATTAACCAGGGAATTGGGGACAGAGTTGGAGATAGGAACCGCATTGATTTGTACACAAAGGGACGACTACGACTGTGCCAACTACTAGTTGTATGAGAATGGGGGGATGATGGAGAGAAGGTGAGCTTTGCTGCTGATTCTTTGCCAGCCACTGATTCCTGAAGGGAGTTATAGGTACCAGCTGGCAACTAGTCATGAGGGTCCAAGAGGGCATCAGGTCCACTTTTCAAAGCAAAGGAAGCAGTGACCATTAGCCTGTGTGTTAATGAAAGGCAGGTTGCTAGGGACCGAATTATAACCTTAGATCTCACAGGGATTTTAAAGGGCAGCTGCTTCTGTTTTCTTGACTTTCAGACAAGGAAACTGAGGTCCCAAGAGCCTAAGTGACTTGCCTACACAAGTAGCAAGGAAATGAACTTGACCATAAAGATTCTCTCCATCTCTACCTAGAGATGTCCCAAAGACACCTCAAACTCAACATGTCCAAAACAGAGCTTGTTACCTTCTCTACTATATCCTCCTTTTCTCTAAAATGTTTTAGAGGCAGCTAGGTGATGAAGTGGATAGGATGGTTCATTGGAATCAGGAAGACTTGTGTTCAAATCTATCCTCAGACACTTAATTGCTGTGTGACCCTGGGTGAGTCATTTAACCTCTGTCTGAGCTGGTTTTCTCTTCTATAAAAAGAGAATAATAATAGTTCCTATCTTCCAATGTTAATGTGAGAACCAAATGATTAAAGAAAATACTTTTCAAGCCTTAAGCTAGTTATTAGTATTGCTAATACAGTAGGACCTTTTTGGACTCGAACTCAACACACAAATTCAAGTTTATGCAACTGGCAATAAAAAATAATAAAGGCAGAAAAATATGTAAAATAAAAACTTTTAGTTATGCACTAAAACCACCCCATTTCCCCAAGCAGTGTAAAGTTCCTCAGCAGTTTGTCCAATCACCTTCATTCTCTCTCAGGAAGCATTACATTGTCTTGCTCCAAACATCAGCTCCCACATCAGTTTTTGTCGGGTGTTCTGGCTTCTAACATGTCGTGTCTGCCTTAGAGCAGGGCTTGTCTTTGTTTCATTATCACTATTTAGTTATTAATAATGACCCCAAAGCACAAGAGTAGTAATGCTGGTCGCTCTGATAAGCCAAAGAAAAGTCATAAACTATCTGAGTACGTTCGCATAAGAAATATTTGTTAAATAATGGTGTTCACTATTCTGTGAGATTTTCAACAGACTTGGGAGGTCTTGGACTATTGGTCACGGGTAAAACAAGGTCCTACTATACTGTGTTTTTTGGGTTTTTTTTAAACTCTTACCTTCCATCTTGGAGTCAATGCTGTGTATTGGCTCCAAGGCAGAAGAGTGGTAAGGGTAGGTAATGGGGGTCAAGTGACTTGCCCAGGGTCACACAGCTGGGAAGTGTCTGAGGTCAGATTCGAACCCAGGATCTCCTGTCTCTAGGCCTGGCTCTCAATCGACTGAGCTACCCAGCTGCCCCACTACTATATTGTTAAAGGCACCCTCGTCCTCATCCCCACAGTCCAGTCATTTCCCAAGTTTTGGTCACTCTATCCCTTCTTTCCATTCACAGGGCTGCGATCCTAACTCAGCTTCCTTTTACCTTTCTCTTAAACTTTTACAGTTGCCCCTCAGTTGATTTCCCAATCCATCTTCCATGCAGCTATCAAATTAATATTCCTAAAATATGGCTTCGCTGTGCTATTCCTCTGCTTAAAAATGGTGCCTCTAGGAACAGATACAAACTCCTGAGCCCGGCATTCAAGCTGCCCCTGGCCCCGACTTTCCTTTCCAGGTTCATTTCATATCATTCAATCATTCTGCCTTCCAGCCAAAATGGCAGACTGGTTGTTCCTTCAACTCAACATCCCATCTTCTATCTCTTTGTTCCCATGGGGGCTACTTGATAGTGGAATGTGCTTCCTCCCCCCACCTTGTTAGGATTTCCTCCCGCCTCCTTTATCTTGTATTTATCTGTTTACATGTTCTATTCTCCCCCTGAAAAAAGTAAGCTCTTTGAAGGCAAAAAGTGATTAATTTGTGTAGCTCTTTGTATCCTCAAGCTCTAGCAAAGCACCTTGAACTCAAAATGTATTTAATAAATGTTTGTTGAATTGAATTCTGTTTAATTAAATTTATAACTTAAATTTAATTATTTTTATTAATAATGTTTTAATTAATTCTTTTTTAAAACGTTCTGTCTTAGACTCAATAGTATTATATGTTGGGTTCCAAGGCAGAACAGTAGTAAGGGCTAAGCACTGGGGGTTAATTAAGTGACTTGCCTAAATATTTAAGGGCAAATTTGAATTCAGTACCTCCCATCTTTAGGTCTGGTTCTCATTACACTGAGCCACCTCACTGCCCGGAACTGAATTTCTTAGCAGCTAACTTCTTATGTACAATTTTCCCAAGAGAGTCTGAAGGCCAATGAGAGGTAACTGATGCTGTAGAAAGGGCACTGGAAGGGGGCAGCTGGGTAGCTCAGTGGATTGAGAGCCAGGCCTAGAGGCAGGAGGTCCTAGGTTCAAATCTGGCCTCAGACATTTCTCAGCTGTGTGACCCTGGGCAAGTCACTTGACCCCCATTGCCTAGCCCTTACCACTCTTCTGCCTTGGAGCCAAAACACAGTATTGACTCTACGACAGAAGGTAAGGGTTTAAAAAAAAAAAAAAAGAAAGAAAGGACACTGGATCCAGAGTCCAGTTTAAACACTTATTAGCTATGTGGGCATGTTGCTATTGTTCAGTTCTTTTTCAATTGCTTCTGACTCTTGTGACCCCATTTGGGGTGTTAGTAAAGATACTGGAATGGTCTGCCATTTCCTTCTCTAGGACATTTTACAGATGAGGAAACTGAGGCAAACAGGATGAAGTGACTTGCCCAGGGTCACACAGTTTGTATCTGAGTTTAGATTTGTACTTATAAAGATAAATCTTCCTGATTCTTACCACTTTGTTGCCAAAAACATGTGTCATGGGGAAATCATTCATTTCTCTGAGCCTCAGTTTCTTCCTCTGTAGTAATTGTGCCTCATAGGATTATTTTGAAGATCCAAAAAGATAAAAAATGATTTAGAGGCCTTAGAAATTCTCTGCCAATATTAGTTACTGCCATAATCTACCCTTACACCAGGTCTTGTCTTAGCTTCTAAGAACACTCAAGAAAGTCATACTTAGATATTCTTGAGCCTCTTTACTTAATCTTAGCTCCCTGACATCTGATCTCCTACGCAGTCTTATAACACCACAGCCCCAGGAAGGACTATATCCATAGTAGACCATTTGACCTTTTTTGGGTCCTGAATTCTTTTGGCAGTTTGATGAAACCTATAGACCCATTCTCAGAGTCATGTTTTTAAGTGACTGAAGAAAATTCTAAATTTCAGTGAGGCTAGTAAAAAATAAAGATGTCATTTTCCCACATTCAGATTCACAGATCTTCTGAGGTCTACTCATGACCCCTGCATTAAGAAACTCTAGTTAGGGGCAGCTAGTTGATTCAGTGGGTAGAGTATCAGGTCTGGAGTTAGGAGGTCCTGGGTTCAAACTTGGCCTCAGATAATTCCTACCTTTTTTTTAAAGCCTTACCTTCTGTCTTGGAGTCAATACTGTGTATTGGTTCCTAGGCAGAAGAGTGGTAAGGCCTAGGCAATGGGGGTCAAGTGACTTGCCCAGGGTCACACAGCTGGGAAGTGTCTGAGGTCAGATTTTAATCTAGGACTTCCCTTCTCTATGCCTGGTTCTCAATCCACTGAGCTTCCCAGCTGCCCCTTCTTCCTAGCTTTTTGCCAAGAAAAGCTCAAATAGGGTGATGAAGAGTCAGATATGACTGAACCAACTGAGGACAACAAAACTTAATTCTTTGTGCCAGGCACTACCCTAGATTCTGGGGGTGGAGTGCATTGACAAAACAGTCCCTCCCCTCAAGGAGCTCACAGATATTGAGCAACGATAAGTCTGGTGCCCTGAAAATGATATTCTTCAGAGTCTATGGTATGCTATAACTCCTGCCATACAGCATCACTAGAAAAAAATGGCTGTCAAAAGATGGGTCTTTGTTCCAAAAAGAAGCTGAGTCAGAAAGAGCATGGCCTAATTTCCCAAAGGCAGTGCCCACCGCTCTTGTCCTCCCTCCTCATCGTCCATTCAAAGTATCTTCCTGAGAAGTGTAGACCCATAGACTAGCACTATCGGCTATCATCAGTTCAACTATGACAATAGGCATTCTTCATTCGCTTGGTTTTTCCCATGTGGAGAGTTGGGCCAAACACTTTTGAGTGACTGTGAACCTCACTGAGGAAGACTTCCTATGTTCTGGGTCACCCCAAGGGTGATAGAGAGCTCTTTGCCCACATGGGGGACTGAGCAAGCAAGCCAAAACCCAAGAAATTATGTTTCTCAAGAGTTGAGGGTCAATGATATTAGCAGAAAAAATGGCGGACAGGTTGCTTTGTGAAAGGGAGCAGGAATGGGCAAACATTTATTAAGAGTAAGATGTGCTAAGCATGGTGCTATGTCCTGGCGATAGAGATACCAGGAAGAAATCATCCCAACCATCAAGGGTACAGTTAGTGGAGGACCTGTGGAATCCATGATTCCCTGAGAGGCAGAAGGCTGGGCCCTTGACTCCTTGTGGAAGACTCCCTGGGAGTACATGGTCAAAAGAGAGATGGGCATGGATAGGCTGTGATCTGCCTTCCCAGAAGGAATGAGGGGAGAGGGAAGAGAGAACATCAGTGAAATGATAGGGCCATTCAGGCATTAAATACAAGGAAAACTGAGGAGGTGGGGAGGGGAAGAGTACTAACAACTGGGGAGATCAGGGAGGGTCTTCTTGAGGAGGTAGCCTCTGAGCTGAGTCTTGAAGGAAGATGGGAATCCCAAGAGACATTGGTGATAAGGGATTGCTTTCCCAAAAAAGTGGAAGTAGGAAGATGGATTAAGAGGTTATGCCCAAGAAACAATCAAGAAGCATTTTTCGAAACCTTTACCTTCTGTCTTAGAATTAATACCATATTTTGGTTCCAAAGCAGAAGAGTGGTAAAGGCTAGGAAGTAGGGGTTATGTGATTTGCCCAGGGTCACACAACTAGGAAGTGTCAGAGGTCAGATTTGAACCCAGGACCTCCTGTCTCCAGGTCTGGCTCTTTATCCACTGATCACCTTCCTGCTCCTAGTGGGTGTTTATTAAGCACTTACTAGATGCCAGGCACCATGCTAAGCAGCAGAGTTACAAAAACAAAAGTGAAAGTCTCTGCCCTTGAAGAAATTTCCATTCTAATCCAAACAGGTCACCAAAAAGGTGACTTTTTTGGCTATGGAGTAGTCTGGAGGGAGGTGAGCTAAAAGGAAGTCTAGGGCCCTGGGGGTGATACTCAGCAGCAGTGCCACCATGGTATCCACTGTAAAAGAAGTATAGGCTGTCTGAGAAGATAGTGAGTTCTCTGTCTCTAGAGGTATTCTAGCACTTATCCCATCTGTCAAGGATAGTAGAATTCTTCATTGGCTCACTGAATCCACAGCAGGTACCTTTTTGATCATCTTACAAATAAAGAATCTAATGTCCAAAGAGGAGAACTGACCTAAGGCTGACAGAATTAGGGATAGTGTCAGGACTGGAATCCAGCTCTTCTGCCTCTCAATCATTTAATGCTTCCCCTCCCTATAAGAAGAGACAACTTGCATTTATATAGTACTAGAAGGTTTAACAAAACTCATTCCTCATAACAACCCCATGAAGCAAGTAAGCTCAAAGAGGTTGACTTGCCCAGGTCACACAGACAGTAAATGTCAGAGCTTGGATTCAAACCCAGTTTTTCTAGTCCTTTGCTATTCTTGCAACACCACTCTGTCACTCAAAGAGCGGGAGGCTGGGCTAGACCTCCTGGGTCCCGTCCAAGCCTGAAATCCTCTGATATAATTCTCTGGTACATCCTGTAAGCAGCAGGATATGTACTCAACACCCTTGTAGGAGGGGCTCCCATGCCCCTAACACTTTCGACTCCTTGGCTACAGCCCAGATCTAAAAGCAGTCACTGGGAACAGAGAAGGTGGGTCAAAAGGCATAGAAACCCCCCCAGGAGTCTGAGTCCTCACCTTCTTACCTCCCCCTCTTCCCTTTTACCCCACAAAGCACCAGTCTAAGGTGCTGGGAAAAAGGTGCCCCTTTCTGCAAGCAGTGAGGTAAGGGTTAGTCAACTGCTATGGCCAGGGGCATTAGGAGGTTAGTCTCCGGAAAAATCAAGGAGATGGGGGGGGGGGAGGAGAGGAGGGAGAAGAGAGGGAGGGAGAGAGAAAAGATAAAGAGGAGAGAGGGGGAGGGAGAAGACAGAGAAGAAGAGAGAGGCAGAGATAGAGAGAGAAAAAAGAGATGGGGGAAGAGAAGGGATTGAAAAAGGGGGAGAGAGAGACAAAGGGGAGAGAGAGAGGAGAGAGAGAGACAGAGACAGAGAGAGAGAGACAGAGAGAGAGAAAGAGAGACAGAAAGAGA
>NC_058131.1:57890420-57931558 GCF_016433145.1 Gracilinanus agilis | reverse complement strand
CTCTTTCTCTCTCTCTCTCTCCTCTTCCTCTTCCTCCTCCTCTCTTTCCCCTCTCTTCTTTTTCTTTCTCTCCTTTTCTCTATCTCTCCCCTCTCCCTTTCCCCATCTCTCCTCTCTCTTCTCTCTTTCTCTCATTCTCCCCTTTCTTCTCCCTTTCTTCCTCCTTCTCTTCCTTCTTCTTTCTCTCTCCTTTTATCTCTCCGTCTGTCCCCTCCCTTTCCTTCTCCCTTCCCCTCTCTCCCCTCCTTTCTCTCCCCGCTCCTCTCACGCCCTCTCTTGCCCAAGCACAAACAGTGGGATCTCCAGCTTGAATGCGTCCTCACAAGATCTATGAGGATGAGTAAGAGAGGGAGAAGAGAATTTCTCATTCACTGACTGTGATCCCTGTCCCTTCGATTTCATACTCGAGGCTGGTGTTTCGCCCTTTTACTCATTCATCATGCATGAAGTACAGTCAGAGACAGAGTGGCTGCTGGCGCTGAGAGAGATTCAGCCCAGGAGATTCGGGGGGGGGGGGGGGACACAAGCTATTTTTATCCCTCACCAAAGCATACCCATCCAGATGCAGGCACTACCTTTCCATGGAGTATTTCCCCTTGGGCCCTACACCTGGGAATGGCCAGCCTGGGATATAGTTGGTGAGGAACTAACTCTTCTGTTCTATAGACAAGAACAGTGTGACAGAGGGAAGCGCTGCCTTTGGATCCAAGGGCTCGAATTTGAATCTTATTTCTGCTCCTTCTAGCAGTAGACCTTGGCAGAGTCATTTTTCCTTTATGGATCTCAGTTTTTTTCATCTATAAAATGATAGTATAGGGAGGGGGGTTGGCTTATAGGCTTTCTAAGATTCCTCCTAGCTCATAATCCTAAGTTTTCCCAAAGCCACTGTGTTCCTTTCATCATTGTGCTTGTGGAAAATGAGCCTGTGTGAACAGCTTCAGCAGGGGGCATGAGGATGGGCGTTAAGGCCATGGAGCCACCATGTTCCCTTCTTACCACATGCTGCAGAGTGAATTTTCCCTTCGAGATGGTGTTATGATTTCAGCTCCATCTCCCTAGGGGAGAGAGGGGGAAACCTGTCAACTTTCCATATTTTTGACTAGGCTGTGAGAGGATTTCAGGAGGAGGGATACACAGATAGAGGGAGCAAGCCCATTGGGACAGGAGAAGAAGGGGGAGAAAAGCAAAATGAGATAGATGCTTTAGTAGAGAATTTCCTGGCATGGCAGCCAGGAGACATGGGTTCATATCCAAAGCTTGAAATATAGAGTGAGTATTTGAAATGAGACTAGAAGGGCAGCTAGAGCAGCTGGAGTCGGGAGTCCCTGGGTTCAAATCTGACCTCAGACACTTCCTAGCTGTGTGACCGTGGGCAAGTCACTTAACTTCAACCAGTGTCTCCCAAACTTTTTGGCCTACACCCCATTTCCAGAAAAAATATTACTTAGCCCCCTGGAAATTAATATTTTTTTAAATTTTAATAGGAAAGATAAATACACCTATGGCCATCACTACCTTCCTGGATCACTGCAGCACCCACCAGGGGGCGGTGGCGCCCACTTTGGGAATCAAAGGGCTAGACTCCAGCCCTTACCAAATCTTCTGTCTTAGTGTTGATACCAAGATAGAAAGTAAGAATTAAAAACATATATTGGGGCCAGATTGTGGAAAGCCTTGAATGCCAGACAAAGGAATTCAGCCTTTATTTAGGAGGTTTTGGGGGCTATTGAAGATTTTAGGGCTGAGGAATGACATAGTTAAATATCCATTCAAAGAAAGATTCTTCTGTCAGTGGGGTGAAGGTGGATTGGCAGCAGGTGGAAAGACCTGCTTAGAAGCTCGGGCATTGTCAGGGCGGGTGTTGAATGGAATGCCTAGATGGAGAGACCTGAGGGTCACCTCCTTTTCCTCATGCTGCCCTCCCTGTGGGTGGGAAAATGACCCAGTTTAGAGAAGTGAATAGAAGACAAGGGAGAAATGACAGGAGACACTTTCCCATCAGGAAATGAAAGCAGATGAAAGGCGAGTTTCTTTCAAAGGGTGGCTCTTGGCCGCGACACCCCCGAGTCCTGTGCTGGCATCCACTCGCCGTGCAGGGGTCACCAGGAAGGCTCGCCCTTGAGCCACCTCCCAGAGAAGGCCCTGGTGATTTGAATATGCTTTGCATATCATTTGCATGCCCCTGGAGGCTCTGAGGTCCCTGTTCAGGCTCATTTTCAAGCACACATTTTCCCTGTTACCTTTACAGCCCTCAGTCTCTGATCTTCCTTTCTTTTATTTTTTTCTTTCTATATTCCAACGAAGGATAGGCATTGAAGTGTTCTCACACACCGAGGCAGCGTAATATAGTGATGAGAGCGCAGAATTGGGAGCGGAGAACCTCAGTGCAAATTCTGGCTCTTCTATTTATTCCCTGTGTGATTTGGGGCAAATCTCTTCATTTTGGTGGGTCTCAGTTTCCTCATCTGTAAAATGAGGAAACTCAGCTGGTTAGGCTCAAAGGTCTTTATTTTTGTGTCTTTTTTTTAAGACTGTTGCCTTCTCTTTTAGCATCAGTTGTAAGACAGAAGAGTAGCAAGGGCTGGGCAATTTGGGTTAGGTGTCTTGCCCAGGGTCATACATTTAAGAAGTATCTGAGTTAAGATTCGAACCCAGATCTTTCCGACTCTCTATCAGATCCTCTTGGCAACAGTGTGGGGAAGGCTATGGACCTTTTCTCAGGTTCTTATGTTTAAATACATAAAATAGAAATATGGGCTTCCAAAAGAAACCAATTATATTAAAATACAATTACAACCATTTTTTTAAAAGTTCAGGTAAGAACTGCTTTATAGTGTCTTCCAGCTCTAAACGTTCATTTATCCAAATCAGTACTTCCTGAGTGCCTACTTGGTCAGGTATTGTGGAAATTACCAAGAGGTCCTTCCTCTCCAGGAGTGCATGAATTTAGTGGAGAGATCAAGAGCTAAGTTTTACCAGAACATCCCTTTGGCAGAATGGGGAAATGGAAACACAGATTGGCTCCACTGTTTCCATCTCCATGGACATTCCCGCCCCCTCCCCCCAATCTCGGAGGGTAAGTGGTGCAGACTTTCCCAGGATCACACAGTTTGTAGCCGTCACACCCTGAACTCCAACTAAGGCCACTCCAAGACTAAGGTTCTTTCCATTCCACCATATTGTCTCTTTACATTGTATCTGGCTACTTCAAGTCAAAGGAAAGGGTCCTGATGGGAATCCTCAGAATCTGGACAACCTTGGGCAAGTCCTTTATCCTCTTTCAGCCTCAGTTTCCTTATCTGTAAAATGGGATAAAAATAGCACCCACTATACAAGGTTGTAAGGATCAAATGAGATATGTGAAAAGCATATTGTATTTTTAAAAAAAAAAAACCTCTTACTTTCCGCCTTAGAATCAATACTGTGTTCTCAGGTAGAAGAATAGTAAGAGCTAGGCAAGAGGGGTTAAGTGACTTGCCCAGGGTCACACAGCTGGGAAGTATCTGAGATCATATTTGAACCCAGGACCTCCCATCTCTGGGTCTGACTCTCAATCCACTGAGTCACCCAGCTGCCCCCCACCCCAGCATATTGTATTTTAAGAGGCCACATGAATTCTAGTTATTATTTCCTGCACTATAAAATGGAGATCTTGGTTGGGTCGTTCTCACTCATTCAGGTTTTGTCAAGCATTTGCTCCAACTAGACATTGCCACAGAATGTCTAATGTTGGCCAATGGGGAAGCTCCTAGTTCCCATTGCTAAACAACTGTGGCAGCTTTCTGGGGTAGGAGACAAGTCTGGGAAGGAGATGGCATTGGGTCAAGCATTGGCCTTTTTCGCCCCTCTCCTTCCTCGGAACAGTTTGCAAAGCAATATGGTGTCCACAACCCCTTGCGGTCCTTATCTCATCCCCACTTTCCCCGCCATTTTCCTTGTGGGCTTTCACGTTGAGTCAGGACTTGGAAGACTTCAAGCTTTGATCTCGAACCAATGAATGGCGTATCTTTGGAACTCTAGACAACATTTGGAAGACTACTTTGTGGAGGAGCTAAGACTGCGTGTGTGGAGGGAGGTGACTTTTAGGTAGGCTTCAACCAATGGAAAACCAACTCAAGTTTTCAGCCCTTCTTATGCAGAGCCCTCTGGACCTAAGATGACTCCTTTGTTCATATCAGTTAGTTATAAGATTAAGAGTTAAAAGCATCACTAATAGTGATCATTCATCTCACCTCCCCCCACCAAACCTTTACTTTTTTACAAAAGAAGAAATTGAGTCCAAGAGAGGAAGTTGCTCATCCAAGGTCACACAGATAGTAAATGCAAAATTGTGGTTTGAACCCAACGTCCTCATCACAAAATGAGTCCTCTAATCACGACAAGTGATTGACAACACAGAGACCCATTTCTCTTCCATTTTGATTATGAAACCACCTTCCTTCTGGCCTGTTTTCTTTTGAGGCACAGGCTGGAAGAAAATTTCAGATATCATGCCAGTAAAGATTTTTTTAGATCCTATGCTGATCTTACGGCTGATTTAGTAAAGGAGAAAAGGCATTTACATGGATATTTAATAAAAACACATGAATCAACCAGGCATCAATTCCAAGTAGTTTCATAATGGCACAAAAGATAAAAATAGGCCATTATACCTGGTGACTTGCTGGGAGGAGCCTTTGGTGGGGGAGGCAGCTCTGAGTCATGTAAAGAGTGCTGGACTGGAGGGAAAGGCCTGGGTTTGAATCCCACTTCTGACCCTTAATATTGCATGACCTTGGGAAAGTAACTTCCTCCCCAACTTTAAAAACAACAACAACTTTCTTTCTTAGTAACAACTCTAAAACAAGAGCAAATAAGTAAGTGACTTGCCCAGGGTCACAAAGCTAGGAAGTGTCTGAAGCCCAACTTGAACTTGAGTCCTCCCAATTCCAAGTCTGTAGCGCAATTTACTGTGCTCTCTAGCTGCCCCTAATTCCCCCTTTCTTAAGTCTCAATTTTCTCACCTGTAAAATGGGAATAGATCCTATTGTTATTATTATTATTATTATTATTATTAAACCCTTAACTTCTGTGTATTGGCTCCCAGGTGGAAGAGTGGTAAGGGTGGGCAATGGAGGTCGAGTGACTTGACCAGGGTCACACAGCTGGAAGATCCTATTATTATTGTAGGGAATGTTATTTATAGACCTCAAAGGATTATATATATGGGAGCTATTATTTATTTTCTGAGTATTTTATTTCCCCTGCCAAAAACCCCTTTTCAAAAGAATTTAATCAATAGAAAAGAAAGGATAAAGCGATGTGAAGGAAGCCCCTATGTAAGACCATGAGGAGGCTGAGTAACTGGGATCTTAAAAAGACAGAGGCCAGGGCCCCTGGGTTCTAATAATTATAATATTGAGACTATCAGAAGGCCCTGGGTTCCAATTTGGCCTCAGATACTTCCTAGCTGTGTGACCCTGGGTGAGTCACTTAACCCACATTGCCTAGCCCTTACCATTCTTCCACCATAGAACCTGTACTTAGTATTGATTCTTAGACGGAAGGTCATGTGTTGTTTTTTTTCCTTTTAATTAAAAAATAAGAGTATCATGAAAAACAGTATTTGGTCCTAATGCTTGAGTTGGATAAAAAGAAACTTAATTAGGAACACGACTCATGAGGTACTCAACCAGGTGAGGAAATTCCTTCTCCACCACAGGTCAGCATCTTCTCTAAAGAAGAGTTGCCGAGAGCATGGAGGAATTAAAAAACTGGCTTAGGGTGGCCCATCTGGCATGTTTCTGAGGCAGGATTTGAACCCAGCTCTTTCTGGCTTCAGGGGCAGTTCCCTATATCCGCCACAGCTCCCAGCCTTTCTCTCTCTGAGGATTAAGAAGATGATTGTCCCCCTGCACTCTGCCCTAGTCAGACTGGATTTGGACTATTGTATTCAGCCCTGGGAACCATGTTCTAGGAAGGAATTTGACATGCTGGAAGCATCCGGATGAGTGCAAGTAGGATGGTGAAGAGCCTTGTGTGTATGTATTATGAGAATCAGAGAAAAGAACTCGGGATCTTTAGCCCTGGAGAAAAGATGTCTCAGGGAGCAACATCACAGCCAGGTTCACTGTTTGAAGGGCCGTTCATGGAAAAGGGATTCCCGTTGTTCTCTTGGCCACCAGAAGGCACAGCCAAGAATAAAAGTTGAACGTTACAAAGAGGTAAACTGAGGCTTGGTTTCTGGAGAAACTTTCTAACAGAGCTGTCTAAAAGTGGACGAGGCTCCCTGGTGAGTTGATGAGGGTGGCTCAACAACAAGCATGCCATAAATGCTGATTCTGTGCCAATTACTGGGCTAAGACATAAACTACCCCTGCCCTCAAGGAGTTTATAGTCCAATGGGAAAGACAACATATAAATAAGTAGGTAGGGGAGCAAAGTGGCTCAGTGGTTAGAGTGCCAACCCTGGAGTGGGGCAGTCCTGATTTCAAATCCGGCCTCAGACACTTCCCAGCTGTGTGACCCTGGTCAAGTCACTCGACCTCCATTGCCCACCCTTACCACTCTTCCACCTAGGAGCCAATACGCAGAAGTTAAGGGTTTTAAAAAAAAATAAGGTAGACATGCCCACGCTCAGAATTTTCCAAAGACCAGCTCAGCACTGGAGAATGAGGTGACTGATTGCCGAGTTGATAATCCTTGCTAGAAGTGCCCTAAAAAAGTGAAATAGTGCCCCTTGGACAATCCCCTACCCCTTAAAGAAACCCAAGGGCAGAGATCAGTGGGCCATACCTGGATGCTAAATCCCTGATCTTTGGTTTGCCATTGAATAGAATGTAGCTGGAGGAAAGATCACTGAACCCCATTGGGGTATGTCTGTCTACCTGGGACGGATTTCATCCTACACACACACACACACACACACACACACACACACACACACACTCATCCCCAATGGCTCAGGCTGCTCAGGGCTTCAGTATGGTGACTTCTTGTTATAAGTTTAGGAGTGAAGAACCCTCAATAAACACTCACACACACACACACACACACACACACACACACACACATATGTTTCAGCATCAGTTGGTCTGACTTCAGATGGTCGGTTAATAAACTGGCTCTTTCCCCCACAATACAACAGGAACAAACACTTCCCAACTAGCAAAGTTTCCCAGACTGTCCGAGCTAGAGAAGACCTTACAGACCATCCAGTCAAATCATCTTGGGAAGCAATTTGTACAGAGTAGGACCTGGAGTAAGGGAGACCTGGATTCAAATCTGGCTTCAGATACTTACTATCTGTCACTACAAGTCACTTCATTCTGTTTGCCTCAGTTTCCTCAAATGCAAAAATAACCCAGAGAAGGAAATGGCACACCATGCCAGTACCTTTGCCAAGAAAACTCCAAACGGGGTCAGGAAGAAGAGTGGGACGTGACCAAACAAATCTTGTCACGATGTTCCTTCCTCTTTTGATGCTTCTCTCTGTCACCTACAGCCTTCTTTCCTTTTCACCAGAGGTAGTAGAATGGGAGAACGAGCATTGGCCTTTGAGTAGGGAAGTCTTGGATTCAAATTCTGCCATGGATACTTGGCTTTGCATCACTCTGGGTGAGGCACTTAGCTTCTCAGCCTCAGCTTCCTCGGTAATCTCTCCCTTCCTCAGTTTCCTCCTGTGTAAAATGAAACACTTGAATTAGAGGTCATAAACTCTTGGCATAAGCCCTGGTCTTTTCATCAGGAAGACCTGCTTTCTTTAGACACTCACTAGCTCTATGACCTCTGGCAATTCTATTAATCTCTCCTAGCCTCAGTTGCCTTATTTGTTAAATAAGGAGAGAGGACCCTCTAGTCTCTGAGACCCTTCCAGATCAATATCTACTTTCTGAAATCTGTGATCCCTAAGATCCCTCCTAGATCTTACCCTTCCATAACTTTATCCTTCTACCTTGACACTTAGGTGTGTAGAATGTTGCCTGAATATCACACGATTAAGGACTTAGAACTTAAAGGAACCTCCGAGGCCATCTGATCTAATCTCTCCATTTTATGGATGAGGAGGGTGAACCCGAGAGGGACGTGGCTGGTGCCCAGTCATAGAGGTAACCAGCAGAAGAGGTAGGATTTAAACCCAGGTCCAAAGCCAGAGTTCTTGTTTTCTCTTTATGCCAATCGAAGGGGTGATGTGAAGAAAGTCAGCTTGGAAGAAAGGATGCACACAGCAGGCCTCCAGAGGTCTAAAATGGGAAAAGGGGGACTCTGGAAGACTAGAAATCATACTCAATAAATATATTATTCAATGGAAAAAACAAACAGGCAGAGCTGCAGTGGGGGAAAGGATGGGAGTCTGAAGTCCCAGCCTGGGTTCTCATCCCAGCTTTGCAGATGAGGACTTGTGTGACCTCAGGGTTGGGGGAGGAGGATTGGGCAGACTACCCTTAGGATAGGCCAGTATAACCACTCCTTTGGCCTCAAAGGTCCCATTGGGCTTCCTCCTCTCTCCCTGGTATGGAGCCGTGCCTGTGCCAAGGCTGTGAGTTATGGGTAGTGGGGAGCAAAGGGAATTGCCAGGGTTCACAGCAAAGAATCAATGCCCCCCACTGAGTCACATTCTGAGAAGGGCATCTCCTGGAAGCCCAGCCAGCTTTGCAGGGAAAGCAGGAAGTGACCAGAGCAGGATGGCAGCCTGGGCATAGTCTTAGGTTGGAGCTCTGGCAGGCTGGGGACTGGATGAGGCTGGAGAGCAGCCTGCTGAGGGCTGCTGGTCTGGGAGGGGGAAGCAAGGAGAGGGGGAGGGAACACAGGAGGAGGGCCTCTCGTGTGTGGTTTGGCTGAGACTTAAGGCTCTCTCTCTCTCTCTCTCTCTCTCTCTCTCTCTCTCTCTCTCTCTCTCTCTCTCTCTCTCTCGTTTGGTTTTTGATTCAGTTTCAGAAACAAACACTGAGTGAAGTCAGTTTGAGAGAGAGAGAGAGAGAGAGAGAGAGAGAGAGAGAGAGAGAGAGAGAGTTAGTTGGTTTTCTTTTCTCCTCCTCCTCCTCCTCTCCCCTCCCCTGGGGCCAGCTCCCCCTCCCATTTTTGGAGATAGCTGTTGGATGACTGAGGTCCCAGCAGCCCCATCCTCTCTCCTGTGCTGGCAGAACAGCCCTCCCCTCTGGCTGGATGCCCACAGGCTAGACAATCCTGATGGATGACAGGAGCCCCAGGTGGAAAGTTCGGCTGCCCGGTGAGTGAGACTCTCCCCACTCTCACCCCCACCCCCTGCCTGCCAGGGTCTCAGGGTGTTGGGGGGGAGGAGCCAGGATGTGGTCCATTGGGGAAAGGGGGAGAAGCTTGCTTATTGGAGGAGAAAAGATCTAAGGGTCTGACGCGTGTGTGGAGACAGCAGGGCTGTGGCCCAGAGGACCGAGGTGCCCTCTGGGAGGGGTGCCAGTTTTGGAACTGGACGTCAGTGTGGTTTAGAGTCTGTTTGGGGGTTCGGAGGAGTGGCGTCTTTGCCATCTCTGATGTGAAAGGGGCTCATCCCCAGGGGCTCAGGCTGCTCAGGGCTTCAACCTGGGGACTTCTTATTAAAAGCTTAGAAGTGAAGAACTCTTGTTTCCTCTGTGCCTTCCCTACGAGCTGAGGCCAAGGAGATGGTTGTAGAATGTCAGAGCTAGAAGAGTACTTGGACACTATCGGGTCTAACTCTCATTTTACAGATGGGGAAACTGAGGTCCCCAGAGGAAAGTAATTGTCCACAGCCACATGGTGAGTTAGTGGCAAGACTAGGGCCCAGGTGTCCTGACTCTCCAACAAGAATACTTTCTATGATTCTTCTCCTTAGAACCTGGGCTGTTATTTTGACTGAATCAATGGGGAAAATCAGGAGGACCCAGGAAGGTGGGCAGAGGAGGGGGCACTCAACATCTTAGCCCAGTCAAGGGTTCGCACGCTTCTGTTCTGAGATGGACGTTGGGGCTCAATGGACTCCATGGCTCTCTGGGCTCTGTGAACCGTGGGAAGGGCCTGGATCTGTCCTTGGTGGGAGCCCTCCGAGGGGAAGCCGCAGGCCATGAGAAGGCTGTTTTGGCCAAGACCTTCGTTCCATCTAGGCTCCAAACCCACAGATGGAAGGCATGAGTGTGAGCTGAACTGGGGCAAACCCTGGAAGACTCTGAGGTCTAAGGCAGCCAGGTGTAGCCCCCAAATCTCTGTGATCCTGGCTCTATGCCACCGTAGGGAGCAGGGAAGGAGGGCAAGTGGGGTAACTCCTGGCCCCTCTCCATTCCTTCCTTCCTTTCTTTATTTCTAGCAAAGCTGGAGGCAATGGGACACCCTATGTTGGGAATCAGAAGACCCGAAGGCCAGTCCTGGCTCTGCCACAAACCTCTTCCATTCCTTCAGGGCTAATGGATAGAAGTTATTACAAGGGGACCAATTTTTGTTATCAGTAACACTAGTGACAGCTAGAGCTGTCTAACAATGAAACGGGCTGCTTTACGAAGTAGTGAGCTCCCTGTTATTGGAGATATACAAGCAGAAGCTTCCTATCAGGAATACTACGGCAGGCATATTTAGCATGAGGGTACAAATTGGATAGACGGACAATTAAATCCCTCCCAACTCAGAGATACTGGGTTTCCATTCCCCTCAATTTCTCCTTTTGCAAAACAAGGTTATACAACATAGCCTCTCTGCTCTGACATCCTACTATCCCAGCCCCCAAGGGAGCGAGTATTGGGTCAGCCACAGAATGTCCTCTAGAGAGAAGAGGGAGTCTCCACCCCCACAGCTGTACAGGAATATGGGTCAGAGGTTCCATCCTCCATGCTTCCCAAGCCATTGGCATTGAGCTGGAGTCTCCTGTAGCATCCCAGCCCAAGGATCTCCAACCCAGTCCTGATGACAATAGCAACAATAACTCAGTGATAATAAGGGGCAGCAGCAGGCAGATGTGGCCCATTTTTCATCTTCAAAGGGCTCTCCGTAGGTGCCAGTTACGCAACGGCACTCCCACCTGCAGGGTTTCGTCCAGGCAAGAGGGCAGGAATCTCGCACCTCTGCCAACAGGGCCTTCTAAGCAGAGACCGGCGGGCAGCCCAGAGGATCCGCTTGCCCCTCGCTCATCGGCCCAGGCTTTGGCCAAGTCCTTCTCCCCTTTCCCAAAGCCTCAGTCCGCTTCAAGTTGTGCGTCCGTGTTCCCATGCTCCTCGCCTCCTGGCACGTTAACCTTTCATACAATGACAGCGTCTACCAGGTTTTTTTTCCTCACTTACATAATGCTTCTCTATCATCTCAGCTGTTCTTCGAAGTCCCAGACTCGGGGATCAGCCTCTCCAAGTTTGCTCCCCTTGTGGGTCCTGGCCTTTGTTCCTGCCCTTCACCCACGACAGCCTGGCACCACCTGTTTGCCCAATTGGTGAAGTTCCTTCCCCTCCTCTCCCCAGCCCGGCCTGCCCCGAAGCAACATTTTCTAAATTGTTTCTGGAGTAGCTTCTAAGCTTCCTTTAAGAAATAATAATGCAGTGGGATAGTAGGATGTCAGAGCAGAGAGGCTATGTTGTATAACCTTGTTTTGCAAAAGGAGAAATTGAGGGGAATGGAAACTCAGTATCTCTGAGTTGGAAGATAAATAAAGAAATAAGAAAGAATAAAGAAAGAATAAAAGCCAAACCAGAAAACTAGAACACTTTTACTATAACCGAGGACGAAGAAAAGGGATCGGGCATAAATGGGCCAACCCAGAATCCTGCTAAAGCTTTTGAGGGAGGAACTGGAGGAAAAAGTTATGAGACTTGTGTAAATGAATTTCTATGTTTCCTTGGTTGTGTTGGTATTTAATATTAAGCTTTGAATAACTTATTTTTTTTTTAAAGAAGATGATTCAGATCTGGCAGTTTGCCCCTAAGGTCTGGGAGACTTGCCTGGATCTTCTTTAGAAAGGGAAGACAGTAAACTTTTGGCTTGGGTCTTATGCATTTGTTTACAGAACATTTATTAAGCATCTGTTGTGTGCCAGGCACTGTGCTACGGGTCAGGGATACGTCTCAGGGTGGATCCTTTAGCGGGCGCCAGATCAGATGGACCGAGGAATCTAAGGCAGTATACGCTTCCTTCAAGGCCCATTGTCTCCATTCTCTTCATGAAACCGTCCTGAAATGGCCAAGCCCTCGGTGGTCCCGCTTAGACTGGAAACAACCCCGCTGGCATTTACTGCCCGAAATACTCACTAGGCACTTGGCACGTTGTATCCTGCAATAGAGACCCGTAGACTGCCAGAGGAGTTAGACCATATTACACATGGGGAAACCAAGGCCCAGAGAGGAGAATGACCTGCCATGGGCCATGCAGCTGTTTAGTTTCAGAGCCAGGACTAGAGACTTAGATTTCCTCATTCCTAGGCCAGAGCTCTCTCTCATCATTATTTATTTTTTTTATTATTTTAACCCTTACCTTGCATTTTAGAATCAATATTGTATAATGGTTCCAAGACAGAAGAGTGGTAAAGACTGGGCAGTGGGGCTTAAGTGACTTGCCCGGGATCACACAGCTAAGAAGTATCATAGATCAGATTTGAACCCAGGACCTTCCATCTCAGGCTTGGTTCTCTATCCACTGAGCCACCCAGTTGCCCCTCAATCTCATCATTTTACACATAAGGAAACTGAGGACCCAATATTTGAAATGGACCAGAGAATTTGAAATTCTCTCCAGTCTCTTGGATTAAGCTCTCCTTACTCTGCTCTTGTTGCTGTAGCTTGTTGGTATTATAGCTGTTGTGTTTTTTTGAAGGTTTTTTTAAAAACCCTTAACTTCTGTGCATTGGCTCCTTGGTGGAAGAGCGGAAAGGGTGGGCAATGGGGGTCAAGTGACTTGCCCAGGGTCACACAGCTGGGAAGTGTCTGAGGTTGGATTTGAACCTAGGACCTCCTGTCTCTAGGCCTGACTCTCAATCCACTGAGCTACCCAGCTGCCCCGTATTATAGCTGTTTTGATGTCGTCTGTCTCCCCTGTCAGACTATGAGCTCCTTGAGAAGAGGCATTGTTTGGGCCTCTGTACCCCTAGCTTTTAGTGTGGTGCCCGGCACAGAGGAGATGCTTAAAAGAAGTGCATATTAACTGCCTGGCTGATATCCCTCTCCCTCTGGCTGTCCGGGGTCTCAGGGAAGGGAGAAGAACTCAGCAGCATATCCCAAAGGAGTGTGGGAGAGAGCCAGAATCTGGTGCAGGCTTCCCTGAGATGTGATTCTCCAGCTAGTCCTAGCCCAGGGAGGCCCCTCACACCCTTGGGAGTAACCGGATCCTGGTGCAGTTGGGGTAGATGCCCCGTGTCCCCTTGCCAAGATGTGGGTGGTATGGGTGGGGTGCTTGCTCGGGGTGGGGGGGGAAGCTAGGTGCTACAGAGGCAGCCCTCCCCCTATCCCCACCCCAGCATGTCCCCTACAGCGGACGACAGCAGAGAAACCTGCCTAGTGAGTGTGTCCCACGGCGGGCGTGCTTATCAGCTGCTCTCTGCATCTTTAAGAAGACACTCTGGTCCTGTTGAGGCTCCCCTCCCCTCCCTCCGCAGAGCTTTTCTTGGCAAGAGTTCACAAACTGTTGCCATTTCAGACAAGTCAAGTGGGTTTCCTGATTGGCTTCCCCTTCCCCCTTGATCCTCTGGGGGCACAGGATCTGGGTATGTGTTTGTGTATACTGTGGGGGGCCAGAATGCTTGTCTGTCTGTATGTCACTGTATGAGTGTGAGTGAGTGTGTGTGTGTGTGTGTGTGTGTGCGTGTGTGCCTGTTCAGGCCCCAGATTGGTACTGTTGGCTCTAGGGCAAAGAGAATTAGACTGGAGACGGTGGCTTTGGCTGGAGGCCAGAACTCTGCCTTCCCGAGTGGGGGGCACGGGGAGGAGAGAGGAGGATGTCACATGCCTCACAAAAGCCGTTGAGGCTGTTTTTATCACTTGCTGGGGGAAAGGGTTGATAGGTGAGTGAGTGGGAGGAGGGATTGGTGGGGAGGCCAGGGGGGGCCCCCCAGCCTCCTTTGGAGAACCCCAGAGTCACCCCTCTTCTTGGGAGGCCCTGGTCACATGTTCCATGGTGGGATGAGCTCTGCCCAAGCCAATCTAGGGAGGGGAAGGCGCAGAGAAGAGAAACCACAGCAGTTTGGTATGGGAAGGGGAGTGGACAGACAGATGGTGAATAAGCCCTCCCTCTGAGCCCAAGGCTTCTGTCTCCCTGGGCTCTTTGGAGCTGAGTTGGGGGGGGGTGTGGATTATTGGAGGGACAGAGGGATGAAGGGAGGAGGAGGAGGATCATCCCCCTCCTCAGATTCTTTGGGATCTGAAAGGGGACTTGGTAAAAACTTGGGGAGACCTTGAGTGAACAGCACCCAGACTTCTGCCCCTCCCCATTCCCCCTACACCCTGGAAGCAGAGGCCTTCTCTCCAGTAGTGGAACAGGGCATAATCCAGGGTATGAAGCCCTGGGCTGAAATCCTGGTTTGAACACTCACTACCAACATGACTTTGGAGTAGTCACTTAACTCTTCTAGATCCCAATTTCCTTTACTTATAAAAGAAGGATGTTGGACTAGATCAAGCACCTTAGTCTGAAGTCCAGATTTCTCAAGGGTTCATGAATTTAGACGGGAAAACAATGACATCATTATTTTCACTAACCTATAATTGGAAATGAGCATTGGCTTCACTTGGGAATTTAGGCAACAGACATGATTCTGAGAAGGGGATCCTGACCCCCAAAAGGGTAAGGCCCCCCCACCCTGGTTGATTTCCAGGGGTCCCTACCAGCTCTAAAATCAGACATTCCTACATTGGGGAAAAGGAAAGCCCCAAGCCAATGGGAGACCAGGATTCCAGGATCATCTCCACTTCTTGATTTGGTGCTCACTCCCCTCTGTTCTCACTCTTCTTGTTTTACAGGGTTCCTTCCTCCTGCCTCCCCACACACCCCCATCCCCACTGTCACTCCCAAGGGGAGCTCAATGGAGACACTGCCAGAGGCTAAAAGCACTGTCTGGGACAACCCCTAGGGTTTTTGCTGACATCCAGCCAGGTCCTGGTGCCTTGGGGTAATCTACAAAGCAGAGGTCAGTTATTAGGAAGTCACAGGGAGCCCTGGACATTCCTGGCTTCCCACATGTCCAAGGGCTGAGAGATTCCAGTTGAGTTCATCAGACCCTCAGAAGCACCTACCTTGGGATGGAAAGCACTGTGCTTGGTACTGAGAGGGAAACTGAGAGGGAAATGTAACCTAATCGCTGCCCTCCGGGATTTTACGGCCTCTAGGACTCATACATGGATAATTATTGCTCAAGATAACACTTGACAAAGATATAAAAAAGGTGTAAAGTGATACGTTAAGTCCAAGGGTGGGGAAAAGGAAGTAGCCCTGGGGAAATCTGGGAAGGCTTCAGTGGAATTGGTGGCTCTGGCCTGGGCTTTCAAGAATGAGTAGGATTTCAAGGAAAGAGAAAGAAAGCATCCTATTCAAGGATTTGGAATACCGAAGAACCCTAGAGAACAATTTAGTCCAACTTTCTGTGTTTACAGCAAAAGAAACTGAGTCTGAGAGCAAGAAAGAAATTTGCTCAGCAATCTACTGATACTACTAAGCACCAGAATCTTTTTTTAAACCCTCACCTTCCATCTTGGAATAAATGCTCTGTACTGGCTCCAAGGCAGAAAGAGCAGTAAGGGCTAGGCAATGGGGGTTAAGTGACTTGCCCAGAGTCACACAGCTAGTAAGTCACACATATTAATATTTCAGGTCAGATTTTTTTTTAAACCCTTACCTTCTCTCTTGGAATCAATGGTGCATATTGATTCCAAGGCAAAAGATCAGTAAGGGCCTAGGCTATGGGAGTTAAGTGACTTGCCTTGGGTCACACAGGAAGTGTCTGAGGTCAGATTTGAACCCAAGACCTCCCATCTCCAGACCTGGCTCTCTATCCACTGAGCCACCCAGCTGCCCCCAATACTACATCTTTTTGACTCTAAATCTTGTGTTCTTCCTACTCTACTTCCCATCACAACAAATAACAATGACTTTTTTCCCCTCATCTTATTTCACAGCCACCTCATCCTGCCTCTTCTTCCTCCTTCTCCTCCTCTCTCCATAACCTTATAGTTAATCTCCTTTGGCAAAAACCAGACACTTAAGGCCTCCTGACTGTCCTTAATCCTAGGGGCTCCTTCTGTCTCTTCCTGACTGCAGCCTGTGGCATTGGCCCTGAGCTATGCCTTGGCAAAGCTGCCTCGGCCCCCATGGACTCTTCCTTGGAGATCTGTGTGTTTGGGGCTTGGGCTCTCTGCTGGCCTGGGCCGGGTGCCTGGGCAGCCCCACAGGGCAGCCTCCCCTCCCTAATGGGAGGTTTCAGCACAGACAGAAAGGCTGCGGCAAGGAGCAGTGTGGCTGCTGGTCTCAGTTGGGCCATGCAGCCTGTGCTGGTGGGACACGTGAACAGACAGCCCCAGATCTGTTTTCTGATCTGTGGGAGGCGATCAGTGGCTGCCTCTCCTTTCTGTTTCTGGCTAGGAAGCTGGATGGCAGCCCAGAAGCTGAGGAGGGGCGGGAGGGAGGCTGCTGTCTGGGCCTCTGATCGCTCAGTGGGGACAGTTTTTCCTGAGCCACAGGTGGGCCCTCCCCACCCAAGAAGGTGTGAATGGGAGATCCCACTGGGCAGAGTTAGGGGCTGGAAGCTGTGAGTAGGGTTAGGTTCTGGGCTGTGGAGGGAGAACAGGGGGAGGAGAGTGGAATGAAAGACAAGACATCAGGAAAAAGAGACGAAGCTGAGGGAGGAAGGGTCTGCATCTCCAGCCCCTGTGCATGATAAATCCCAAGGAAGATGACGAAACCTTGGTCCTGGAAGAGAACTTAGAAATCATCTAGTGTGGATGATTTTATAAATGGGGAAACTGACACATTCCCTGCCCTCTAGTCTAGGTGGCCAGTCCTGTCTTGGATCCTAGATCAGAAGCCCATCTAGTCCAATCTCCCAATTTAGACATGAGCAAACTGAGGCCCAGAGAAAGGATGATTTACCCAGAATCCCATAGGCTGTAAGTGAATGAGGAAAGATTTGAATTCAGGGCTTCTGACTCCAAAGCCAGATCTCTTTCTTCTGTACAACTAATGCTTCTGCCATTACTTGGTCCATTTTCATCAGAGCCATTTGGTCTAGGTCTACATGCAGCTGTATAACAAGGAAGAAGAGCTGGTTATTTTCTTTCTTGAGCCTAGGAATAGGGATTACATGAGAGTTTGGGGGGATACGTGTGTATGTGTGTTTTCTCTGTGCCCAGTTCATGTACAGGCTATGATTTCTAGCTGAAGGGACCTGAGAGCTCATCTGTCCAGTTGTTGTTTAGTCATTTTTTTTCAGTCGTGTCTGACTCTTTGGTCCCTAATTTGGAGCTTTTCTTGGCAAAGATACTGGAGTTAGTTTGCCATTCCTTTCTCCAGCTCACTTGAGAGAGGAGGAAGCTGAGGCAAACAGGGTTAAATGACTTGCCCAGGCTCACACAGCTAATAAGAATCTGAGTTGTGTCTGACTTTGTGACCCCATTTGAAGGTTTTTTTTGGCAAAGACACTGGCGTGATTTGCCATTTCCTTCTCTAGCTCATTTGACAGATGAGGAAATGGAGGCAAACGGTGAAAAAACCTGCCCAGGGTCATACAGTTAGCAATATCTGCGGCCAGATTTTAACTCAAGTCTTCCAGGAACAATGGATAGAGCATAGAGCACTAGACTTGAAATAAGGAAGAGTCATCTTCTTGAGCTCAAGTCTGGTCTCAACATTTACTGGGTGACCCTGAGCTAGTCACTTTGCCCTGTTTGCCTCAGTTTCCTCATCCATCAAATGAGTTGGAGAAAGAAATGCAAACTGACTCCAGTATCTTTGCCAAGAAAAGCCCAAATGGGGTTCCAGAGAATCCGACATCACCGAAATGATTAAAGAACTTCCTGGCTCCAGGCTTGATGCTCTATGATATATACCCATTTTGCCCCCATTACTTTTAGAGATGATGAGACAAGTCCAGAGAGAGAAGAGAAGGGATGCATTACCTGGTCCCAAAGGGAGGAAGCGTCAGAGAGGATCTTCCCACCCTGCTGCTGACAGCAGAGATTCTGTGGACAAACACAGGGGTGAAGATTTGTAACAAGCAACGTGCCCAGGAGCCTTTTCTGCCCATTTAAGCAAGTTGTCCCAGTTGGTACATCCATCCCCCTGGAAGGACCATCAGTTGTATTGTACATATCGACATCTGTGTGTGCACCCTGCCAGTGTGCGTGGGCACCCATGCCAGTGTGTGTTGCTGGTATGTTTGTGGACAGAGAGAACACAGACTTCAGGAGGGTTCTGATATCTTCCTGCTGTTTGCTTCCTGTCTCCATCGCCTCCTTCTTCTCTTCCTCTCCCCCAGCTCTTGGCAGCTGAAAAAATACATTCTTAGATCTAGAAGGCATATTAATGCTCTGTTATCTGTGCTGCATCCCTACCTCATGCCCTCGCCAGGGAAAGAGACACGAACCCAAACTAGCATGGCGTCTCCCCAACCCCTCCCTACCATGTAAAAGCTCTCGGCCAGACTGATATTTGGGCAAGTGACTGACAACAAAGTAGGTGCCCATTCCTCAGGGAACGGCTAAACAGAGATACCGGAGTCCTCTGGTGCCTTCAGAAATGGCCAATTTGAGGAATTTCTAGAAACGCGAGAAGATGCAACAAAGTGAAATGCATTTCTCAGGAGAGAGGTGGGAGACTAAAGGAAAGGAATGTTGTATACGCTGATTGTCTGTTTGTTTTAAACCCTTACTTTCTGTCTTTGCATCAATTCCAAGACTGAAGAGTGGTAAGGGCTAGGCAATGGGGGTTAAGTGACTTGCCCAGGGTCACACAGCTAGGAAGTGTCTGAGATAAGATTTGAACCCAGGACCTTCTATCCCCAGGCTTGGCTCTCCATCCACTGAGCCACCCAGCTGTCCCTACATATACTGTTGAATGTGGCCATTTTATTAGAGAGTTTTTCTTGCCTTTTTTTCTTTGTGTAGGGAGACTGAGGTTCTACACAGTACAAACACAGAGCAGATATATTCAGTACCAAGTATAGAACACACAGCATGGGCCATAACATTGCTTTAAAGCATAGATAGCGGGGATGCTCAGCATAGCAATGCACAGACATTGTGGGTCACAGGAGATAAAAACAGAGAAGAGATGGGAAGGGACAGGGAGGAAGGGGAAAGAGACAGAGACAGAGAGAGAGGGAAGAGAGGGAAAGGGGGAGATAGAGAGAGAGAGACAGAGAGAGAGAGAGAGAGAGAGAGAGAGAGAGAGAGAGAGAGAGAGAGAGAGAGAAGAAGAAGAAGGAGGAGGAGGAGGAGGAGGAGGAGGAGGAAGAGGGAGGAGGAAGGAAGGAACTAAGGAGGAAGGCAACCACACTTTTCCTGATATAGAGGCTTTCAAGGACTGCCCACAGATGGTCCTATGGTACTCTCCTGGAGAGGTCCCTACTGCCCAGATTTGGCCTCCAAGGTGGGTCTAGCCCTAGCAAGGCTTCCTATCTGTTTCCTTCCTTTTCTGAGCTATGGAAGACCTGACTCCTCTAGGCCTGGGGCTCTCTGAGTTCTCCTGGCAGGACCTGGCCCCCGCTGCAGGGCATGGGGCCACTCCATATGTGTCAGCTGGGGTCTGGCCCATTCCTCTGGCTGCTGCATTCCCCATGGGGGCCCTCTCTCCTCTGCCAGAAAACCCCCGCCTCGGCCTGTGCTGGGGACCTGACTGTTCCCTGCTCTTTGGCAATGCTTCCTTTTCTGTCCGACCCCACTGGGCTCCCTTCCAAGGCCCTGGGGCTGAGCCCAGGAGTTGAGGGAAACAGAATGTTGGAGCCCTTCTCCTCCTCCTCCTCCTTTCCCTCCTCCCCCCCCTTCTCTCGCTCCTCTACTGTCTCTTCTTTCTCCCCTTCCTCCTCCCTCCTCCTCCCCCCCTTCCTCATCCCTCTTCTCCAAGTCCCCAGGCTTCTGATGGAAGGAGGCCTTGTCAAGCTGTCCATCCTGAGCCCTTGGCCTGGGGATGTATGACGTCTTTAGAGAGTCTCCTAGCGAAGGCTTGCAGACTCCCTACCCAGGGAAGGTCAGGGTCTCTGCCTGACTGCTTGAGGTCCTGGGATCCAGCTTAAAGGGAATCCTGAACCAGGAGAGAAAGCCTGCTCTGTGCCCTCCTCCTTCCTGAACCAAACCAGCCCCCTCAACCTGGCAGTCCTGGTTGTTTAAAGCAGATTCTTACTGAAGGCCCAGCATGTTCTTCTAGCTCCGAAGGCAGAGAATAGCCTCTCATCTCTGATACTACCAGTATGGTCTTGGACTTAACCTCCCTGGACCTCAGTTTGTCCATCTGCAAAATGGAAGAGGCAGTGAATGAGTTGTCTTCTGAGGGCTTCTCTAGAAGGACGATGAACCTTTGGGCCGAGTAATAAGAGCCAACATTCATGTAATGCTTTACATGGAAAAGTTCTCTTAGAACCTCCCAAGACCCCTTTGAGGTGAGTACTCTGGTACCCCGTTACTGAGGCTCCCATTTACAGTGAATCTCCTATAGGTCAGTCAAGGGATGAACTTCACGTGCAGTGGTTTGCCTTTTCCTTCTCCAGCCTATTTTACAAATGAAGAAACTGAGGCAAAAAGGGGTAAATGACTTGCCCAGGATGACACAGCTAGTAAGTGTTTGAACTCAGGAGTGGGAATCTTCCTGATTCCTGTCCTGGCACTCTATCACTTTGCCATCTAGCTGCCCCATGGAAAAGGGATTTCCTTTTTGCTTTGCTCTACTTGGACCCACGTGGCAGAACTGGGTACGGTAGGAGAAGTTGCCGAGAGGCCAGTGGTAGCTTCATCCAAGGAGACAATCAGAACTGTCCCCATATGTAATGGGCTGCCATGGAAGGTGGTGAGTATCCCGTCGCTGCAGGTATGGCTAGAGCTAGAAAGGTTTAACTGGACTGACCTCTTGATTTTACAGAAGAGAAAACTGAGGCCCATAGAGAATAAATAAATTTGCTCAAAGTCATAGAGGTAGAAAGGAATGGAGGCAGGGCTAGAGCTCCGGTCCTCTGTGGGCTGACTTGTCATCAGGGGTGAGCCAGCGCTGGGTTGGAAATGGGGTTCTTCTCACTCCTTTTCCCATTAAGCTTCCTAATGTGCTTATAGATCCTGCCTAATTGTCATTGGTAGAGAGTCTGTGTTTCTAAGACTGACAAACCAGGATTCCGGCTAATCTGTATCAATTTGCAAACTTGACAGAAATAGAGATTAATTAATTGTTCGGTTTGGTGCGGTACCTAAATTAATTAGGTTCAGTGGGTACCCGGCAGGGGTGTCCATAGTTAGCTTCTTCGTCCGCCAGGAGCCACTCCCCTGCCCTCCCCTACTCACTTCTCCTTCCTACCACATAGGAACCCCAGAAAATCTCTTCCCTTTGTCTGAGCCTCAGTGTCCCCTTTTGTCAAAAGAGGGGCTCAGGCTGGATGACCCCAGCGGTCCCTTCCAGTTCTGACATTCTAGGATCACTTAAGAGGAATATTGACTTCTGTTGGGTCAGGTGGGGGGACGTAGGCTTGCTTGTATTAGGTTTCTCTTGTTGGTGGAGAGGGGGGAATGCCCAGGGGGGCGTGTGAGGGGTCACCCCAGAATTGGAGAATGCCAGCAGCAGTCACTGGCCTTTGGATGTCCACCCTCTCCATTTCCCAGGGGAGGAAAATAATGAGGTCACAATTCCCCACTCCACTAAAGGCAATATAATACTGGGTGGTGAGCAGGGAGGCTTTCCCATCCTCCTCGTGGTAATAGTAACTGTAAAAACAGTAACAGCAGCAACAACAGTAACCCAGACCGCCTTCTCTTCTTCACAGAGGTGAAGGGCTATGGAGGTGGAAGACTGCAAATACTCTTGGGCTTAGTTGGCATGTTGGTTAGTTTTCTTAAATGTTTTTTTTTTCCTCTTTTTAAAATTCTTACAAGAAAACCCAGTGGAATTGCATGTTGGCTACAGGAGGAGGCTGGGGGGACGGGAGGGAAAGAACAGGAACCTTGTAACCATGGAAAAATATTCTAGATTAATTAATTAAATTAAATTTTCCAAAATTAACTAAGTAAGTAAGATTTGAACCAATAAATAAATAAATGGATGAATAAAATTCTTACAAGGATAACTGCATAGGGGAGAAGGCAGGGACATACTGGGAGATTCTAGAGCTGTAAAAACCAAAGATAACAACAAAAAATGGACCGGTAACACCATTGGCTCACATTCATCCAAAGGCTTTAATTTATTAAAGTTTGTTGGGGTAGTTCAGTAGTTTTTCCAGCTGTGTCCAACTCTTTGTGTGTCCATTTGGGTTTTCTAGAGTGATTTGCCATTTCCTTCTCCAGTTCATTTGACAGGTGAAGACAATGAGGCTAACAGGGTGAAGTGACTGGCTCAGGGTCACACAGCTAAGATACTGAAGTGGTTTGCCATTTCTTTCTCCAATTCATTTTTAATTTTTTTTTTAAACCCTCACCTTCTGTCTTGGAGTCAATGCTGTGTATTGGCTCCAAGGCAGAAGAGAGGTAAAGGTAGGCAATGGGGGTCAAGTGACTTGCCCAGGGTCACGCAGCTGGAAAGTGTCTGAGGCCAGATTTGAACCTAGGACCTCCCATCTCTAAGCCTGGCTCTCAATCCACTGAGCTACCCAGCTGACTCCTCCAATTCATTTGACAGATGAGGACACTGAGGCCAACAGGGGTAATGTGGCATAGCTAGTAAAGTATCTGAGGCTGGATTTGAACTCAGGAAGATGAATCTTCCTGACTCCAGCCCGGTGCTCTATCCACTGTGCCACTAGCCGCCCCTAATGTTGTACTACCTGCTCCTCAGATTGTTTTGGAGAAAACAATGGTCCAGATGGGTGTCTCTCTCATGGCATTGTCATACCAGCCGGTGTTTCCACATTGTCTCCTGCGCCATCCCAGCATCCCGTGGGGAAGCTCCCCGCCTCCACCCCCTGCACCTGGGTTTTCCTACCTTGCCTGCCTCAGCTGTTTGATTTTCCTGCTCCGAAGCTGACCTTGTTTAAATATTCATGTCTCCCTCTAATTGCCTTGTGGATTTCTGTGTGATCAGGGAAAAGGAACCAGGGAAAGAGGGAGGATGCCGGAGTGGGGAGGAGGTGGCAGCAGGGGTCAGGGATGCTATATCCGGGCTGGGGCTTCCCTTTGGAGGCAGCGGTGGGCTGAGCTGAAGAGGTTAGGGGGGAAGCCTGGGCAGAGGAGCCCTTGGGAGTGCCCTGCGGGATCTCTCACCGGCTCAGCCTGCCAGCTCACTGAGCCAGCCTGGCCCTGGTTCTGGGGGGCTGAAGGGCCTCCTGAGCTGCTCTTCCTGACCCTTTACTTGGGGGCAAACAGCGATGCCAACTCTGCCTTGGTTTACCTTCGGAGGAGTGGGGACGGGGTACCCAGGGGAGTGTCTCTCTTTGACTAATTCTGTGGGATAGGAGGCAGTGCTGTGGCTGAGCTAGGAAATCAACAGACCTCAGATCTATCCTTTATTCCTTATGTGTGGGTCTCCCTTCTACTGGTACAGCCAAAGCCCATCGGTACCTCCTCTGCATGAGCAAGTCACATAACTCAGAGCCACTCTGAGCCTCAGTTTTCTCATCTGCAAAATGGAGAAATGCTTGTAGTATTTACACAAGAGCTGTTGTGAGGATCCAATGAGATAAACCCTAAAACATTCTATAAAAATGTCAGTTATGGTGATGACTATTATTAGCATCTGAGCCTTGCTTGTGGTTAGTTTTTTTTTTTTTAAAGAATTCCATCTTCACTGTGTGACCCTGGGCAAGTCACTTAACCCCTATTGCCTAGTCCTTACCACTCTTCTGCCTTGGCATCAATACACAGTATTGACTCCAAGATGGAAGATAAGGGTTTTGTTGTTGTTGTTGTTGTTGTTGTTGTTGTTGTTGTTAAATATATATCTTCCTAGGGGAAGCTAGGTGGCTCAGTGGATTGAATCAGACCTAGAGACAGGAGGTCCAGGGTTCAGATTTGGCCCCAGATACTTACTAGCTGTATGATCTTGGGCAAGTCATTTAACCTTCATTGCCTAGCTCTTATTGCTCTTCTGCCTTACTTAATATAAATTACTTAATATTGTTCTAGAACAGAAGGTAAAGTTTTAAAAAAAAAAGTATTTATCTTCCTAGGGGTAGCTAGGTGACTCAGTATCAATCAAGAGAGCCAAGCCTAGAGACAGAGAGATCCTGGGTTCAAATCTGGCCTCAGATACTTCCTAGCTGAGTTACCTTGGGCAAGTCACTTAATCTCCATTGCTAGCCCTTACATTACTCCTGTCTTGTGTAATATTGATATTTAATATTATTCTAGGACAAAAGGTAAAGGTTTTTAAAAGAGTATATATCTTCCTTCCTAGAGGCAACTAGGTGGCTCCATGGATGGAGAGTCAGACCTAGAGACAGGAGGTCCTGGGTTCAAATCTGGCCTCAGACACTTCCCAGCTGGGTAACCCTGGGCAAGTCACTTAACCCCCATTGCCTAGCTCTTACTGCTCTTCTGCCTTACTTACTATTGCTACTTAATATTATTCTAAGACAAAAGGTAAAGGTTTAAAAAATAGATATATCTTCCATGGAGTCTGTATCTAGTATATTATTTGTTGTTGTTCAGCCATTTCAATCATGCCCAACTCTCCATGATCTCATTTGGGGTTGTGGTTTGCCATTTCCTTCTCTGGCTCATTTTACAGATGAGGAAACTGAGGCAAACAAGGTTAGGCGATTTGCCAAGAGTCACACACAGTTAGCAAGGGTCTGAGGCTGGATTTGAACTCAGATCTTCCTGATTCCAGGCCTCACAGTCTATCCACTGCACCACCTAGCTGCCCCTAGTATATCATACGTATTCCCATTCCCCTTCATCATGACTTGCCTTCTCTTCTTGTCTAGACCAAAGAACGACAGATTTGAGGCTGGAAGGGATCTAAAAGACCATTTCATTCAGCTTGTTCATTTTACAGATGAGGAAACTGAGGCTCAGAGAGATTCGCCCCTCATGCCCCAACCAGTAAACATTAGAGGAAGGATTCGATCTCACACCTCCCTGACCCCAGGTCCAATATCCTATCCCCCAGCCTTGACTTTTTTGTGGCAGAAAGCTTCCCCCAAAAAGCCGAGAATTAGAGTGAAATAATGTTGGCAAGGAGCCGTGGGCTCTTCGGATGAAAGGGTGCTACTTAGGACTGGAATGTTTTTAATGCCGAACATTCTTCATCTTCAAAGCCCTTGATGGGCTTTAGCTAATTAAGCCTGGGTCCTTCTGGGAGGGATGTGAGAGCTCGCTACGAAGTCGTTCTGACTGAGGAATAAAAGGACTCGAGACCCATCCCCAAAGAAGGGGGCCCCGGGGAAGGGAAGGAGGGGGAAGTCCTTAGAAAACAGTTCCCGTGTCTCTCTGTTCTTTGCCATCCACCAGGGGCCCTTCTGTAGAGGGAAAGGGAAAATGAGGATGAAGGATCTCTCCCTTTCATATCAGTTCTGGAGCTCAGTGGGGAGCCAGCCACACAGCGATTTCACTTAGGCAGCTCCATCGTCTACAGACACGCCACTCGACGGGCAGCCGGAGCACGAAGGGGTGAATGGGCCTTGCCCATCTGTCCCCCACCCTCCGCCCTGTTCCCTTCCCCTGTGGCTATGGGACGGCCAAATGCTTCTAGATTCGCTGCCCGCCCCTGCCCTGGCCTTCGGCTGTTCCGCCAGTTGGCAGACAAGTCTCTTCTTGCCAACGGAGCCCTCTGTGGCTCCCTCCTCCCCGAGCAGGGAGAAGCCGCCGCCCTGGTGCAGGGTGACCTTAGCAGGTGTTTTGGGGAGCTCGCTGCCCCCCCAGCCTGTAGCTGCTCGTTGGAGGGCACACCGAAGGGGGAAGAGAGACGTTTGGACTGGCTCCCCCGGCTGCCGCCTTACAACAACAGCCAGCAGGAAGATTGCTTCCTGGGCCCCTCACCAGCTGCTTTCTCCATCCAATGTGTCCTCCTGGGGCCGTGGAAAGCAGAGATGGGAGGCAGCTCCTTGGAGAGGAGGATGGAGAATGGAGAAGGAGAGAGAGCGGGGTCAGCAGCCCCGATCCATCCGGGAAGTGGGGACCTGCTCTCCCTCTCGAGGGTCAGCGCTGACTGCTGGCAGATGGTAATGAGATCCAGGGAGACTGAGCAGGCTCTTTCTCTGTGTGTGCATCCTTCCTGCTTCTCTTGTCTCCGTCAGAGGCAGCTGGTGAGCCATCCTGACATCTCTTCAGGACGCCTTCTTCGCAGGCAGGGGCTCTCGGATGGGCGCGTGTGGGAACAGGACGGGGGGGGTGGGAGCCCCATTATGATTGACCCCCCGGGATCCCACAGAGGGCCAGAAGATCACCCTGCCCATAGCCATAGCCCCGACCTTGGGGTCTGAGGCAGAAGGAGATGTGTTTGGGGTGGTAGATACTGGGAAGCCCTGGAGAAGATAAACAGTGGTGGGTGACAGAAGGATGTGAAGCCCCTACTGCCATTCCCTAATCATAACTAATAACTAATAGGTAGAGGCAGCTGGGTAGCTCGGTGGACAGAGGGCCAGGCCTGGAGATAGGAAGTGCTGGGTTCAAATCTGGCCTCAGACACTTCCTAATGGTGTGACTCTAGGCAAGTCACTTAACCCCAATTGCCTACCCTTACTGCTCTTCTGACTTAGAACTGATATTTAATGTTGATTCTAAGACAGAGGGTATAGGTAAGAGCATGAATTATGTAACCATGTTAACTTTTCTAAAAATATTAATAAATGTTTAAAAAAGACAGAGGGCATAGGCTTCTTTAAAAAAATTAAAAAGAACTAATATTATTCAGATTTGTAAAACCCGTTACTATATTATCTTGTTTGAACCTGTCACCTGTAAGATCAGAAATCTATAGATCCTAAGATTTAGAGCCAGAAAGTCGTCAAACTAATGATCAAAGAAATCAAACTAGTCATGGAACCATAGATTTAAAGGCATTTCATTTTATCATCGTAATATTTTTTTTAAACCCTTTCCATCTTGGAGTCAATACTGTGTATTGGTTCCAAGGCAGAAGAGTGGTAAAGTCTAGGCAATGGGGGTTAAGAGACTTGCCCAGGGTCACACAGCTGGGAAGTGTCTGAGGTCACATTTGAACCTAGGATCTCTAGGCCTGGTTCCCAATCCACTGAGCTACCCAGCTGCCCTTTATCATCATAATATAATATTAATAATAGCTAACATTTTATACTATGTACTACTGTGCTTAGTGCTTTGTGAATTGATCCTCAGAACAACTCTGGAGGATCATCAGTGCTATGATTATCCCCATTTTTCAGGGAAGGGAAATTGAGGCTGACAGAGGTTAAGTGACTTGACCAGGGTCACACAGCTAGGAAGTGTCTGAGTCCGGATTTGGACCCAGGACCTCCTGTCTCTAGATCTGGCTTTCTATCCACTGAGTCACCCAGCTGCCCCTTTCATCATCAAAGAGTTGCTGCTGTAATATTGGAAATTTGGGAGTCCTTGAACTAATCTTGATTTTCCTGGTCTAAACTTCCTGTGGACATTTAGGACTCTTAAAACTACATTTCCCATGATTCCTCTTGTGTAATACAGGTGGGCAGAAAGTGTGATTACGTAAACAAAGGTATAAAGACTCAGGACAGAATTGGTACTTCCTCTTTTCCTGCTGAAGAAGCCAGGTGGGAAGGTATGGCGCGGCATTTGAACTAGCTCCTATCAGGCACCTGGCTTTAATTATCAATATGGCTTTCAATAAAACCCTAATATTTTTATATATATCCATTTTATTTCTTACACTGCCTGACCAGCACCTGAGATATGACGAGGCAGAGGGGTCTACCTTCTAGGAGAGGAAACAAGATCATGGAATCTTAGAACTATAACTGGAAGCAACCTTAGAGGCCATCAGGGCAAATATCTTTATTTTTCAGATGAGAAAACTGAGGATGAGAGTTGATAAGTGATTACTATCTCCATTTTACTGATGAAGAAACTGAGGCAGAAACTAAGTGCCTTGTCTAGGGTCACACAGCTAATAAATGTCTGAGACAGGACTCAAACTGGATCTTTCTGAGCCCAAGTCCAGTGCTCTGTTTACTATACCTCCTTGCCTCTAGATGGTGAAACCAGGATGTAGAGAAGATATGTGACTTTATCCAGATCACGCAGGTAAATCTTAAAAAACAAAAACAAAAACAACCACACCTTCTGTCTTAGAATCAATACTATGTATTGGTTCTAAGGCAGAAGAGCAGTAAGGGCTAAGCAATTGGGGGTTAAGTGACTTGTCCAGAGTCACATAGCTAGGAAGTGTCTGAGGCCAGATTTGGACCCAGGACCTCCTGTCTCCAAACCTGGCTCTCTATCCGCTGAGCCATCTTGCTATCCCCACACAGGTTAATAATGAACAAAACTGGAATTTGAACCCAGATCCTCTGATGCTATACCCAAAGCTCTTTCTTTATCACTCTATCAATAGATGTCTCTGTTTGAGGCTCTGACCTGGGTGGTCATGGTTTCTCTCCCTCTAATCCAGGGTATCTGCTGAAAATGACTGAATGAGGCAGCCTCAGCGCATGAGCTAGAGGCAGCAACTGGGGAATGAGATCCTGCTCTGCCTCTAGCCTCCCTCAAGTGCTGCGTGAGTCTGAGCAAGTTCCCTCCTCCCTCTAGGGCTCGTGTCTCCATCTCTAAAATGAGAGGGTTTGGCTAGATGGACTCAGATGCTCCTTTTTAGCTCTGACATGCTGGGTTTCGCCCACCTAGTGGAAATGCCAGTTGGAGAGGGCTACAGTGGACACCTTTCCCTGCACCCTCCTCCTTCACCCAAAGAACAGCTGCTGGGGTTGATGGGCAGAGAGCCTGGGCTTCTGTGTTTGCAGCTCTGGCACTCGGAGCTGGGCAATCAGCAACCAGAGTGTCTGTGTACACAAGCCTGGCAACAACCTTGCCCTTGGGTGAGACAGAAGAGTTCAGTGGAACAAGCAGGACCAGAGGCACAGAACTGTGGTTCAAATCCTGCCTTGGCCACTTGCCCATGTGACCTTGGAGACATCACTTAAATTTTCTGGGACTCAGTTTCCCCACCTGCAAATCAGTGGGTTGAACCAGGTGATCTCTAAGCCCACTCAAAGATCAAGGGTTCTTAGCCTTTTGGTGTGCATAGATTCTTTGGGCAATAGTCTGGTGAAGTCTGTGGACCTTTCTCAGAATCCTGTTTTGTTGCCTAAAGGAAATGCAGAATTTCAGTTGGAGGCTAATGAAACAAAGGGGTCATTTTCTTTCCCATCCAGATCCAAATAGTGACCTGGAATCTCTCCACAGACATTAGATCTCAGCTTAAGAACCCTGCCCAGATCCTAGGAACCTCCGAACAACCTGGCATCCAAAGAGGGCTCTCCTCTCCTCTCCTCTCCTCTCTTCCTATTCTCTCTCTCCATCCCTTCTCTCCTTTCCTCCCAGAAAACACCACTGGGTCCCCCTTTTCCCTTTTTCCCTTCTGCTCCTTGGGTATTTCACTCCACCCTGCCCTCCTTGCTTGGCTTGATTTCCAAAGGTTGATGAATCTGAAAGCTAGACTAGTTACCCCAGCTCTCCACACACACACCTTTTTTTTTTTCCTTCCAAAATACTGAATGGGCTCCCCTTGCTTCCCTTCATAACAGAAGCTGAAGATAAGAGTATCACAACTGGCTGTAATCCTGACCCAGCCCAAACTGCTGTGGCTCCCCCTGACCCCAGAGAGTGAGACGGAAATGTGGTGGAAGTAGGTGTGTTCTCTGTCTTAGCCCATGGGGCTGCCCAGCGTCCTATGAAGAGTTCCCTGTGGCCTTAGAGACTACTCCTAATCCTCTCAGGAGCTCCTCTTCTCTGTCTTTCTCTGTCTCTGTCTCTGTCACACACACACACACACACACACACACACACACACACACACACACACACACGGAGTAGTGATGGCTCCTGGGTTCCATTAGGGTCAATCAGACCTTTTGAGAACTGGCATGCTTGTGCCCAGAGCTAGTGGGAAGCCATTATGGGGTTACAATAGTGACTCAGTAGATAGAGCTCTGAGCTAAGTGTCAGAAAGATCTGAGTTCAAAACCAGCCCTAAAACTCATTAGCTATGTGACTCTTAATCTCTCTTGGTCTCAGTTTCCTCATCTATAAAAGGAAGGGTAAAGTGAGCCCACCTGGCTTCTGTGGCCCCTTCCAGCCTGGAATCCATCATCTTTTTCTGCTGTTCCATCAGTGAGCCTTCGGGGGTCCCTGGGTTACTGAGGATCTTGGGGTGTTATCAAAGAGGCCTTGCAGTCCAGAGTCTTGGGTTCAGTGGCTGTGAGGGCCTTGGGCATTCTACGAATCTCTGTTTTGCTAGTGTTTGGTGGAATGTGTGTGTGTGTATTTGTGTATGTAATGTGCATGTTCAGGGAAGGGGATAGGTGTGAATGAATAGGTAAGGAGTAGGACAAGTAGCCGGATGGTCAGTGGGACTGAGCCAGCAGGAAGTTCCCCCTTCAGACTATCCCCAGCTCCCATCCATCATAGATGAGTCATAAACTGGAAAAGGGTGAGAAGCAGAGTCTGTGGCATTTGGAGACCATCACTTGTCCCCTACCGAGCCACTGAATTAAAAGTAATATATGAAGCATTCTTAGCCAGGAGCTGGCCTGAAAGGATGTGGGCTATCAACTGGAGAAGAGCCCGAGACTTTATCCTCTAAAGGTGGCGTACGGAGTAGAATAAACCCTGGAGATGTGGTCAGAGGACTCCGGTTTGAATCCTGACTTGGTTATTCGCCAGCTCTGTGAACACGGGCTCGTAGCTTCCCTTCTCTCTGCCCCAGGCTCCTCAGCCAGAAAATAAGGAGGTTGGACCTTTCAGTTGCTTCTGCCATATTTATGAGATCTTTGGATGGGAGAGATTTATTAAATAAGAAAAGAGGCATCTGGGAAGCTAAGTGCAAGGCGGCAGGTGACCAGGGTTCGAGTGCTTTCTCTTCTTTGCCACTGATTAGCTGTACAACCTTGGATAAGATAACAAACCTCTGGTGGGCCCTGGCTGCTTCATGTCTAATGTAGGAGACTAGACTTGATCTTCTCTGGAGGCCCCAGATAGCTCAGAGCTCTGTGATTATGGGATTGGCACGGGTTGGGGAGTGGTTTGGAAGAGCGTGACAGGCAGAGGTGGGCAACAGCAGGAACACAGAACTGGGAACTGAGAGACACAGGTTCTGTTTGTTTGTTTGTTTGTTTAACCCTTACCTTCTGTCTTAGAATTGATACTGTATATTGGTTCTAAGGCAGAAGAGAGATAAGGGCTAGGCAAAGGGGATTAAGTGACTTGCTCAGGGTCACACAGCTAGGAAGTATCCGAGGTCAGATTTGAACTCCAGACCTCCCATCTATAGGTCTGACTCTCAGTCCTCTGAGCCACCTAACTGCACCCTCCAAGCATGCATTTTTTTTAACCCTTATCTTCCATCTTAGAATCAATATTATATATTGGTTCCAAGGCAGAAGAGTGGTAAGAGCTAGGCAATGGGGATTAAGTGACTTGCCCAGGGTCACACAGCTAGGAAGTGCCTAATTACTGTGCTACCTAGCTGCCCCCCCCCCCCCTTCACTCTTCTAAAGTCCCTCAAACCTTGATGCTTTGTGTCCTTAAGTCCTTTCCCCCTTCTAAGGTCCCTTTGGGTCCTAAAGTCCTTTCCCCCTTCTAAGGCCCCTTTGGGTCCTGAAACTCAGGGTCGTTCAGTCTTTTTTCCCTTCTGAGGTCCTTTCGGGTCCTGACCCTCTGGGCCCTGCGGGCCTTTCCAAAGCTGAAACACTACACAAGATCTTGGGAATGAGGCCTTGGGAGGCAAACCATCCGCCTTGGTATGAGAAGGAGAAAAGTCCTCTTTGTGGGTCCAGAAACCAAGGGAGCTCTTTCAGCATCCCGATGGCCCCAGGCGGGGCTTTTCCCGGCGATGGTCATTGAGTAGAGGGTGGGAGGGCACAGGCTCCCCCGAGGCGGGGCCGCAGGGCCGCAGGGCGGGGAGTGAGCCAGCGACTCCCTTCCCTGCCTTGGTTCTAAAGGCCCGGCTTGGTGTCTGGCCATATAATGCTCTGACAGGTTAGGGTCAAGCTGTGGGCTCATAACTTGTTAGAAGACATTCCGAAGTAATAAAGGTGTCTGCCTTTATGTCCGCTCGTATTTCCTCCGGGCCTTCGTCTCTCCTGGTCACTTGCTTCAGATTTATGGTGTGGATATTTAAAATGTGCTGAGCTTTGATAGTCAGGCCTCCCGGGCCGGCTTCCTCCAGGCCCCCCTGCGGCCCCCCCTCCTCCGGTGCCCCCTCGGCCGCCCTCCTCCCCTGAAACATTCACCTCCCGGCTCCGCCGCGGCACGGAGCCAACGTTATAGGATGCTGTGACTTGACTTCGGAGATGCGGGATGCAGGCGGAATGAGAAGCCGTCTGCGGGTTCGAGCTTCTGCCCGGGCCCAGGGCTCTCCCCCGGCCCCCGCCCTGGGCAAAGGCTGCCTGGGAGCCGGGAAGAGCCACAGCCTCCCTCCTGGGCCTGGATTAAGGGTCTGATACCGTCCACCCTCCAAGCCCCGCCCCAGCTGCCCACCCAGCAGGCTCCACAGGGAAGAAGGACACGCCGAGCCTGAAACTCTTTTGCTGAACTTAAAAAAAAAAAAAATCATAGAATGAGTTAGAGCTGGAGGGAACCTTAGAAATCACCTCCTCTGGGGAGGCTCTCCTGATTCACTCAGGTCCTTGGGGTAAGGGTCCAACGGAGCCAGTTCAGAAATCGAAACCAGCGTCCTCCCTCTCGCCGTCACCGTAGCCTACATTTAAATAGGGCTAAATGGCTGACAAAAACTAAATGTTTTACAAATTTTATCTCATTCGATCCCCGTGACAATCCTGGGAGAGACGTGCTATTGTCATCCCCATTTTACAGTTGTGGAAACTGAGGCAAATAGCAATTAAGCCACTTGCCCAAGGACATAGGTGTTATTGCCCTTGTTTTACAGATAAGGAAACTGAGGTTCAGAGAATGTAAAAGTCTCAGGTGGGATTTGAACCCTGGTCCTCCTAATCAAGTCCTGTGCCTGATCCACTCTGCCAAGCCACCACGATGCACATCCCTCCCCAAAAACAAACAAACAAACAAACAAAAACAGGTTTTATCAGATCTTACCAAGTTGTTGAGACTTTTAGGGGATAGTTTTTTGTTATTTTTTTAAACCTGTGCTTTCTGACTTAGAATCAAAACTGTATATTGGTTCCAGGACAGAAGAGCAGTAAGAGTTAGGCAATGGGGGTTATACCTAGGGTCCCGTTGCTAAGAAGTGTCTGAAGCCAGATTTGAACCCAGGACTTCTCATCTCTAGGACTGGCTTTCAATACTTTAGGGCAGGGGTTCCCAAACTTCTTTGGCCTTCTGCCCCCTTTCCAGAAAAAATATTACTTAGCCCCCTGGAAATTAATTTTTTTTAAATTTTAATAGGAAAGATAAATGCACCTGTGGCCATCACCACCCCCCTGGATCGCTGCAGCAGGGGGTGGTGGAACCCACTTTGGGAATCACTGCTCTAAGGGATAATTTTTTTTAAAGATTTTTTTATTTATTTAATGAGTTTAGAATATTTTTCCATGGTTACATGATTCATGTTTTTCCCCTCCCCTCCTTCAACCCCCCTCCTGTAGCCAACGAGCAGTCCAACTGGGTTTTATATGTATCATTGATCAAGACCTATTTTCATATTATTAATATTTGTAATAAAGGGATCATTTAGAGTCTACATAGGGGATAGTTTTAATGGAGACTTAGTTCCATCATATCTACTTTAATTGTTATTATTTTATATATTTCCATCATCCTACTAGAATGTAAATTTTCTGAGAGCAGGCAGAGATTATAATTTTATTTATGAGACAGTTTACTACAATGGAAAGAACATGGCAGTGCAATCAGAAGAGTTGAGTTCAAATACTCCTACTCCTGCTGATTATTAGTTATGTGACCTTAGATAAGTCTTATAACTTCTTGAGGCCTTAGTTTCCTCATCTATAAGATGATCCAGTGACCTCAAAGGTCCTCTCCACCTCTAAGTCAATAATCCTATGGTTTTGAGATCTTCTGGGCACTACTGAGAGGGTAAAACCATAGGAATGTAGATTTAGAGAGGGAAGGGTCCTTCGACACCATCAACCTGAAATCCCTCATCTTAAAGAAGAAGAAACTGAGGCATGGAATGTGTTGTTTTTTTTTTTCCTTTTAAGCCTTGATCTGCCTATATTATATCACTACTGGGTCTGTATCCCAAAGAGATAAAAAAAAAAAGTGGGATGGGGGAAGAGACCTATTTGTAGAAAAATATTTATAGCTGTTCTTTCTGTGGTGGCAAAGAATTAGAAACAGTTGAGGAATGTCAAACAGATGGTGGTATATGATGGTGATGGAATACTATTGTGCTTTAAGAAAGAGCTGGAAAGACCTTCATGAACAGATGCAGAGCTAAATCATCAGAACCAAGAAAACATTGTACACAGTAACCGCAATATTGTGGGGCGATCAACTGGGAAAGACTTAGCTACTGTCAGCAATTCAATGATCCAGGACAATTCTGAAGGATTTACGGCAAAGAAGGCTCTCTCCCTCCAGAGAAAGAACTGTGGGAGTCAGATACAGACCAAAGCACACTATTTTTTACTTTAGTTTGTGTTTTTATTTCAAGGTTTCAGTTTTATAGGAGTATTTTCTTACAACAATGAACAATATGGAAATATGTTCTGCATGAGAATACACGTATAACCCAGATCAAATGGCTTGTCAGCTCCAGGAACGGGGAAGGAAGAAAGGAGGAGACAATTTGGATTTTATAATTTTGGAAAATGTATGTTGAAAATTGTTATTACATATAATTGGGAAAATAAATATCTTTGAATTAAAAAAAAAAAAGCCTTGATCTGGAGATAATTAAGTGGCTCAGTGGATAAAGAGCCAGGCCTAGAGAAGGGATGTCCTAGCTTTAAATTTGGCCTCAGGTACTTCCTAACTGTGTGATCCTGGGCAAGTCAATTAATTCCAGTTGCCTACTCCTTATCACTCTTCTGCCTTGGAACCAATTCACAGTATTTATTGAATCTAGGAAGGAAGGTAAGGGTTTAAATAAATAAATAAATGCCTTGACCTGAGTTATAGAGCTAATATATAGAGTGTGAGATGGGATCTGGACCCAGCTCCAGCGCTTTTCCCACCTTACCATGCCTCTTCATAAATAAGATAAACAAGCTGCAGAATATAGGAATTTTAGTTGAATGTTTGTTGAATGAATAACCTGGTCAGACCCCTTCATTTTACAGCAGGGAAAGTTGAGGCTTAGAGGGGAAAGATGATTTGCTTAAGGTTGCCCAGCAGGTCAGTGGAAGCCAAATGGAGAACAAGATCCCAGGGCTTATGACCCGGCCCCATCCTGGATGCCCAGGCTTTCCCTCCCCTTTACCTTCTTCTCCCATCTTCGGAGAAGGTCTCTCTCACCTTCCCAAGGCAGACAAGAGCCACTGGGAACCCTAAGCATCATCGGGGAGACTGATCTGGGGGTCAGGTTGCTGGGTCCTCTTCCCCTCCTCCTGTGATTGTTCCGGATTGGTCTCTGCCTTTTAATGAACACCCGAGAGCTCCAGGGAAAGTGGCACCAAACATAATAGTCCAATCAGAGTCCTTAGGCTGATTGCACCCAGGGATCACTGATTACTTCCAACTGGGACGGGTGAAAGAGTGCAGCAGCTGCCTCTCCCTGGGTAACTCAGGAGCTCTGAGTTCGGAAGAAGAATTTTTCTTCTTGGGGCTCTGAGCCTCTGGCCACCTTCCAGACAGACAGCCACAGTCCTGACCTCCCTGACCTCAGAAGGGCAGGTTCCCAACTCCTATAGCCCCTGCTTCCCCATCCCTTAAGGGAAGCCTTCTGTCATTATAGGGAAAACACTGGACTCAGAGCTAGGAGACCCGAGTTAAAATACAGCTAAAGCACTCACTGATCTTTGTTCAAGTCCTTTTGTGACTCAGTTTCCTCCTCTATCAAATGAGGCTTGACAACGTGATTATTCCTTCAGATTCTGACTCCTAGGTTGGCATCTGAACCTCAGTTTTCTTTACTGTAAAAGGGAACTAATAATCCTTTTTACCTTTTTTTTTCTTTATAAGGGCTACTATGAAGAAAGCACTTTGACAAGTCACAAGGGCCAGTCACTTTACCCTATTTGCCTCTGTTTCCTCATCTATAAAATGAGCTGGAGAAAAGAATGGCAAGCCTTAGGCAAGTCACTTAATGCAGTTTGCCTCAGTTTCCTCATCTATAAAATGAACTGAAGAAAGAAATGGCAAACTATCTGTGTGACCTTAGGCAAGTCACTTCACCCTGTTTGCCTCAGTTTCCTCATCTATAAAATGAGTTGGAAAAAGAAGTGTTATAGAAATATGAACAAGGGATACTGTTCTTCTCACAAGTATCCAAGATGCCAATGACTTCATTTGCATTTATTTTTTTTAACCCTCTTACCTTCTATTCATTTTTTTAAAACCTTACCTTCTGTCTTAGAATCAGTATTAACTCTACGGCAGAAGAACAGTTAGGGCTAGGCAATTGGAGTTAAGTTAAATTAAGGCAATTGGACTTGTCCAAGGTCAGACAGCTAGGAAGTGTCTGGGATCAGATCTTAACCCAGGTTCTCCCATTTCCAGGCCTGACTCTCAATCCACTGAGCCACCCAGCCACCCCTATATCAGGAGTTATTTTTTTTATTATTGTAATTTTTTTAAACCCTTACCTTCCACCTTGGAGTCAACATTGTGTATTGGCTCCAAGGCAGAAGAATGGTAAGGGTAGGCAATGGGGTTAAGTGACTTGCCCAGGGTCATACAGCTGGGAAGTGTCTGAGGCAGGATTTGAACCTAGGACCTCCCGTCTCTAGGCCTGGCTCTCAATCCACTGAGCTACCCAGCTGCCCCCATCAGGAGTTCTTAATGTAGTGTCTAATGAATAGATTTCAGGGAGTCTATGAACTTGGATGGGGGAAAAATTCCATTTTCCTTTTCACTAATCTCTAGTGAAATTGAACATTTCCTTTCATGATGAATCTAGGCAGTGAGCCCCAGGATTATTAGGTTTGACCAGACTGCTGGAGCTCCGTGTCACATAAAACAAGGAGAAGAATCCCTTGTACTAAATGATCTCTCAGCTTTCTCCAAACTATAAATCTTATGATGCTATGAATTAAGCCCAGAAGGTTAGTCACATATTCTCAGGCATCAAACTCTGACTCTGAGGATCCAGCATGGTAGAGATGGAGTCTCCAGGCAGAAGAGGAAGAGTTCTCTCCAAAGGAGGTGGGATGGCCCTTGGTCTGGGAGGCAGGTAGTAAATAGCCTGGTTAGCCTGAAGCGGACTGAATGGCCTCTGACCAGCTTCCAGCTCTGAGATTCTGGGTTTCTGTCCATCTGACTTCAGTTCACCAGGTGGAGATCTGGGGAAGGAGCTAGACATTAAGAGATCTGGTCAGGTGTCTCACCATCAAGAGTGTTTCTTGTTGGATTTGACAGAGGAGAACAAATTCCCCCTTCCCAAAGGGAGCTATGTGGAAGGGCAGAGAGGCTTCCTCTTTTGTTTTGGTTTTCCTGACTGCTTCATGACCTCTTGCAATAGAGGAGAGAAGCACCAAACAAGAAATCAGGAGACTTCACTTCTTTTCCCTGATCCACTATTAAATAGTAATTGGGTAACTGGGAGTAGCTAAGTGATGCTAGGTGATAAGTGGATAGAATACCAGACCTGGAATCAAGAAAACTCCTTCCCGAGTTCAAATCTGGCCTCAAACATTTACTGGCTATGTGACTCTGGGCAAGTCACTTAACCCTATTTGCCTCATTTCCTTATCTATAAAATAAGCTGGAGAAAGAAATGGCAAACTCTCTGTGTGACCTTAGTGAAATAAAAAATAACCTAGAGAAGGAAATGGAAAACTATCAGTGTGATCCTGAGCAAGTCACTTTACCCTTCTTGCCTCGGTTTCCTTATCTGTCAGATAAGCCAGAGAGGAAAATGACGAAACACTCCAGAATCTTTGCCAAGAAACTCCAAATTGGGACATGAAGAGTCAGACATGATAGAAACAGCAGAAAGGCAAGTTCTTAATTAATAGAAATGTTCATGTATATTGGGAGGGGCCATACTATATCCAAGGTTCCATTTCTTCTTCTTGGACTGTCCTTTGGTCCCCGGCTCTCCTTGCATAATAATGTCCTGGGGAGCCCTTTCATGAGATTTTCTCTTCCCAATTAGAGAGAATAAAGGATTATAGAGTTGGAAAAGACCTTAGAGGTATTATTGTGACACAGAACATGTCTTGGTCAGGAGGCCTAGATTCCCAATCCATCTCTATCACTTTTTTGTTGTAAACCTTTACTTTCTCTCTTAGGAACAACTCTCAGACGGAAGGGCAAGGAGTAGGTAACTGAGGCTGAATAGCTTTCCCAAGGTCACACAATTAGGAAGTGTCCAAGACCAGATTTGAACCCAAGACCTCCTGTCTCCAGGTCTAGCTCTCAATCCACTTGAGCTTGCTAGCTGCTGCCTATCACTTTTTTAACCCTTATTTTTCTGTCTTGGGAACAACTCTAAGACAGAAAGACAAGACCTGGGCAATTGAGGTTAAGCGGCTCGTGCAGGGTTACCCAGCTAGGAAGTATCTGAGATCAGATTTGAACCCGGGTCACCCCGACTCCACACCTGGAGCTCTATCCACTGAGCCACCTAGCTGCCCCTCTCCCTTTTATTGACTGGTTGTGAGACCCTGGAGAAGTCTCCTAACATCCCCACAAATGAGAAATTGGGAATCCAGGTGAGAAAGAATTTGGGAAACCATTAAGTGCTCGGTAGTTGTTAGCGTGATGGGAGCATCCTTATACCACTGGGAATCCAATAGCTGTGCCCCATATTTGACCTTATCGAGTCTGATGTCCATCCTCCATCCTCCCCACCCCCCAACTGCGGAACCCGTGGCGTGTCCCAACGCTAGGGGGCAGCAGGACGCTTGGCCACCAAGCTTGGACAGTGCCTCTCCTCAGTTTCCTCTTCATGCTGGGATTCTCTCTTGGGGGTGAAGGCTTCTAACTCAGAGATGTCATAAGGTTGAGAGCCATCCTGACCAGCTCCCTCATTTCATAGGTGAGGGAACGGAGAGCCCCACAGGGCGGAGGGCCACGATCAAGGGGCCATGGCTGTTATCTCGAGTCCTGGAGGCGCCTCTAGCTTGTGTTCATAAACTGGTCCATTGGAGGTTGCTTCTTGGTGTAGTGAAGCAAAACCCATTCATCTCCATTCCAGTTTTGGTTTCGCCATTTGTAAGACTTTGGGCATGTGGCCCGTCCTCCTTGGAGCTCAGTTTCCTCCTTTGCAAATTAGAAAGTTGACGTGGATAACCTTGAAGGTTATCTATAACTAACCTTCTTTGTCCTGGGGTCCCATCATGACTCTGACATCCTGTCCCCTGAGGTGCCTCCCAGTTCTGACATCCCATTCTAAGTTCCAAGGTCCATCCCAACTCTGAAGTTCTGACCCTTCGGGCTCTGACACATGTTAAGAATTAGATGTGAGGGGCAGCTAGGCAGCAGAGTGGTGTTGGAAGAACCTGGGTTCAAATCTGGCCTCAGACACTTCCTAGCTGGGTGACCCTGGGCAAGTCACTTAACCCCCATGGCCTAGCCCTTACCGCTCTTCTGCCTTGGAACCAATACACAGTATTGATTCTAAGACAAAAGGGAAGGCTCTTCTACCATAGAATTGATACCAAGACCGAAGGGAAGGCATATTCAAATAAATAAATAAAAAGGATTAGCTGGGGATGGTTCACTAAAATGGAGCAGCCAGAGAGAAAACCATCAAGGGATTAGGTAGATGGTCTCCCAGGCCGCCTTCCAGTGTCCTGTCCTTGTGGTTCTAGGAAATGTCACAAAGCCACGATCCATCCACCTACAGGAACTCGGGCTAATCTAACTTGAAGCCTAATGTCGTTTTTGAAGTAAATTAATGAGATTATCCTATGATTTGGGCCAATCTCACTGTTATTGAAATGCTGGGATTTTTTTTTTGGTGGTTCTTCTACCTTCAGCTCTCTGATAAATCAACATTTAGCCACTAAGTGGGGGTGGATGGGGGGAAGATGGATATCGGCGTCCTGTGAAGGCTCACTTGGGATTGCCTGTGACAGGGCCGAGGCTGTGCTCCCCAGCAACATTAACACAAACCAGCTGGAGGAAGATGGAGGGAAGTGGAGAGGGAGGGAGCGAGAGGAGGGGAGAAGGAGAGGGAAGGAAAGAGGTCAGGGCCTGGGAAATTAAATGTTCATAAATGTGGGCCCCAGCGCTTAAAAAGTAGGCCAAAGCCATTAAATCTCATTAAAGTTTAATACCTATCAGTGCCACTTCAGGCAGGCCTTGGACACTGCTTTAATTTGATGGGTGTTAAGGGAGAATTATCAAATAATTGTGGTAGCTGGGGACTTGCTTTTATCATGTTAACATGGAGAGCTGGGCTCAGCTTTTGTACTTGACTTCAAAACTGAATCGTTCCTTGGGTTAGTTGGTTTCTAGCTAGCGAGTCCCATTTGTCCTAGACAGAAATCCTCCCCTGCCGGGCGTTAGCATCTGCCCATTCAGAGAGGGGCCAGCCTTGACCCATGGCCTTTCTTCCCTGGGCATTATCACCCATTCCCTTCAGGCCTATGGCCGACCTTGCTCCGTGTGTGTCTGCGGTTTCCCATGGCTAACCAAAGATCTGAAATCGTTGCTCCATGCTGAGCTAGAGAACATAGAATGTTAGCAGTAGGAAGAACGTTAGAACATAGAATGCCAGAGCTAGGACAGACCCCAGAACATAGAATGTTAGAGCTGGATGGGGCCTTAAAATATATGGGGGGAGAGAGAGAGAGAGAAAGAGAGAGAGAGAGAGAGAGAGAGAGAGAGAGAGAGAGAGAGAGAGAGAGAGAGAGAGAATAGAGA
>NC_058131.1:57857648-57870579 GCF_016433145.1 Gracilinanus agilis | reverse complement strand
AGAAAGAAAGAAAGAAAGAAAGAAAGAAAGAAAGAAAGAAAGAAAGAAAGAAAGAAAGAAAGAAAGAAAGAAAGAAAGAAAGAAAGAGACAGAGGGGGGAGAATGAGAAGTGGAGAGAGAGGGGGGACAGAACGGGGGAGAGGGAGAGGGGAAGAAACAGAGAGAGAGGGAGAGAAGAAGGGAGACAGAGAGAGACAGAGAGGAAAGAGAAAGACAGCAATGGGGAGAGAGAACAAGTTAGATAGATTCTGTCTTGAAAGAAAAAAAAAGTCCTGTTCCACTATATTACAAATAATTCCTGTTTACATTGTGCTTTAAGGATTACGAATCTCTTTTTTCACAACAGCCCTATGACATCTGGGTAGTGAAATGTTATGAACCCCATTTCATAGATAAGGAAACAGACACCAAGAGGGCAATTGATTTGCCCAGAATCACACAGGTAATGAGCACTGGTGCCAGGACTGAACCCAGAATTCTCCTGCCTCAGAGCCCACTATCTTCCCATGACACCAAGCTCTCCTGCAGACGCTGACTTGGCCCAAATGGACAGCTCTTACAGAGTGTGGTGGTGCCTGATCTGGGCTATGGAGGAAGGGAACTTCAAGAGATGGAGATAAGGAGTGAGTGCATGCCAGGCACAGGCAACCCCCTACATGGAGGTGGGGGGACAAGATAAGGTTGAGGTCTAACTGGCAGTTTGGATTAGCTGAAGCATACATAGGAGACTCTACCACAGAGACAAGTCTCCAGGAACAACTCTGCACAATAGCTGAGTTCCTAAAAAGGTCTTTTTCAGATGAAACTTTGTAAAATCTGACTTATTTTCCTTCTTGGAAGAAATAAAAGGTTTAAAAACAAATACGGGGGCAGCTACGTGGCTCTGTGGATTGAGAGCCAGACCTAGAGGTAAGAAGTCCTGAGTTCAAATTTGGCCTCAGATACTTCCTAGCTGGATGACCCTGGGCAAGTCACTTAACCACATTGCCTAGCCCTTACCACTCTTCTGCCTTGGAACCAATAGGCAGAAGGTAAGGATGTAAAAAACCAAACTAAACCAAAAAACAAGCCTCAAGAGTAAGATGTAGAAATGGAAGGAATTCACTGAGATTAAATCTATTATTTTATGAAGGAGAAAAATAAAGCCCAAAGAGGGAAAGGAAATTCTCCTAAGTCACCCAGGCTGTGATCAGATTTAGAATTTTAGGTAATGTGTGCTTTCAATCTTGCTCTCTTCATGCAGATTTGAATTCAGCTCTAACTCTCAGGAATCTGTGACATTCCCAGATCTGCTTAAAATCAGAGACACTGGTCGTAGTAGCCATTCAGTATAAGCAGGGGGTCCGGCTCGAGGAATAAGAATACCCTTTCTTGACCGCTTGCCTATCCTTCCTTCCCCTGGACATCTCCGTGGCCTCACCATAGGTTGGAGCTAGACTGTGGAGGGCTTTGAATGCCAGACTAAGGAACCATAGAAGAGGGGTGTGTGTGTGTGTGTGTGTGTGTGTGTGTGTGTGTGTGTGTGTGTACACCACATGGGGAAGGAGAAGGAGGAGCAATAAGACTGGCCTTATCATGGGGACAAGACAATTTTAGAAAGGACTGAGAATGAGCTAGCAACGTCTACTTCAGAGAATGGATGTGGCAAGCTCATAATAAATATTTTGAGTGAATGATTCATGAATAAGGGAGTTCTTTGGCCTTTCCACTCTATGCATAAGGCTTCTCAGAAGTCAGTTTCCCCATCTAGAATGGGGTACAGGGCCGGCTTTCCCCCAGGGGCCAGCCTCTTCCAAAGAATCCTTGGGTGGGGACCTTCTGTCCTTCCGGCCCTTTGGCTCTCCTCTGCTTCAATTCAGCCATAAAGTATAACTCAAAACAGCAGCCTACTGGACCGCTTGGCAGGGACCCGCCCGATTTCCCCCTGTACATCCAAACACCCAGGCTGGACATACGCCCACCGCCCCCCACCCCGACTCAGGAAATAGCTCCCCAGGACCCTGAACTCCGAAAGGCAGCTGGAGGTTCCCCGGCTAAGTGAGGCGGAGGAAATGGAGAGGCCATGGGAGAATTCATAGTGACACTATTGATTCTGCAATGAAGGCTGAATTCCCTTAGCTTTCTGTTCCAGACCTTATGGAACATGACCAGAATGAGGCCAGTCACCTGCTCGCTATAACTCACCGCTTTTTTTGGCTTTCATTCATCATTCAGCCCTGGGGTGAGTGTGGCAGGTCCCGCCGGGTCCTGTGAATGGAAGGGGACGTGACCTTCAGGTTCTCTGCCTCGGTCACTCAGCAGCCTCTCCCCTCCGTCCCCCACCCCCAGCCCAATTTGTATACGAAGAAGTCGAGGCTCCAAGAGGGGAGAGAACGTGCCCAAATACAGTCGGCTAGCAGACGCCGTCGTCTAGAATCATGGCCTCACCTAATAGTCATTTAAGTTGTTGCTCCATCATTTTCAGCCATGTCTGACTCTTCATGACCGCTTTTGGGAGTTTCTCAGTAAAGATCCTGAAGTGGTTGGCCATTTCTTTCTCCAGCTCATTTAACAGAGGAGGAAACTGAGGCAAACAGAGTGAAGGGATTTACCCAGGATCACCTAGTTGGGAAGAGTCCGAGGCCAGGGCTAAACTTAGAAAAATAAGTCTTCCTGACTCTAGCACATTATCCATTGCCCACAGGTAAACCAGGAGGGGCAATAGGGAATAAGCTATAAAGCAGTAAGGAGAGAGGCTGAGCAAGACAAATGGTCAGCTCCCCGAGCCTCCTCGCATTCATTTCCTGCTCTCGTTCAGAGCTCTGCTCTTGGCAGACATTTCCCACTGGTCTTGGATTTCAGCTCCCCATAGGTGGCCTTTCTTCCAAGTTCTCTCCACTAAATCCCACCTCCTCTGCCCCAGAGTGGGGACTGACTTTCCCCCCTCCGAGTTTTGCCTCTTCATCCCCGTGCAAGGTTTATTACCCCTGTGAGGGTAAAATGAACTCTAAAATAGCACAGGAAGTAGAATCCAATTGTTCTCTGATGATTTCTTGCATGAGAGTTCTTTCTCCTTGGTTAAAACACCAGATCTTGTCTTTCTCCATCTCCCACAGTGCCTAACACAGGGCTGAGGGCTCCGTAAATGTTTACTCCATGCCTGGTGATCATTGCTCCTATTTCTATGGCACCTTAAGGTTTTAAAGCCCCAGGAAAGTATTTCTCATCCCCATTCTTCAAAGGAGGCAACTGAGACTAAGAGCTGAAGTCATTCACTCAAAATCATCCCGCGAGGGAGTTTCTGAGCCAACTGTTGGGTCTTCCAACTCCAACTCCAACATGCTTCTCCAAGACTGGACACACAAGATGTCCACTTCAGTAATTCCCCGCCAGACAGAAAAGGAAGAGACCAGGCTTTCGAGGGCTAGTCGGGGGCCTGCCAAGAGAATCATTTCCTATGGTGACAGAGAGAAAAGTAACAACTGAAAGGTAGAAAATTGCCAAGAGCTGTTGAGGCTACCCAGAGAGAAGAGTTTAGAAAAGGTAACCAGTGGTACAGGGAAGCGAGGCTGAGGGAAGCCAAGGACCAAAGGGGAAGGAGGGCCTGAGAGTGAGGAGACAGAGGGGGCACAGGCAGGGCAGCCTCCCAGCTCTGTCCTCAAGAGCTGGAACCCAGCCTATACCAACAGCCATCAAAGGCACTGCCCTCCCCTTTCTGCCTTTTAGAAATGACCTCCAGGAAAAAGACTGATGGCCGTGCTCCAAAACTGAATGGGCATTTGTCGCCATTTTTAGGCAGGCCTTTGAAAGAAAACTGACTTGCCAGCTTCAGAAATGGCAGTGGTAAGAGCCACTCAGTAGCTCCAGATGCATAAGGCTTCTCAGAAGTCAGCTTCCCCATCTAGAATGGGGTACAGGGCCAGCTTTCCACCAGGGGCCAGCCTCTTCCAAAGGATCCTTGGGTGGAGACCTTCTGACCTTCAGGCCCTTTGGCTCTCATCTGCTTCAATTCAGCCATAAAGTATAACTAGACTTAGGGCCAGAAAGACCCAAGTTCAAATTCGACTTTATTCACTCACTAGGTCCCTGGTCCTGGGCAAATCATTCAGCTTCTCTCGGCCCCAGTTCCCTTATCTGTAAAATGGGACTAATGATGGCACCTACCTTACAGGAAAGTTGTGAGGATCAAATGATATGCGATGTGGGAAAAGCTTTCTAAACTTTTAAGTACTTTTAAAATGCCAGCTATTATTAGTAGTAATAAAAAGGCCAGATTCCAGATTTTAGTCTCTCTTAGAACGTGGACCAAAGGGCAAGACATTCTTTTGCTTTCCTGATCAGCAAATGAGGGGAAGGTAAGGACCAGTCTCAGCCCAGGGGACTTCTACATGGAACTCAGGGTCGTATTTGGTACAACATTCTCACAGAATAAGGCCAAGAAGTTTATACATGGCTGCATGATTGACTTTAGAACCGAAAAGAGCCTTAGAGCAGGAAATGGTAGAATTTGAAGAGACTGCAAAACAGAGAGTATTAGAGCTGGAAGGGACCTTAGAACAGACAATATCCAAGCTGGAAGGGACCTAAGGACACAGAATGTCAGAGCCAGAAGGAACCTTAGAACAGGGAATGTCAGAACAAGGAAAGACCTTAGAATAGAGAATGTAGGAGCTAGGAGGAACCTCAGAAGAGAGAATGTCAGAGCTAGGAGGGAGCTTAGAACAGAGAATGTCAGAGCTAGGAGGGAGCTTAGAACAGAGAATGTCAGAGCTAGGAGGGACCTCAGAAGAGAGAATGTCAGAGCTAGGAGGGACCTTAGAACAGAGAATGTCAGAGCTAGGAGGGAGCTTAGAACAGAGAATGTCAGAGCTAGGAGGGACCTCAGAAGAGAGAATGTCAGAGCCAGGAGGAACCTCAGAACAGAGAATGTCAGAGCTAGGAGGGACCTCAGAAGAGAGAATGTCAGAGCTAGGAGGAACCTCAGAAGAGAGAATGTCAGAGCTAGGAGGGAGCTTAGAACAGAGAATGTCAGAGCTAGGAGGACCTAAAGCCCAGTCCTACATTCTTATTTGGTGAGGAGGAAGCTCTGGCCCAGATAAAGGCCCCAAGGGAGATGGGGGTGCAGTGCCAAGTCTCCTGACTCCTGGGCTAGTGCTCTTTCCACCACCCCGTGATGGAGGGTCTGGCACTCAGGCAGCAGGCCACGCCAACCTTCTCGTGACTTTCTAATTTTAGAGAAGGACGGGGAGAGAAAAGGCAGGCGGAGCAGCAGTGGGGCCACCGCTGACCCAGGACAGCACCTGCCAGCCCTCGGCAGCCCCAATCATGGCTTCAGGATAATATTACATAATGATACCACTGATTCAGGCGCTGCTAGCAGGCTTTCTTTTTGCCTTTTCTGACTGGTGCTCAGTCGCCGAGGGCTGCCGAGAAAGGGAATAATCAGCGAGCAGCTGCTTATCTCTTGGGGTGTGAAAGGCAGGCAGCTTGGCTGGGGCTGCTTCTTAGGCAGTGACGGGTTCACCAGGAAAATATTTTCATCCTGGCCTCCAGCGGGGAAGGCAGGGGAGAGGGGCCTTGACCTCTAAAGCTGAGGGATCAGGGCATAGGTTCTGGGCTACTGTGGAGAAATCAGAATGAGTGATCTCTGGGTCATTTTAAGTATGTTCTCCTTGGCCTCAGGGGACAGAAGAAGGAGCAAGAGGGAGAGAGAGATTCGAGGACAGAGGATTTCACTGTGTTATAATGGAGGAGAAGGAAAAAAAACTTCCTCACAATGTTGTTGTTCATTGTGTCCCACTCTTTGTGATCCCATTTGGGATTTTCTTAGTAAAGGTACTGGAATAGTTTGCCATTCATTTCTCCAGCTCATTTGACAGAGGAGGAAACTGAGGCAAACAAGGTTAAGTGACTTGCCCAGGGTCACACAACATTACTACTTATTATTAAAGGAAGGAAGTACCATACTATTAAAACACACCCTAAGGACAAAGTGAGGGGTACAAGGGCTCAGTCCTGTAGGAGTTACAGGTATTAGAGGACAGATCCCCAGCCCTGCAAGGCGGCTCTTCATTTTCCATTTTAAATCTTTGACTCTGTTTAGTTCAGTATTTGTTGGATTGGATGGAATTTTCTGGAAGCTTTGGGTATCCCTGAGCTGCTTGTCCCCAAGGCTCTCCCCTTGCGTCCACCCTGTGCGGTTGAGAGCCAGCATCAGCTTGGAAAGGGTTACGTACTGCTGCTTCAGAGGCAATCCAGTTTCCATTCATCCATATGAATAAAAGATGATTTTTGCTAGGGGTGACTGTCACTACGTTCTCTGTGGAGGAAGACTCGACACTAAGAGACTGTAGGCAGGCACCAATGGGGATCCTTAGAAGAGTGGCAGCGGGGAAGGTAGGACTGCCTTATCCAGGGAAGGCTGGTGGGATTGGAAATCTCCTGCTTTTCCTTTTAGGGGAGAATTTCAGTCATGGGCAGTTGGCCCTGGTGAGGCTGCCCTAGTAGTGGGTGAAGGCCATGGCAGGATTGGAGAGAGAAGAGCAGAGAAAAGAAGATAATATTTGCAAAGGTGAATTAAAAGAAGATCAAGGAGCTGGGAATCAGGGTTCTCTCTGAGTCTATCCCCTCTTGAAGTACTGTCCGGTAGCAGAAAGAGAGATCTCTCTGGAGACAAAGATTATTGTTCAATCATTTCAGTCTTGTCTGATTTTTCATGACTCTTCTTGGCAAAGATACTGGAGTTTGCCATTTCCTTCTCCTGCTCATTTTACAAATAAGGAAACTGAGGCCAACAGGATTAAATGACTTGCCCGGGTCACACAGCTAGTAAATGTCTGAGGTTGGATTTGAATTCAAGAAGATGCATCTTCCTGACTCCAGCCCTGGCACTCCATCCACTGTGCCACCTAGCTGCCCAGAGTCAGAAGACCTGAGTTCAAGTCCCAGCCTTGACCTTTATCAGCTAGCTCTGTGACCTGGGACAAATTAGGATCCTAGATTTGAGCTGGGAGGAACCTTAGAGATCATTCAGTCCAAGGAGCTTGTAGCTTTTTTGTATCATCGACTTGTTTGGCCATCTGGGAAAACCCAGAAATCCTTTCTCAGAATTCTTTTTTTCTAGATTCATAATTGACAGAAGTACTTCATTTCAGTTAGAGGTTAGTGAAAATCGAGATAGAAACTTTTTTCCCCATCCAAGTTCATAAACCCTCTGAAATTTGTCAGGCCATGATCTAGTCAAACGCTAGATAAGAAAACGGAGACCCAGAGAGTTACTTCCTCTTTCTGGGGTTCATCTGAAAAATTATCTCAAAGGTTTATTGTTCAGAGGGGAAAACGGAGGCCCAGGGAGGGAAAGGGCTTGTCTGTCCTCACGCGGATGAGTGGCAGAAAAGCAAACGCAAGCCTCTTCGTGCCAAATCCATTCTTTCCATTACACGTGGAATTCTCTCTTATTTTTTTTTAAACTCTTACCTTCTGTCTTAGAATCCATACCCTCTATTGGTTCCAAGGCAGAAGAGTGGCAAGAGCTAAGCAATGAAAGTCAAGTGACTTGCCCAAGGTCACATAGCTAGGAAGCGACTGAGGTCGGTTTTGAACCCAGGACCTTCCATCTCTAGGTTGGCTTTCTATCCACAGTGCTACCTAACCGTCCCTACACACACAGAGTTCTTAACCTATTTTGTGTCTAGGACCCCTGTGTCTGTCCAAGGAACCCTATGACCTCTTTTCCGAATCATAAATTTCAAATGCCTAAAATAAAATTCAGAGGATATCGATTATATTGAAATGCAATTATCAATGTATTTTTCTTGAGTTCACAGACTCTCAGTTGAAAAGCCATGCTCTAAGCTCCCACGTCCCCTGCATTCCAGCACTGCACTCACTTTTGTTTACACCCTGTACGTACACGGGTTATTATCTATCTAGTGAACTTGTGGAGGCTGCCCTTTGGAGGAAAGGGATAGGAAGAAAAGAACTTTAAAAATTGAACAGCTTCTCCTCTGCTGAAAATGGTTTTAGAGAGTCCTGATTGGAGATAGCTAGAATCTTCCCAAGCCCTTAGGATTGTATCAAAATCATTCTAGCTATTTATGAATACACACCTGTATGGTCTTAAACAAGTTCCTTTGCTTTCCCCCTTTGCCTCAGTTTCCTTTTCCATAAAATGGGGTTAGCACTAGATATTTTCTGGTCTCCTCCTACTCAAACATCCTGTGATTGTATCAGGGGGTCTGTTCCGTCCCCAGTTTTGAAATGTTCAGGTTAGCTGCTCATTAACTAGGCTTGACCTGCCCCTGGCAGAAAGGCGGGACAGCCAGGCTACATAGGACTTTTTTATCTCGGCAGCTGATTTCACAAACCCCAGTACAAATATTGATCTTGCCTAGATTTGAAATAGTGGCTATAAACACAATTGCTCCCAGGGCCAGGGTCTGCTGCTCCCAGGCTGTATGGGGTCATTCAGGTGCTATTTGTTTGGGAGCTTTAGCAAACAGCCCAGACTGACCAGATGTAGAATAGGTAACAGGGAAGCAGGCTGGTAATTTATTTCCACAAACATTTATTAAGTGCCTACTGTGTTCAATCATTTATTTGACTTGGGATGCAGAGGTAGAAAAGGACATAGTCCCTACTTTCATGGGATTTTGAGCCTACCCAGGTACATATGACACAGGCTTCATGGCTCTATGATTTTAGCAGGGTGTGAATGCCTTCCTGCCAAAGGAGGTGCAAACTATTTATGTCTTAGTAGCAAAGTCCCAGGAAATTCAGGGTCAATAATAATCAGTAGGGCAACTTTTATTAAGCACCTATTGTGTGCCAGACTCTAGGCTAAGCAAGGAGGATTATAAATACAAATAAAAAAACAAAGACAATCTCTGCCCTCACTGAGCCTACAATCTAATGGGTGAAGTCAACACATAGAAGGAAGCTGAAAAAGGAGTTATAGATTTACAATTGTAAGAAACCTCAGAGAATAACTAGTCTGTCCCCCACCATCGCCTATTTTATTGATGAAAAACTGCAGCCCAAGAGAGGTCAAGGCCACACATGTTAAGTAAGAAAAGATTCGAACCCATGCTTTTTTTATTTTATTTCAGATTTAGACACTCTTTTAGCAAATTAATGCATTCACCCAGAGACATAGAACTAGTTAAGTGTCAGAAGTGGAATCTGAACCCAAGTCTTTCCAGCTACAGTACCACCTAGAACACTAGAACAACTGTCCTACCCTTACTTTCTGCAGTACATGTGAAAATAAATATAATTTGATATAAAGTAAGGAATATGGAGAGATGCAGGAAAAGGGCTAAGGGAAGATTCAAAAGGGAGATAAACCTTTTCAACTGGGGGTAAATCAGGGAATTCATGGAGGAGGTGGTGGTATTTGACTGGGCTCTGAAAGGTGACAAGGATTGTGGTGAGCAGAGAGAAAAGAAAGGAGTATGTGCTAAGGGGGTGGATGACCTAGTAAAGAAACTGAGGACTTCACTACTCCCCGCTAATAATGACAACCAACATCCAACTTTGTGAAATCCTGATCACCTCAAGTCAAACTCAGAGAACAGCCTGGAAATTGACACTGACCTACAAGCTAAGGCACTTCTGCCAATAATAACTCAGCAAAGAAAATGGGGATCCGATGGGAAGAGTAGTTAAATAACACAGAGGATGGAACTCTGGACTCAGTCAGAAAGACTTGAGTTTGAATCCTGCCTCAGATACTTATTAGTTTTAGGCAAATCACTTCACAGCTGCCTGCCTCAATTTCCCCATACCTAAAATGGAAATAATAATAGCACTTGCTTCTCAGGGCTATTGTAAAGGATCCAAGGAGATAATATGTGTGAGGTGCTTTACAAGCTTTAAAATGCTGTATAAATATCAGCAGTTACTAAGTAGAAAAAAGATAAACTGATTCAGCAGGTTTGGGGCCATTTGGGAAAAAACCTCTTGGTTTTCATCAATTTCATCAGTTTTCATCAATTCAGCAAAACATGTCTCTCTTTTCCCCTGTCTTCTCTCCTCCACCACATCTTTCCATCAGATAGGATGAGAAGGGGAGCATTATGGGAAAACCCCACAGCCACCTGTGACTATTAGTGATGTTACAAGAGGCCCTCAGCCTCCTGCTTGGGGCTGTTGTTTTGAGATCCTACCCTTGCCCTTCAGCTCCTAAGACCCCCTTCCCAGACTCAGGAGACCTGGGTTCTAGTCCTTGTTTAAACCCTTTATAGTCACAGCACCCAGGCCTTCTTCTGTGCAATAAGGACATTAGACAGATCATCAGTTCTTAACCTTAATGTGAATTTTTAAAAGTATTTTTATAACTTTTTGAATAAAATTAGTTTTCTTGGTAATCCTATGGATTTTATTTTGTGCATTTAAAGACATGATTCCAAGAAGGCATCCATGGGCTGACTATTGCCCCAAGACTCCAAGACACAAACAAGGTCAAGAACCCCCAGACTAGAGGGTCTCCTAGAGACACCATGGCATAGTAGATAGTACTGGGCTTCAGTGTTTTTTAACCCGGGTTTAAATCCAGCTGCAGGTACTAGGGTGGAACCCCAGGCAAGTTACCAAACCACATCCCTGGTCATTTAGCTAGGCAAAGAGATATACAGAATATCTAGCCTGGTATCTAGTTCAAATCCTTCCTCAGTTACTAGCAGTATGACTCTGGGCAAGTCACTTAGCCTCTGTTTGCCTCATATGTAAAATGGGGGGGATAAAAATAGCATCTATCTCCCAGGGTTGTTGTGAAGGCTCACATGAGATAATAATTATAAAGCTCTTAGTACAGTACCCAAAACATTTTTATTATCCTATCCTTTCAGTCATATCCAATTCTTTGTGACCCCATTTGGGGTTTCCTTGATAAAGACACTAGAGTGGTTTGCCATTTCCTTCTCTGGATCATTTCACAAATGTGGAAACTAAGGCAAATAAGGTAAAGTGACTTGCCCAAGGTCACACAGCTAGTAAACATCTTGAGGCAAGATTTTAACCCAGGAAGATGAATCTCTAGGCTCAGAACTCTCTTTAGTACCCTAGCACGTACTAAGAACTATATAAATGTTGGCTAGTATTCTTATTATCAACGTTATCATCATGCTTTTCTGTCCTGAGTCTTTCGTTGATTTAGTGGGTTGTTTCCTCCCACTAAAACCCAGAGCTGCTTGGTCTTCTCTGGAGGAAAGACAGAAACATAGAACTTTGTCTACCCAGTAACGATAAGCTTCTGTCATCAGTTACCATCCCTTATTATACACATTCTTAGTTAACTTTTTTGTGCCCTGGTTTCAGACCAGGGTCCAAATGCCAGTTCTCCTGCTTAGTACCTGCAATTCAGCCCCCCTCTCCTCGCCTCAGTTTCTTTATCTTTAAATGGGAGCACCGGACTAGATGCTACAGTCCTGAACAATGAGTCAGACCCTGAAGAGATTCAAAGTTTGGCAAAGGTACAGTCCTGGCCCAGCGCAGCTTTCAGTCTACTAGATTATTGCAGGTAGCTTTAATATCAACAGGATGTATTAAAGGGGGCAGAACAAAGTGGCATTTGTCATACCATACACACACACACACACACACACACACACACACACACACACACACGCATAGGCAGGACACCCTTGTTTTGCCTGTGAAAGAGCGTAGTAGGGTCATTGTACTATAGGATCATTGTACTAAAGGATCGTAGATTTGGAGAAAGAAGGAATCAGAGAGACCATCTAGTCTGCTTATATAATGATCTTTGTGCTCTGTGTTGGCCTAAAATCCACAAACTAACATTATCTACATTTTATTGTATTTTTATTTTGTATATTTATTTTATATTAATATATATAAACATGTATATTTATTTTGCTAAATATTTCCCAATTACATTTTTAAAAAACCTTCATCTTCTGTCTTAGAATATATACTGTGTATTAGTTCCAAGGTATAAGAGGGAAGGGCTAGGTGACAGGGGTTAAGTGACTTGCCCAGGGTCACACATCTTGGAAGTATCTGAGTTCAGATTTGAACTCAGGTCTAACTCCAGGCTGGAGCTCTATCCATTGTGCTACCTAGCTGCCTCTATTATTTGTCATTGTTACTATTATTTTAGAATCTTACCTTCCATCTTAAACTTGATATTGTGTATTGGTTCTAAGGTAAAAGAGCAGGAAGGGCTAGGCAATGGGGGTTGGTGACTTGCCCGGGGTCACCCAGCTAGGAAGTATCTGAGGCCACATTTGAACCCAGGACCTCCCATCTCGGGGCCTGGCTCTCAATCCACTGAGCCACCTCGCTGCCCCCTCCCAATATTCTGGAGGGAAGGAGGGAGTACTGCTGGTGGTACTTCTGATTTAATCCACACTCCTTATTCCATAAATGAGGACACTGGGACCCGGGAGGGGAAAGGACTTGCCCAAGGTCACCACTTGACCTTGAGGTGCAAGCATCCTTCCTGCCGGAGCTCCATCACCTTCCAAGCTGACTTAGCCCCGGCCTGCACCCAGAGCCAGAGGGGCCCCGGCCCTCCCCCGCCCCTTCCAGGGCCCTCCTGAAATCCTTGAAAACCACGAGAAGGAATTAGGAGGAGCCGGCTGCCCGCGAACACCTGCTCAGCTCATCCTCTGGAATCCCGGATGTTCCTTTGCGGAGCCCTCGCTCCCGTGCGTGCCGGCGGCGCCAGCTGCTCCTCCTCCGTGTGAGCCTCTCGTCTCCGTCGGAGCCTTTGTTTCGAGGGCCCTTCAGCCAGCTGTCACTTCTCGTGATCAGTAGAAAAATCATCACCCCACGAAGTCATGCATATGGAACATCATATCTGCCCGATATTTCTCTTAACATGTGTCAGTGCGGCCCTGGCTGCAAGCAGAACCGGCTTCTTCCCCAACGGCAGGCAGCTGGAGGCAGCCTCTCAGGCTCCGCGAGGAGTGGGGCGGGGGTCTGGCGG
>NC_058131.1:57846024-57854684 GCF_016433145.1 Gracilinanus agilis | reverse complement strand
GAGAGAGAGAGAGAGAGAGAGAGAGAGAGAGAGAGAGAGAGAGAGAGAGAGAGAAGGGAGGGGAGAGAAAGGGTGAGATGCTTTGGCTGGGTGCCCTTTGCCTTTTTGGGGTGATTCTCTGGCTTGGAATGAATGAGCCTGGCTCCAGGCCTGGATTCCTGGCCCCAAAGGGTGAAGTGTGGAAGGGGAGACCATGATGTGGGTGGGTGGGGTGGGGAAAAGAGCTGGGGAGCTCTACTAGGCTGCCAGGCCTGGGCAGTGGTGAAATGAGGGGAGAAAGGGCTTTCTTAGGAGGTTTTCCCTTCCTGTACAGTCCTCTCTCTTCTGTCCCCTCCTCCACTCACCACATCAAACCTAGAGCTCACTCTTTCCCTGCAGTCCAGAAAGGATCTGAGTTTTTGACAGAGTATTGGATAGAAAGAGCGCTGAGATTGGGGTCCAAGGGCCCACGTCCAAACTGAACTTTGAGCTTCTCCATGGACAGGCAGATCACTTCCTTCTCTGAACCTCAGTCTCCTCACCTGTAAAATAGGCAGTTGCTGTAGATAGCCCAGACACTCAGTTCATTGATAGCTCAGTGTGGAGCCCTAGCTTGTTTTGTACATGGAATAAATTGAGGTGGCTAGGACAAGTGGAGGTAAGAGCTTACCTTGGACGCCATGGAGTCGAAGGTGTGGGGTGAGGAAACCAGCCCTGAAGGTGGAGAGAGCATGCCCCCAAACAACAGTGGAGAGGGCACAGGAGGAAGCATGATCTCAGAAATCTGTGGTCATCCAGCTGGGCAGAGATGAAAGAACTTCCTGTTGGTACCTTCTAAATTTCCTCTCCTAAGACAAAGCTCTCCAGCCCTACCCTAGTTACATCTTGCTTCAGTCAGAGTCTTAGTCTGTTCTGGCTCTCAGGGGAATTCACATTTTTAGCACTAGCTTTCTTTGGAGAAAGGCTTTTGTCCCCAGGAAAATGGATTTACGGCTTCTGCTTCAAGGTGGGCAAAGTCTTTTGGTTGGCGGGGGTGGGGTCTTCCTGAAATCACAGCAAGACTAGCTCAGGTTAAGAGATCCCAAACTAGCCAAATTACATGGGTTTGTCAGTTCATGACTCAACAAACTTTGGGGTCAGTCTTGGGAATTAAGTGTCCTGGCCCTGCTATTTAACTATATAACCTAGGAGGGCCGAGTCAATTCCCTTTTCAGGACCTAAATTTTCTCCTTCAAGAAATGAGAAGGTGACTCAGTGAATAGAGAGCCACACCTGGAGTTGGGAGTCCTGGGTTCAAATCTGACGTCAGACACTTCCCATCTGTGGGACCCCAGGCAAATCACTTAATCCCAATTGCCTAGCCCTTATCCCCCTTCCACTTTGGAACTGATGCTTATTATTGATTCTAAGATGGAAAGTAAGGGAGAATAAAAGAAGGAAGGAAGGAAAAGAGGGAGAGAAGAAGAAAAGGAAGAGAGAAAGGTAAAGAAAAAAGGGAAGGAGAAAAGGAAGGAGAGAGAGAAAGAGAGAGAGAAAAGAAGGAATGGAGAAAGAGAGACAGAAAGAGAGAAAGGGAGGAAGGAAGAGAGAAAGGAAAAGAGAGAGAAAAAAGAAGGGAAGAAAGGAATGGAGAAAGAGAGGGAGGGAAGAAGAAGAGGAAGAGAAAAAGGTAAAGAAAAGAAGGAAGGAGAAAAAGAAAGAAAGAAAGAAAAAGAAAGAGAGAGAAAGGAAGGGAGGAAAGAGAAAGGAAGGAAGGCAGAAAGAAAGAGAAAGAGAGAAAAGAAAAGAGAGAAAGAAGGAAAGAAAGGAAGGAAGGAAGGAGAAAGCTGAGCTAAATGATTTTAAATATGCCTGAAAGGATTAAGAGCTGAAAGGGACCTTTTTAAGAATATATATTATTTAGTTCAATCCTTTCATTTTACATATAAAGAAACTGAGGGAGGTAGAGAGAAAGAGAGTAAATGTCTTACCCAGAATCACCCAGATGATTCGACAAAGCCCAGACTGAAATTCAGCTCCTCCGACTCCGCCAGACCAGAAAGTCTCTTCCAACTTTAAATTCTCAGTTTCCTTTTCTGCAAATTGGGGGCAATCCGCTCCCTACCTCAGTGGCAGGGCCTTGGTGAAGAAAGTGCTTTGCCAACTTCAAACCCAAAGCACTAGGAGCTATTATTATTAACCAGATGACTCAGAGATCCCCGCCAGGACACTCTCCCCTTGGAGATGGCTTGGAGTGTCCGGATCTGGAGACTAGACTTGTCTGTTTTCATCAGAATTTTCTTTTTTTTACAGCTTCAGGCTAGAGATACAGCTGGCTTCCATTTCTGACACTCGAGCCCCCTCAGCCCCCCCCCCCCCACGCACAAACACTCCAGGGAAATAACCCAAAGCCTGAGTGAGTGAGGAGGGAAGCAAAGGGAAGGCCTGGAGAAGCCCTCTGTGGGTTGGGGCAGGGAGAATGGAGAGAGGCCGGGGAAGGCTGATAGAAACCATTTTGCTTATTGAGGGGAGACATCTGCTTTTTTTTTTCAGGGCTGGGGGTGTTAGTTAATGATGAGGTCAGTGCAGCTGAAGCCCAGAGAAATCTGGGTGACTTTTGGCCTCCTAACAGATGGCTCTGGGGTGCCGTCCAGCCAGCTGAGTTCACATATTACCACACCCATGAAATTCCCCATTAATGAACCTTGGGAGATGGAAGGGGGACCAATGGCTCCTTCCCCCTCTCCCCAACTCAGCAGCTTGCGCGCGCGCGCGCGCGCGCACACACACACACACACACACACACACACACACACACACACCCCCTCCCCAGGCACCATCTGATCTGCGGGGGGAACGTCTGCCTTGCCCATCCCAGTGTTTGCCCTCCGCTGGGGCATGACAAGGAGGGGGCCGGGGTCACAGAGGCCCCCTCATCCACTGCAGAACAATGAAAGTCTCCGGAGGAAATGCCAAGAGGGAGGAGAGAGGAGGGGGAGCGGGAGAGAGAAGAATCTCCTCTAATATGTCAATATTAGAGTCTCTCTCTGGGATGGAATTTTGAGCGGGGGGAGGGGGGGGAGAGGGGGTTGGAAAACCCTTCCGATGCCAAGCCCAAGGTCTTTTCTGCTGGGCAGTCAGCCCGCCTCCCGTGGGCTGTGCCGGGAAAGTCAAGCGGGAATGATAGCGAGAAAAGCCCCACTGTTGGTCCCGCCCCAGCCGCCCGGCCCGGTCCAAACCCGTTGGAGGAGCCCCGAGCGCAGGGAGGGTCGGGGAGGGCGCTGCGGAGGGGAGCGGATGAGGATGGCGGGTGTACACTAACAGGGCAGAGGAAGGGGGGCTGCCGAGGGGTTAATGCTTTGTCCCTGGCTCCTGATCCAAGAGAAATCCAGCGACTTGGAGGCTGCCATAGACAGTTAGAAGAGACTCAAAGGATCATGGAATTCAGAGGCTGAATCTTGACAGTCACTGAGGGTGAGAGGGGGGAGATGGTGTGGCGCTAAACGCCAGAGATCTCACGGTAACAAGGGTAGCATTTGAACCCAGAGCCTCTCACTCAAGTTCCAGGACTTTTTCCTCTCCACAGGGCTGAGGTGGCCAGTAAATGCTTCCCAAATGAAAAGACACCCTTCCCTTAGATCTAAGGCCATTATTTATTGCTTAAGAAGTGATTCCCAGGTTCAACGGACACAAAGATTTTTAATAATTTAATTTCCCGTAAGGGCAGCTGGGTAGCAGAGTGGATAGAGGGTCAGTCCTGGAGTCTGGAGGTCCTAGCTGTGTGACTGAGCAAGTCCCAAAACTCCATATTTCTAGCCCTTGCCCTTCTGTCTTAGAGTTGTTACTAGACAGAATGTAAGGGTTAAAAAAAAAAAAAAAGACAAAGAAACCAAGGCCCACAGAGTGAAAATGTCTTGCCCAATGCCACATAACTAGGAAATGTCAGAGATTGCTTCCTCAGGCTCCAAACCCAGCAGGTGCACATGGACTAGGTGACTTCTGAGGTCCCTTCCAACTGGGGGATTCTGGGATTCTCTCAGTTGTTTTTTTTCTGCCTGAGAAGGCCCTGGATTAAGCAAAGGATCTCTAAACTGAAAACAGGGAGAATCCCCATCAGAAATCGCCCACCAGGGATTCTCCACAAAGGAAGGAGAAGGATTTGAACCTTAAATCCGTTCCCTTTCCCACAGACCCAGTCTGCTAGACATAAAGGGCTGATTCCCTTGTCTCTCTCTTCTTCCTTCCCTCTCCCTCTTTCTCTCAGTCTGTCTATCCCTCTCTCTCCTTCCCTTCCTTCCTCTCTCCTTCCCTCTCTCCCTCTCTCCTCTCCTCCTCCTCTCTCTCTCCTCTGACTCCTCCTCTTCCTACTCTCTCTCTCTTCCCCTTGCCCTTTGCTCCTTCTCCTCTTTCTCTCTCCCCCTCTCTCCTCCTCCTCTCTCTCTCTCTCCCTCTCTCCTCTGTCTCTCATCTCTATCTCTCTTCCTCTCCCTTTTTCTCTAGCTCTTTCTCTTCTCTCTCCCTCTTCTCTGTTTCTGTCTCTCTCTTTCTCTCTTCTCTTTCCTCTGTCTCTTTTGTCCCTGCCTCTCTTCTCTGACTGTCTCTTACCCTCTCTCTTTCTCTGTCTCTTTCTCTCTCTTCTGTCTCTTCTTTCTCTCTCTCTTCTCTGTCCCTGTCTCTCTCTCTCTATCTCTGTCTCTTTCTCTCTGTCTCTCTTGCTCCATCTGACCAACAGATTCATGGGTGGCTTCTCCCCTCCCCATCGCTGCCCCCCCAATCCCTCAGCCTTCTCCCATCATATGCCTCGTGATTTATTGCTCCTCTGAGGTGAAGTAGGAGGGAGCTTCGGGTGAAAAAGGCCACTGGAGGTCCAGGCCCCAGGACAGGGAGGTTGCAAAGGGTCAGGGGGGTTCAAACATCATAAAAAGGCATTGTTGGTGTCCTGCACAATTACCCAGGAAAAGCCATTTGGTTTGGCTGGGTGGCTAAGCAATGTGGCCCGCAGGAGGGAGGTCAGGGAGACTTAGAGCTGGGGTGACAGGCTTGGCGGAAGGGCATTCATTCAGTCCAGCCCAGTGAGCCCTTCCCTCCTGCCATCTGGCTGGCAGAGGCTGGGGAGGGGGACGGGGAGAGAGCGAGGCCTTCCCGACTTCCCCCTGTCTCCAATGACAGAGGCCGCCTTTCTGGCGGGGCTCGTCCAGGCCCAGAGACAGATGGTGGTGGGTTTGCAGAGATAGAGGGTGTACTTTGTTCTGAAGGGAGCTGGGTTGGGGCACACACACACACCACTGCTGCTGATATACTTGGTAGATTCCAGACCTCTGCCAGGGGAGGCAGCTGGGAAAGGAGCCCCTGATGTGTCTTCCTGGCTCCAGCTTCCAGGGGCCATGTGCCTGTGACCCCCTCAACGCCACGCTAAAAAGCCGTGGCCTCAGTATAGAAATTTGCTTTCTTGACCACACATCTTTGTTATAAAGGTTTTTTATTCTTATTCAATTGAAGGGGAAGTGGGAGGGAGAAAAAATAAATGCCTGTGAGTTACAAAACATAAAATAAAATAAAAATTCCCTTCCCTCCAAAAAAAAAAGCCCGAACTGCTACTAAGACCCACATTCCTCCCCACTGTGTCTCAGAATGCTTTTTAAGAGCTTGTTCTGGAGTTAATGAGAATTGGTTGTTCTTTGAGTGGGTTTTTTAAAGTTCACAAAGTCCCTTCCCCTATAACTTCCCCATTAAATGGGGAGTAACAACTGTTATCCCCATTTTACAGAGGAAAAAACTGAAACCCATCAAGGGTAGGAGAAGATGACAATTAATAATATTGTAAATCAGATTTTCATCTGGAAGGGCCCTTAGAGATCAAAGATGAGGAAATAATCATAGATCATAGAGACATCGGTCAGTTTGTCCATGGTCAAGTAGATAAGGACAGGATTCGAACTCTTGTCCTCTAACTTTCGGCCCACACAGCTCCTTGACCCACAAATAGTCCCAGCTATTGCTATGGTCTGGGGTTGGCTTACACCTCCCAAATGTCATGGGTGGCCTCACCCAGACATAACCAAATCTGAGGCTGCTTGTTGCCTCTCCCTCTGTTCTGTCTCCCATCTACTAAAGACCCTTCCAGCTGGAACAGTCTTATGTTCTAAAGCCCCTCCAGGGACTGTGCCAGTAAATATTTAACAATCAGCTTTCTGAAAACATAGCTCACCCCTTTAAAGTTTAATCTGCATTCATAAATTTTAGTTTATTATATAATAAATATATAATAAAATAATTTTAAAGTGATGGAAAATATATTAATGTTATGTAATACATAATTATTTCTATATAAATAGAATGCATTTCTATAATAATCATATGATTATTATATTAATATATTGTATTAATATATTCTCCATCACTTTTTAAAATGTTTATTTTTATTGTCATGCAAGACACATTGGTCATTGTCGTAAGAGCAAACATAACCAAAATCTCAAAATAAGGCCATGAAAATGCTCCATCATTTTCTTAAATCCAGATGAGAGGCAGAACGTAGTCCACAACATTCCTCAATACGGCCCAAACTGGATTAAAATGTAATTCCTAGCGGCCACATTTTCATGTCCTCCCCTCATTTGACAGATGAGGAAACTGAGGCACGGAGGATTTAAGTGATTGGTCCAAAGTGACACAGGGATCAGGCATTAGAGATGGGATCCAAACCCAGGCCGGCCATCTAGAGAGCCAGTCCTCTTCCCACTGCCTTCCTTTTATCAATCCAACCTCACTCCATTAATTTCCGAACATCAGGACACACTGTGTATAATTTGGTTGGCTCATCCAATTATTGCGTTGGGTGCATTTAGAGAGATGTGTTATTTGGGTAATTTACTGGCTCTGTGTCTTCACGAGTGTATGGGTCCTTCTTTCCCCATTCAGATTATAGCCCCTCCAGGCCTTTGTTTGGGTCTGTTTACAACATTTGAGATTGTAAAGCCCTTTTCTGCTCTGACATTTTGTCCTCGGGTCCCTCCCAGCTCTAAAATTTTATGATTTTTCCATATATCTCCCACTCTGGTTTTATCCAACGTACTGAAGACCTTCTTCCTGTTCTCTCAGCATTAGGGGATACCTGTGATGTGAAGGTCTTTTTCAGTTTGTGGGAAAACTTTGTGCTTCCTTTTGAGGGGTAAGTGGGCTGTGGGAGACAAGGAGGGGAGAGGATTCACGTCCCCCCAGTTTTCCATTTTACTGCCCACTGTGGACACCTCTAGCCGTGTCTCCTTCAGGTTGCCAGGCGTACGACTGGTTTTGCTCAAATTTCACCTTGCCTGTTCATCTCTTTTATCTTTTGAGGAAGTGGCAGGGGCCCGTGTTTGTGCCCAGAATCCAGGAGCTGGAACCTGGAGCCAACCAGGAAAATAGAGATGGCAGCTGCCCACAGGGCACAGTTAACCTATCTCTGTTGTTTTAGGAACGTAGGATTGCAGGATTTAGACCCGGATGAGAGGAACCCAGAGAGGAATTCAGAGGCCAAGTCCAACATCCTCTTATTTGACATAGGAGGAAATCGGCTTCTGGGGAGCGAAAGGAAGGGCCTTAGAAATCATCTTGTCCAGCCCTTTCATTTGAAACCCAAAGAATAAAAGAGCAAAATCACACAAGTAGTTAAAATAAAGAAGGCAAGTTTCAAACTCAGGTTCACTGACTCCAGGGCCAAGATTCTTTCTTTAAAAAAAAAAAATTTTTAAAAAAAAATCCTTACCTTCCATTTTGGAATCAATAATGTATAATGGTTCCAAAACAGAAAGGGCTTGGCAGTGAGGGTTAAGTGACTTGCCCAGAGTCATACAGCTAAGAAGTGTCTGAGGCCAGATTTGAACCCAGGACTTTACATCTCTTAAGTCTGACTCTCCATTCACTGAGCTACCTAGCTGACTCCAAGATTCTTTTTACTCTCCCACATTTTCCATTTCTCAATGCCTTGATTTCCAAAGAAGTCCTGGGCCTCTCTACTGCATGCCAAGTAGTATGGCCCCAAGTAATATGGCTCTCCCCTTTGGCCAAGTCAGCTTCCAGCTGTGTTTCTTTATCCTATCTCAACATTGTAGCCTTGACTATGAATATAATACATAGGAAAATTACCATAAAAATAATAATAATGTTGTCAGTAAGTCATTTTTTCCAGTCATGTTAGACTCTTTATGATCCCATTTGGGGCTTTTTTGGCAAAGATACTGGAGTTAGCTTACCATTTCTTTCTCCAGCTCATTTGACAGATGAGGAAACTGAGACAAATAAACTGAGGCGAGTGACTTGTCTGAGATCATCCAGTTAAGATACTAGACTGGTTTGTCATTTCCTTCTCTGGATTATTTTACAGATGAAGAAACTGAGGCAAACAGGGTGAAATGACTTGACCAAGGTGACACAGCTAAGATACTGGAGTGGTTTGCCATTTCCTTCTCCAGCTGATTTGACAGATGAGGAAACTGAGGCAAACAGGGTGAAGTGACTGGCTCAAAGTCACATAGCTGGTATCTGAGGCCAGATTTGAATTTAGAAAGATGAGATGAGTCTTCCTGACTCCAGATCCAGAAGTCCATCAGCTGTGCCACCTGGCTGATAATAATAATAATAATAGTAATAATAATAACAATATGGATTTAAACATCTGGGTCCAGAGAGAGAGAGAGAGAGAGAGAGAGAGAGAGAGAGAG
>NC_058131.1:57828199-57843050 GCF_016433145.1 Gracilinanus agilis | reverse complement strand
AGAGAGAGAGAGAGAGAGAAGGGAGGGAGGGAGGGAGGGAGGGAGGAGGGGAAGGTGGGGAGGATAGGAGAGGGGAGGAGGAGGCCCCCCCTTACCCCACTCCTGCCTGCCCGGAGCTGCTCCCCTAGGGTGGGGCCATAGTGGTAGCTGTCCTCGGTCCCAGCTCCCCTCCCCGCCGGCCGCTCTCCCCCAGTGAGCTCAGGCAGCCAGCCCCGCCGGCTCCTCACAGGTGCAGGCCCAGATTCTGTTGAGCTCAGCTTTTGCACGGCGGAGGCGCTGGTGCCAGGGCGCTGCTGTGCCTTCCAAAGGTAGCAGCCATCTGCACTGTGATAAAAAGCCCCGAGGATGATAAATAGACAAGTAGCACTTTTATTGGATTGCAGTTAAGGAACAGCCACTTTGGGTTTGGCACGGCGTTAACAACAGACTTCTGCTCCCCTTGCAAGCCTGGGCCCTCTGTAGAAATCCCCCCTTGCCTTTAAAAAAAAAAAGAAAAGAAAAGAAAAGAAAAGAAGGCCTGGCCCGATCCGGGTGCCCTCTGGCCCTTTCATTCCGCTTGTCTGGCCCCATCAGTGATTTCTGCATGTGGGGGAGGCTGGGTGGTGCAGGCGGCTGTTGGGAGCCAGCTGGGCCTTCCTTCTGAGAGGAGAAGTGGAGAGATGTTTGGCTCGCTTTAGATGGAAGAGGATTTAGAGCTGGGAGGGACTTAGGTAGGAGCTAAGACAAACCCCTGCAATTTTTAGAGGAGGAAACTGAGGCCTGGGGAAAGGGAGGGCAGCCCCAGGGAAAGTCACGCAGCCCAATAAATTGCAGAGTCTAGATTTGAACCTTAATTTCTGACCCCAGATCCGGGTCTCTCTTTTTATTCTGGATGCCACCTTGCCTCGGGAGGGTCTCTTGATTTCTTTCTCCTATTCATTAATGCTTTCTCTCTCCCTTCTCTCCTTTTTCTTCTTTCTGTCTGTCTCTCTCCCCTTCCTTTCCACCCCCCTTCTGTCCCTTGCCTGTCTCTGTCCCTCCATCCCTCTTCTCTTTATCTCGAATTTCTCCCTCCTTCCCTCCCTCTCACTCTGTCCCCTATACTACCTGCATGACCTTGGACAAAGCCCTCCCTTTCTCTAGGCTTGTTTTTTCCTCTATTAAATAAAGAGGGTTGGATTTTCTGGGGTCTCCTCCTGCTCTAAATCTGTGGCCCTTACTACCTTTCTTCTCTCTCCTCCTTGATTTTTATTTCTCTTCCCTGCTCCCCATCTGCCTGTGTCTGTCAGCCTCTCTGTTTCTGTCTCCTCTCTCCCTCCTTCCTTCTCTTCTCTCTTCTCTGCTTCTCCCTCTATCTCTTTCTTTCATTCTGTCTTTCTCCTTCCTTCCCTCCCTCCTCCTCCTTTCTCCTTCCTTCCCTCTACTATCTCTCTCTTTGTCTATCTCTCCTCTCTCCCTCCTTTCCTCCCTTCTGTCTCCCTCTCTATCTCTCTCCCTCAACTATTTCTTTCTTTCTGCCTGTCTTTCTTTCCTTCCCTCTCTCCTTCCCTTTCCTCTCTGTCCCTCTCACCCTCTATCTCTGTCTCCTCTCTCTCCCTCCTTCCTTCTCTTCTTTCTGTCACTATCTATGTCCCTTTTCTGTCTCTCTCCTTCTATTATCCCTCTGTCTCAATCTCTCTCCCTTGCCTCTCCCCTCTCCCTCCTTTTCTGTCTCTCCCTCTGTCTCTCTCTCCTTCTACTCTCTCTCTGTGTCTTTCTCCTTCTCTCCTTCTCTCCCTCTCTTCTTCCTTTTCTTCTCTATCTCCCTCTTACCCTACTATCTTTCTGTCTCTTCTCTCTCCCTCCTTCCTTCTCTTCTTTCTGTCACTGTCTCTCTATGTCCCTTTTCTGTCTCTCTCCTTCTACTATCTCTCTGTCTCAATCTCTCTCCCTTGCCTCTCCCCTCTCCCTCCTTTCTTCTCTGTCTCTCTCCCTCTGTCCCTCCTTCTACTCTCTCTTTCTCTGTGTGTATCTTTCTCTCTCCTTCTCTTCTTCCTTTTCTTCTCTATCTCTCCCTTCTCCTGCTATCTCTCTGTCTCTCTCTGTCTCCCTTCCTGTCTCTCTTCCATCTTCCTTTTCCCTCTCTTTTCTCCTACCCCCTCTCTAGCCTCCCCTACACAATCTGTTTCCGGAATCACATTCCTTCCCAATTCCCAAGACAAATGTCAAGTGTACCCACTGTACAGAGTTCAGCTGGAGAATCTGCCCCTTACTGGTTCCTCTTTATTTTTAGCTGGGAGGGGAGATTGAGCTGCAGGTCTTGCCCTGGGGACCTGACACTGTGCAGAAGCCACCAGGCCTTGACTTCCAGAAAGGAGCGGTGGGCCTGGGCTATTTATTGAGCACCTCTCCCTTCTGGCTGCTGGGAATCCCATGGACTTCAGTCCCTAGAGAGGCCCGAGGTGGAGGAGGTGGGGAAGGGGGCTGCTTTATACAAAGAGTTCTAGGCTGACTCCATTATTCCCACTGATCAGGGAGAATGGGTACCAGTGGGGGATTCCTGGCAAACTCTTTCCCTCTTAGCATACTTTTGAAGCCCAAGGACAAGCCTTACTCCCCAGATACAATGAGTGACTTGGTAACCTAGCAGCTGAGCCTTTGGGATCAGGGAGGGAATAAAGAGGTCACTGAGCCCAGTCCATCATTTTACAGAGAAGGAAACTGAGGCACGGAGAAGTCGAGGGAGTTTTCCCCTGGCCATTGGGTAAATTCATAGAATTTAAAGATTTAGAGATTACTTGGCACAACCTCCTCATTTTATAAAACAGATAACCGAGGTCCATAGCAGGGAGTAAGACGGGTAAGGAGTAGAGCCAGAATCTGGACCCGGTGTGTCTGACTCCAAATCCTGACACTGACCTTGTTGATGGTAGATCTAATAACAGGCCTGGACTGGTAAACTGCTCCAGCAGCCATCCCCGTCTTCATAGGAAGGGCTCTCTGATGCTCTGGGCCTCCTTCTCTCCATTGGTGCTTGCTTTCCCGTGGCTACTGTTTTAGGAGGGATTCTACTTCTTAGCCCCCACACTGTACTCTTCCTTTTCCCCCTTCTCTCCTCAGATTTCCAGCACCCCTATAATATATGGTCTCTCCCCCCATCAGATATAAGCTCCTAGAGGGCAGGGCCTGGCTTCTTTGTTTGAATTTGTTTGCCCCATACTTAGCACAGTATCTGGACATGGGAAGGGATTAAATGAATATTTTCTGTATCTGCTGTTTGGGGTTCTAGACCCAGCCCTGCCTAGGATGAGCTCAGTAGCCCTGGACAAGTCCTTTCCTTTTTAAGAACCTTAGATTTCTCCTGGATAATTTTCATTGTTTAATTGTTTCAGACATGTCTAAATTCTTTGCGACCCCATTTGAGGTTTTCTTGGCAAAGATACTGGAGCAATCGGTCATTTCCTTTTCCAGCTCATTTTTACAGGTGAGGAAACTGAGGCAAACAGCATTAAATGGCTTGCTCAGGGTCATAGAACTAGTAAGTGGATTTTTAACCCAGGGAGGTGAGTCTTCCTGATTCCAAGTCCAGTGTTCTCTCCATTGCACCAGCTGGCTGCCCTCGTGGACTAAGTGAAGAGGTTCCACTAGGTTTATCACTTTGGTGGTCAGTCCTATTAACCTGTGTTTTCGTGTGACTCTGCCAGGAAAAAGAGACAGATAGAAAGGTGGGAGAAGAGATAATAGACTTAACGGCGGACAGGGGCCCAGTTCTAATCCTGACTCCTTTTCTCTGGGTTTTATCTCGCTGACTTCTGGCTAATTACTTTGCCCCTCTGGCCTCCACATCCTGCTCTGTAAAATGAAGGCTCCGGGGGTGGCTGCTAGCAATAATGAAGTGGAAGGGTGATAAGGCTCTTTGCAAATACCATGGGCTAAATGATCATTGTCTAACCAGATTCTCCGGCAGTCCCCCGTTGCCCTTTCAATAACCGCCTGACAAATAGCGGATGGTGGCATTTCAGAACCATGTGATGAGGGAACGAGCCCTGCTCGAGTTCCTCCCTCTGTTCTCTGGAAGCTTTCCTAGCCCTGGAAAGAACCTCAGAGCTTCTCCGGGCCAGCCCTCTCATTTGACAGATGAGCAAACTGAGGCAAAGAGAAGGACGGTGGATTTAGAGCCGAAGGGGACCTCGGAAAAAGGATTCCTCTAGTCCAACAGAGGAAGAAACTGGAGTTGTCCAAGGCCATACAAAGCAGACTTGAGATTCGAACGCTGGTCCTCAAACTCCAAAACTGGCTCTTTCTATCCTCCCCAACGGTGACTTGCTCAAGGGGACACAAGTAGCAAGTCAGCGCCTCTGATTTCGAATCCAGCCAGCTTAGGAGCATCGACCTAAAGCCAGAGGGGACCTCAGAAGGCACGGAGGCCAGCCCTCTCGTGTTGCACCCCAGAGAATATCCCCTCGGTAGAACTGAGGGCAGGAACGATCTTCCTGTGCTCCGTGGAGGGGCAGCGAGGTGGCACAGAGGACAGAGTGCCCAGCCTGGCTTCAGGCGCTTTCCTAACTGTGGGGCCCTGGACAAGTCACTGCACCCCGTTTCCCTAGGCCTGACCCTTCTGGCTTAGCTTCTAAGTGAATTCTAAGTCATTCTTGCCAACTTTCCTACTTTTCTAAGTAATTCAATTCTAAGGAAATCTTTCCTAAGCCTTAGTCAGGGTTTTAATTTTTTTGTCATAGGTTGGCAGCATCCTTTGCGCCTCTCGAATTTTCATCTCTGAGGCGTAGATAGCACAGTGCCTGGCACACAGCAGACACCCAGTCAATATTTATTCAACGTCTGGCCGGGATCCCCCGGGGAACGAGTGGCAAGGCCGGGATCCGAACCCCGATCCCCTAACGGCCAAAACGTCGCTGGCATCCCCCCGCCACACGCTGCCGCCTCTCCCCCTTTCCCTTGGTGCCGCCCGCTATTTGTCTGTTCGCCGAAAGGACTGGGGAGACTTTGGGGAGGCCGTTTGGGGCTGTCCCGTCCCATCCTGTGGCCCGCAGACAGGAAGCCACAGCGGGGTTCATGCAGGAGGCAGGAGGGCCTGGGGGGGGCTGCAGTTAGCAGGTGATGCGCCTTCCTGAGGCGGGTCCTCTGGAGGGCTTCCTGGAGAAATCTGCCCTGCGGAGCAGCTGGGAGCCGGGGTTTGGGGTCAGAGGCACCATTTCTCATCTCTTCTCGGAGCAGCTTGAGTAGAACATTCGGTGGCTGCCCCCCCCAGCCCCTCCTCCTGCCCCGCTTTCTGCCCCTTTCCCACAAGAGAGGGCAGGAGGAAGGAGAAGGTCTGAAGCGTCAATATTGACTTTCTCATGGTGGGAGGAGGCAAAGGGCAGGTGGCTGTTGGGAGGAAGGAGGAGGGAGCCCCAAACTGGAAATGGGGCCAAGGGGGAGGGCCCCGAGGTAAGCCGGGGGGCCTCCGCTGCACAGCTGGCTGGGCTGGGCCTTGGGAGGAGGGAGGCTGTTTTTCCTCTCTATTTTAATTGGGCTTTGTACCTCTAATGACAGTATTTAATTCACCTAGTGCTAGCGTTTTGGCTGGGAGCACCCTGTGCCAACCACATCTGAAGCTGTTTCAGCACAGCCCAGCATCTGTTCTCCAACCCACTTTGGCTGGCCCAAGAGTGTGAATCTGCTGCAGCCCCAGGACACTAGCTCCATCTCCTTGACTCCAGTCTCTCCTGGCCCCGATCCATTCCAGGCATGGCTGCCAAAATGGCCCTCGTAAAGCCCCCAGCGGGGCTGACCCGGTCTCTCCTTTGCTCAGAGGTCTTCCATAGCTCCCTAGTACTGCTAAGATCATTCAAACACATTTTTAAAAAATAAATAACAATAAAAAAAACTTGCAGCTTGGCAGTTAAAACCTTTCCAGGCACATTTCCCACCCAGCCAAAGTAGGCTACTTGCCGCTGCCTGCTCTTGGCACTCTGTCTTCCACTCCACCTCACCTCTGTCTCATGGAATCCTTCCTCCAGGGCTCAGCCTAAATGCCATCTTTTAGAGCAGAGTTTCTGTTGGTTGTTTTTGTTTTTTTTTTAAACCCTTAATTTCTGTGTATTGGCTCCTTGGTGGAAGGGTGGTAAGGGTGGGCAATGGGGGTCAAGTGACTTGCCCAGGGTCACACAGCTGGGAAGTGTCTGAGGCCGGATTTGAAACTAGGACCTCTCATCTCTAGGCCTGACTCTCAATCCACTGAGCTACCCAGCTGCCCCTGTCTGTTGGTTTTAAACCTTTTCTTTCTGTCTTAGTCACAACTCTAAGACAGAGAGGTAAGGGCTAGGCTATGGGGGTCAAGTGACTTGCCCAGGCTCATATAGCTAGGAAGTATCTGAGGTCAGATTTGAACCCAGGTCCCCCTGACTCCAAGCCTGATGCCCCATCCAAAGAGACACCCAGCTGCCCCCTTGGCAGGGGCTCTTATCGTGTAAACCTAGGGATCCCTTTGCCTGACTGGTAGGACCTATGGACTCCTTCTCAGAATAGCATTTTTAAATGCATCAGAAACAGGATTACAAAGGAAACCAAAGATTAGTAAAAATAAAGACAAATTATTTTAACTAAATAAACTAAATTTTATTATTAAATAAGTACATTTAAATTAAATAAAAATAAATGATTTTTTCCCACTGAAAACTATCCCCAGACCCCACTCCCCCAGCGCCTCCCTGTAGGCTAAGAGGTTGCGATCTAGGGGGAGCCTTTACCGATCCCCCAATTTGTTAGTGCTTTCTCTCCTGAAATCATATACTATATTGACTTCCTTATTTATATATTGGATCCTCAGGAGAATATAAGCTTCTTGAGGGCAGAGACTGTAAGTGGGTAACACTGTCACTAGATTGGGGCTTAATAGATGCTTATTGAGTTTAAGCGATGAATTATACTGGAGAGCAGAGGCTGGGATGAACTAAAAGAGAGGCTGGACCTGAAACCATATCCCAGAGGGCAAAGAGTCTGGAGTTTTTTTTAAACACTCTTTCAGCAAGCCTGTATTAAACATTTATGCCTTGGGGCAGCTAAGTGGCTATGTGGATAGACAGACCTGGAGACCCAAGGTCTTGGGTTCAAATGTTGCCTCACACATTTCCTAGCTAGGTGACCCTGGGCAAGTCACTTAACCCTAATTGCCTAGCCCTTGCAGCTCTTCTGCCTTGGTATCTTAGTATCAATTCTAAGACAGAAAGTAAGGGTTGTTTTTTTTTTTTTAAGTATTTATACCTTACTTTATAAAGTACTTGCAACATTAAACCACTCATTGTATCTTATGTGCCATTTAATGAACTATTTAATACTGTGTATTTCATGATACAAAACCTGAAGTTTTTGTTGTTCAGTCATTTTCAGTTGTGGCCCCATTTGAAATTTTCTTTGCAGTATCTAAATTGCCATTTCCTTCTCCAGCTCATTTTACAGTTGAGGAGGCTGAGGCAAACAGGATGAAGTGACTTGCCCAGGGTCATACAGCTAGTTTGCCATTTCCTTCCCCAGCTCATTTTACAAGTTGGGGAAACTGAGGCAAGCAGGGTGAAGTGACTTGCCTAGCATCATACAACTAGTTTGCCATTTCCTTCTCCAGCTCATTTTACAGTTGGGGAAACTGACGCAAGAAAGGTGAAGTGACTTGCCTAGGGTCATATTGCTAGTTTGCCATTTCCTTCTCCAGCTCATTTTACAGTTGAGAAAACTGAAACAAACAGGGTGAAGTGACTTGCCCAGAGTGGCTCTGCTAGTAAGTGTCTGAAGCCAGATTTGAATTTATGAAGATGAGTCTTTCTAATTCCAAGCCCAGAACTCTCTCCACTGTGCAATTAGATGTCCCAGGAGGCAGGAGACCTGTATTCTAATCTTAGATTGGACATCCATTCATACCCTGGGCAAATAACTTCCATTCTCGGGGCTTGTTTCCTCCTCTATTACAAAATAAAATTTAAAAATTTAAAAAGACAGCTTAGATTATGTGAGCTTTCCAGTCCCACTCACAGGACCTGCTCTGGGTTTAAAGAGGTCCCTTCTAACTCTGATGTTCTAAGCCCTGTGGCTGTGGCCATACCCTGCTGTTTCTCATGGCTCCATCAGCCAGGACCTTACCAAAGGGTGCCTCCTGCCTTCCTGCCTTCCTGCCTTCCTACCCACAGGCAGGGGGACTAGAGAGGTCTCATTTTCATGAGTAAAGTTGGCGTTGGTGCCTTCTGATTTTCAGGGTATGTGAAAGAGCAGTTCCATAAGCCCAATGTTTGCACATGAAGGTTAGCTGAAAATGCGCCCCAGTAAGGTTTAGTTCTCTCTCTTGGAGAAAATGGTGGAGCATGTCTTACTCTGGTTTTTTCCAGCCCTGATGAGATCTGGGGGGAAAAGAGATCTTATCAGTTAATTACAGGAATAATAATCATGGTGATCACTGTTTATACTGAGGGAATGCTTTCCATGATCTCACTTGATCCTCAAAAAGCCCTGGTACGTAGGTGCTTTCATTATCCCCATTCTACAGATGAGGAAACCAAGGCTTAGTAAGGCAAGGTGACTCCATCAGGGTCAGAGAGTATGTATCTGAAGCAGGATTCAAATGCAAGCCTTGGAGACCAACTACTAGTTGGTCATTTCTTCCTTTGTTTACTCATTCATCATTCTCAGTAGCTTATTGGGTATCTCAACCCCACTGAATTTTGAGACAGATAACTGGAGTTCTAATTCTACCTTGGTTGCTTACTTAATGATTAATAATCAATTAATAATGAATAACAACAAGGATGAATAATGCAATCATAATGATTAATCAGTATGACCTTTCGCAAATCACTTTTTTCATCTGTCAGATGTGGGGTAGAGTGGACCAATTAGCCTCTAGTTCTAAATTCTCTGAGTATCATCCAAACTTAATACCTAGAGGAGAAGGAAATGGAGTACGGATTTATTAAGCACCTACCCTGAGCCAGGCACTATGCTAAGGGTTTTGCAGGTATTCAGTCATTTGACCTTCACAATCCTGTGGTAGAGGCACTACTAATCTTCTCTTTAGAGCTGGGGAAACTGAGGCAGACAGACTCCATTGAATGAATGGCTTACTCCAATAAGAGTTTGAGGCTTGATTTACACTCAGGTCTGCCTGACTCCAAGCCCAGGGCTCTATTCGCCAAGCCATGAATTCCATTTTTTTAAACTCTTACCTTCTTTCCATCTGGGTTCCAAGATGGAAGAGCAGTAAAGGCTAGGTAATTGGGGTTAAGTGACTTGCCCAGGGCCACGAAGCTTAGGAAATGTCTGAGGCAACATTTGAACCTAGAACCTCCCATTTCCAGACCTGGCATTCTTTTCACTGAGCCACCTAGTCACCCCACCGACACTTAGATAAATTTTTTTTAAACCCTCACCTTCCATCTTGGAGTCAATACTGTGTATTGGTTCCAAGGCAGAAGAGTGGTAAGGGTAGGCAATGGGGGTCAAGTGACTTGCCCAGGGTCACACAGCTGGGAAATGTCTGAGGTCGGGTTTGAACCTATGACCTCCAGTCTCTAGGCCTGACTCTCAATCCACTGAGCTACCCAGCTGCCTCTTGGGCAAATTTTTAAGGGGGGGGGGCAAAGGAAAGGAAATGCTCATCTGTCAGTCTGTTTCTAAGGTGACTCTAGAAATTTCATTGTATTGTATCCTAGTCATTGTATTTGTCAGATTAGGAATAATGTGGCAGGGCAGGATAGAACATTTCAGGGAGCTGCATCTGGCCCACAGGCTCTAGTTTGCTCATCACTGCTCTAGCCCTTACTGCTCTTCTGCCTTGGAACCAAAATACAGTATTGATTCTAAGACAGGAGGTAGAGGTTTAAACAAAACAAAAGACATAGTCCCACTTTGCAGATAAAGCAACTGAGGCCCAGGTTCAGTCACTCACCTAGCAAGTGATAGAACGCAAACCCAAACCCATCCTGCACTTGGAGGCAATGTTCTTTCTTCTATCCTGGCTCAGCTCGCCATCTGCTTGCCTGGCTCCTCTTTGTCCCATTCCTCAGGCCCCCAAACTGACACCGGCCAATTTGCCGCCGGCCAGACATTTCCCTGCTGGAATCCAGACTGTTTCTTGAAGTCCGGTCAGGACTCCGATGAAGACGCCTCTTTGCTCCTGGTAGAGTGACCCATGGCAAGGAGGAATAATTGGATTTTAATAAAATGAAGGGAGTGCAGAAACAGTTTGCAACCCTGGCCTTCGCGGAGGCTTGGCAATTAAAACGATTATGTCTTGAGAGTCAAGCTGTCTGACTCCGTGCATACATAATTGGATGGTGCTTGATCACTGCTTTATTTATTTATTAAATTTTCACATGCTGAAAAATGCAGAACCAAGCCCTGGGGATAACGAAGCCTCTGATGCTCCCCGAGAGCCATGACTTCATCGGCGCGGGTAGCCCCTGCCCTGACGCAGATTGAAAGCCTCCCTCGCTTGAGATGGGGGCTTCCACGACGGCTGTGGCCAAAAACCACCCCACAAGCGACCTTCTGGGCATCCGTCGCCTTCCGCATTTGCCTGCCTTCGTCTTACTAAAATCCATTCTTGGGTCTGTGGATCCCGAGCGAAGAACCTTTGCTCTAGGCTTTTAGCACAGTTGTTCTTGGGACAAAAAAGCCAAGTCCCAAAGGCAGCCCGGTCTAGAGGCGGGCGGTCCTGGGTCAGGCTGGGAAAACCCCTGGCGGCCTCCGTGCTTGGGATGCCCACCCTCCTCACCTCTCTGCCTTAAGGAAAGCCCGGCTCGCTTTCAGGCGGAATTCCAGCGGCACCTCTTCCGACAGGGCTTTCCCAGACTCCTCCGTCCCTGCGCCCATCGGCTGCGCCCTTCTCCTCCTGGAATGGTTTTCTGTCTCTTGCAAAGACCTGGTGCTAAAACACGGGAAGGGCAGAGACGGAAGCCGAAGCTTAAACGCTTTGGCCACGTCACGAGAAGCCACGGGCCAGTCTCCCAGGAGCAAAGGGGCGTCTTCATCTGAATCCTGACCCGGCTTCAAGAAACAGGTTGGGTTCCAGCAGGGAAATGTCTGGCCGGTGTCCGTTTGGGGGCCTGAGGACTGGGACAAAGAGGAGTCAGGCAAAGCCTCTGATGTGGGAAAGATGGAAGGCAGAAGGAGACGGAGGGAGAGTGTCCTGGAAACAGCGAGCATGAGCTTGGACAGACTTTGGGGGGCAGTGGGGGCCCCAAGAGTCAGACACCCCTGAATGGCCCAATAGCAGACAACAAACGCTTGGCCGTGGTTAGATTACAACCCTTCGATAGACTATAAACCCCTTGAGGGCAGAGAGAGCTTCATTTTTGGTTTTGTACCCCTAGACCTAGCTCAGTGTCTGGAACATTTTGTTGGTGTTGAGTCATCTTGGTCGTATCTGACTCTTCATGACCCCTTTTGGGGGTTTTCTTGGCAGAGATACTGGAGTGGTTTGCCATTTCCTTCTCCAGTTCATTTGACTAATGAGGAAAATGAGATCAACTGGATCAAAACATAGCTAGTTTGCCATTTCCTTTTCCAACTCATTTGACAGAGGAGGAAACTGAGGTTAACAGAGTGAAGTGACTTGTCTAAGGTCACACAGCTACTTTGCCATTTCCTTCTCCAACTCATTTGATAGATGAGGAAACTGAGGTCAACAGAGTGAAGCAACTTATCTAAGGTCACACAGCTAGTTTGCCATTTCCTTTTCCAGTTCATTTGACAGAGGAGGAAACTGAGGTTAACAGAGTGAAGTGACTTGTCTAAGGGCACACAGCTAGTGTGCCATTTTCTTCTCCAACTCATTTGACAGAGGAAGAAACTAAGGTCAACAGAGTGAATTGACTTCCCCAGGGTCACATATCTAGTTTGCCATTTCCTTCTCCAACTCATTTGACAGAGGAGGAAACTGAGGTCAACAGAGTGAAGCGACTTGCCTAAGGTCACACAGCTACTTTGCCATTTCCTTTTCCAGTTCATTTGACAGATGGGGAAACAGAGGCAAACAGGGCAAAGTGACTTGCCCAGGGTCACAGAGCTAGTGTTTGAGGCCATATTTGAACTCAGGCATAGTTATCTTCCTGATTCTATGATGGAAAGTAAGGGTTTTAAAAAAACAAACAAATAAATAAATAAAGGGATTGTCCGCTAAAAATAAATAAATAAATGAATGAATAAATGGAGGCAGGGGCTCAGACAAGAGATCCTGGGTTCAAATGTGGCTTCAGACACTTCCTTGCTGTGGGACCCTGACCAAGTCACTTACCCACCTTTGCCAAGCCCTTACCTCTCTTCCGCCTTGGAACCAATACTCAGTATGCAGAAGGGAAGGGTTTAAAAAGATGTTTTCAGAGCTCATACGTAGAAATTCCCTGAGGCCCTGGCAGGAGCCTTGCAAGGAGAGGGGCCGACAGACAGGGAGATCATTCCTGCTTTCTGGTTCTCATGAGTCTTCTTACAGTCATGGTTCCCATTAAGCTGTGCCGTCTGCCACCAGGCTCCTGGACAGGAAGGGAGCAAGACGGACTTCCAAGCCTCCTGCCCCTTCCCAGAGCTCCCCTGCTGGACTGTTTCCCCTTGACTCACCCCCGGATTTCTCCTGGGTCTTTCCCGCCCTTCCTCCCCCACATCCATTCCCACAGGCACGCTGGGCTGTCTCCCCCAAAGGGCTGCTGTCATTTCAGAGATAATGACGGTTAATGAGATCAGTCCTGCGCCCCCTCCCGCCTTGCCCCCACAAGACACGGCCAGACAAGGGCAGTCTGGGGGGAGGGACTCCGGGTGCCTCGTCCTCTTTTTCCTTCACGTGTGGGTGTCTCTGGACGATGGAGATGTTTCTTGTTGCGTGTGTGTCAGCCACATGTGGCCAAGCCACAACTGGGCTGGAGGATGCTCTTAGACTTGGCAACATCCTCAACGAACAATAATCATGATAGCGGCCACCACGTGCACCCAGCCACAGAGTCTGGCGCACAGTAGGTGCCCAACGAATGCTGGAATCATCTTACATTCGTGATCGTTGACACCCACTCCCTTCCACGTGCCCTACTGGGGGCTGCCAGGGAGAAGCAAATGTCATCACGTGATCATACCTAAAAAGCACCCTTTTCAGTCTTATCAAAGGCTTTCATCAAAATGAACGAGAGCAAGTACCTCCCATTTTACTGATGGATAAACTGAGATCTGCAAACCAGAATAACTTGTCTTTGTTGCTGTTGTTGTTTAAACCCTTACTTTCTGTCTTAGTGACAACTCTAAGGCAGAAGGGCTATTGCTAGGCAATGGGGGTTAAGTGACTTGCCCAGGGTCACACAGCTAGGAAGTGTCCAAGATCAGATTTGGATCCAGGTCCGACGGTTTATCCACTGTGCCACCTAGCTACCCCTAGAATGATTTGTTAATGTTTAGACAACTAAAATGGGTCAGAACCAGAATCTGAATCTTAGTCTCTGACTCCAAGATCTTCAGCCACACAGTGGCTGCCTGTCTGAGATGAAAGAAGAAAGGGCTTTTCTATAAGTACAATCCAAACCAGACTGGGACAAGTACACTAGAGACTGACAGGTGGGACAAGGGAGAAATCCCTTGAGATTTGTGGAAGTGCTTTATGGCCTGGGAAGCTCTTTCTCATGATTCCTCCCTTTTTCTCCTGAACTTCCTAGCAATAAACACATTGACGTAGTTGCTGGGGTTGCTCTGTGTGACCTTGGCGTAGTCACTTCTCTGCTGTAAAATGAGCTTTTATAAAATGAATGGGATAAAAGGAACAGCTAGGTGGCCCGGTGGATAGAGAGCCAAGTCCAGAGAAGAGAGGTCCTGGGTTCAAATGTGGCCTCAGACACTTCCTAGATGTGTGATCCTGGACAAGTCACTTAACTCCCACTGTCCAGCCCTCACCACTCATCTGGCTTAGATTTCATACTAAGACAGAAGGTTGGGATTTAAAAAAATAATAATAATAAAGATGATAAATTGCTGAGGAGGTGCCACCTCTTTCGGGAGAGGGAATTCCCATCATCCCCCTGAAATCACCCAAGCAGTCACGATATGGGCAGATCTATGGAGACAAGATGGTGGGATGGAAAGAGCCAAAGAATGGAGGTTCAGATCATTTAGTTGAGTCTCTTCCCTCAGTTTCCTCCCATGTAAAATGGAGGGGTTGGGCTCGATGAGCCATAATGCCCCGTCCAGGTCCAAAACCAACGATCCTGGCCGAGCTTCTGCCTCCCACCTAGCAACGGGCGGTGAAGTCAGGCCTGAGCCGAGCTCCCCCAGGGCTTCTCTTGTGTCTGGGGCTGTATCGCGGGGTGTGGGGGCCCTGCCCTGGGGAAAGCGGGTGTGGGACAGGGGGGCGGGGGGGGCTCTTTAATTAGGGCGGAAGTGCCGCCTGCCCGGTGAGGTCAGCGGGGAGGGCCCCGGGGAGGAGAGGCTCACGCCTCCAGCCCGCCAGCCCTGTGGGCAGTGGCTAGCTGGGAAGTGCCTAATGCTCACTAATGCATTCCTCTCGGCTGCTCCCTCCCCGTGCCCTGCATTCAGCCTGCCCGGTCCCCTTGGGGCAGAACTAGAGTGGGTTGGTGAGGAGAGGCGAGAGTTCCTGACCTCACTGACTGCAGCTAGAGCGAGGAAAAAGCTTACATTCCATTTCTCACAGGGTTACTAAGTGGTCCAATTGGCCTCCGAGGGAACAGCTCCAGCCTCCACGAGCTTACAGCCAGGAGGGAGGGGGAAGCCAATTGAAGCCAATTAGGCCTTGCAGCAACAGCAGCTCAGGCTAAAGGGGAGGGAGGGAGGGAGAGAGAGAGAAAAGAGGGAAGGCAGGAGAGAGAGAGAGAGAGAGAGGGAGAGAGAGAGAGAGAGAGAGAGAGAGAGAGAGAGAGAG
>NC_058131.1:57803448-57813244 GCF_016433145.1 Gracilinanus agilis | reverse complement strand
AGCGGAGGAAGGGAAGGGGGGAGGAGCAGGGAGAAGGGAAGAGGGAGGAGGGGGGAGAGAGGACAGGAGAAGAAAATGAGAGGGGGGGACGGGAGAGGAAGAGGGAGCAGCTCCTAGCAGGGTTGGCAGGGAATAAAATGGTTGCTCTCAGCCTGGGCTGGCTCTGCGTAGATGGCTGGTGGTGCATGCAGCCTCCGGCGAGGGAGAGTGGGCTCTGTGGGTTCCAGCAGACCGCGTGAGCTGCCGCTGTCCCCGCTGCCGCTGCCCCCGCTGCCGCTGCCGCACATCTGGCTCTCCCGGGCGCAGAGAGGAGCCGCCAGCCTCTAGAAGTTGGTCCCTGACATCAGGACAGCTGCCAGGGAGGGGGGGAGAGAGAGGGAGGGCGGGGAGGAGAAGGGGGCGGTGAAGACTTTCCTGGCTCAGGGAGACCCTACTGCTGGCAGGGAGAGGTTGCGCTGGCCATGCTGGGCTCTTAGCCCATACTGTGGGTGCCCCTGCCGCCGCGGGCTGGGGCATCATGTTGGAGATGAAGACCTGGTCATCTTTGCTACAGAGCCTGAGTAAGTGTGAATCTTTACCGTCCCGGTTAAAGCGAGGGGAGCTGTGTGCCGATGAACTTTCACCTGGCGCGCGCTGGCACCGCCGCCCCCTCCCCTTCCCGGTGCCCACGTGCTTGGCTGCTTGGCCCTGGCTCCCCCCTCCCGCGGGGCAGGGCTCTCTCTGCTGCTCTGGTTCTTCCCAGACACCCCAGTCCTCACACTCGCCGCTCTCCCAGGGGCATGTCTGGCAGCCCAGGCTGATGCCTAGGCTGGGAGGCGCCGGGCAGGACCAGGCTCTCTCTCTCCCAGGAACACACGCCAGCCTGTCTCACACTCATCCCGGGGACTCCCCAAAGAAGAAATTCGATTTCTTCTCTTTTCTTTTGAAGTAGAAAGGACCCCCAGGTCTCCTGCCTGGCTTGCCTGAGCCTGTGGCTTGTGGAGGCTGCTGAGGAGCTGCAGCTCCAGTCCCACAGTGTGGCAGAGCTTCCAAGCTCCTCTCTTGTCAGTTGAAAAAGAAAACGGTTGGATTTTTTTAAAGGCCAGTAAAGTTCAGCGGCTCCAAAGCTCTTTTTTTAAAGCCTTCCCTTCTGACTTAATATCAGTTCAGCAGCAAGGGCTAGGCAATGGGGGTTAAGTGACTTGGCCAGGGTCACACAGCTAGGACGGGTCTGAGGCCAGATTTGAACCTCCAGTCTGACGCTCTATCCCGCTGTCCTACCTAGCTGCCTGGAGCCCAAAAGCTCTTTATTTTTCTTTCTTTTTTCAGATGTCAGAGGGATCCAGACCTGTGACTTTCTTTATCCATGGAAGAAATGCAGGTGGATAAGATAACTCTAACTTAGGGCTTTAGAGGCATTAAGTGACTTGTCCAGGGTCACGCAGAGACTAGAATCCATCTGAGACAGGTCTTCTTGACTCCAAGGCTGGCCCTTTGCCCCCTTATAATCATAATTATTTAGCAAACTAGGAAAAATGCAGCTCTGCTCTGGGCTTGTTGTGAGTTGCGATGTCTGGGATTGGGGTGGCCAAAAGAAGGGAGTAGGTAGACATCTCTCCAGTGTGGAAAAGATCTTTCCGGCTCCCTTAATGATGAACCAGACAAAGGTGCTAAACCCTTAGCAACTCTCCCTCTCCCACAAATGATTTCTCTTCTGGCCTCCACGGCAGTCTTCTTTCTAGAAAGAGATAAATGCTGCCTTCTGATTTAGCATTATGTAGCTTTCCTTTAAGCTAGCGAAAAAAGGGTCAGTCAGCAAAAGAACTGCCTTTGAGCCCATGGAGTTTCTTGTTTGAAATAAAGTAAACAATTCTGGAACCCCAGAGTCTGCTTTCCTGATCAAGTGTGGCTGAAGTTCAGTCGGGGGGAAGGAATAGAAGATTTTTATGAATGTCAGAGAGTCTAGAGATCAGGATTTGAACACAGGCTGTGCTCTTAACTTGCTGTGTGACCTTGATCAAGTGATTTCACTTCTCCAAGCCTCAGTTTCCCCATATGCAGTTCTGACATTCTGTCTTGAAAGGGCCCTTCCAGCTCTGATACTGTGAACTAAAGGTCCTTCTCTGACTTTTCTTTGTTCCAAGATCTGTCTCAGATCTGGCATTCTGGGCCTCTGTGGTGCCAAAAGGGAGGCCAAGAGAGAAAATCCACTATTGACTGGCAACTAAACATTACCAACTTCCCCCATGAGCTGTCCTATTGAATCCTCTAATATAGGAGGGAGGGAGAACAAAGCTTACCGTCAGACTGTTTGCCAGATCTTCTGCCCTCCCCATCCCAAGGCTCCACTTCGCCCCGTGCCAGGTTTGACTTTGGAAGCCACTTCTGGTCCCGTTTCTTGCAGGTCGGCCTCAAAAGAGGTTTTAGATGCAAAGAAATCTGACGGTTCTACTCTATTTGGGGGAGGTGGAAACTATTTTTAGTTTGGGAGACTGGGGGGTCCCAAAGCAGGAAAAGGTCAGGATGGCTCCACCAGGCCTGAGAGCGGCTTTGTCCACTCTCTCCCCCAGCCCCCTCTCCTTGGAGAGGAAGACAGGAGCAGTGATCCAGGGCCTCCTGGTGCCTTTCGCCACTCCCCTCCACACCTTTCCCGGCCTCCCTTCCCTTTTTAGGCCCCTCAGCTCTCCGCATGGCTCTTCTCTGCTTTGAACTGCTGCTTTGAGGCTTTGAGACTTCTGAAAACTCGGGGAAAAAAAGTCGTTTTGTAGAGAGGTCAGGAAAAGTTGATGATGACAGTCCAGTGGGTAAAAAGGGCTTAAAACAAATCGAGCTTTTTCAGCTGCCCCACTTGGTCCTTTCCAAATGGGCCCTTGGTGATGAGAGAGAAGGGGATGCTTTGGGGGGCAAAAAGAGCCAGAAATTGGGAGGCTCAAGTCATATAACCTATATTAAAGTGCTTCAAGAACCTTAGAGGACTATGTAAATATGAGCTCTTCTTGTTTGTCTGAGTCTTTCTAATTATCCCCAACTCATCACATCTTCCTCTGTTTATCTCCATCGGGAGTTGGTATGGTAGAATAGAAAGTGGGCTTGATTTTTATGGCATGAAAATGCATTAAAGTTAAATGACTTGGGGCAGCTGGGTAGCTCAGTGGATTGAGAGCCAGGCCTAGAGATGGGAAGTCCTGGGTTCAAATCTGGCCTTAGACACTTCCCAGCTGTGTGACCCTGGGCAAGTCACTTGATCCCCATTGCCTACCCTTACCACTCTTCTGCCTTGGAGCCAATACACAGTATTGACTCCAAGACAGAAGGTAAGGGTTTAAAAAAAAAAGTTAAATGACTTGCCCAGGGTAACACATTTAGTGTCAAGAAGTATATTTTGAAGCCAAGTCTTCTTGACTCCACTCAGTGTTGAGTGTCCAAATCCCAGCTTGATCTCTTGCTCCCTTTGTGATTTGGGGCAAGTCTGAAGACACTTTGGGCCTCTGTTTCCAATTTGTGCAATGTGAGGGGGTACACTAGGATCCGTAACCCTAGGATCGGGCTGTCTGTGTTTCTATCTGGGTGTCTGGTGTTTACATTCCTTAGTAAGCCCTGGAAACACTTCACAGGTAGAGGTGAAACATAGCCTAGGTGCGTCAATCAGCTGCCTTGCTTCTTCTGTCTTCCTGTGAGTTTGAAAATGTTCCTAACCAACATTTTTAAGCCCAATAATCAGGCAGAGAATTCCACTCTGGCTTTATGTCCCCTCTGCGCTCAAGGAAGAATTGAAGCTAAAATGTCTCTATCTGAGAAATAAAACTTGGTGGGCTAGGAAGAACGTAATTACTGTCTCCGAGTGTCTGAAGTCTGGCTGAATGGAAGAGGGAGTAGGTTTATGCTGGGCGGCCCTGGGGGACACAACGGACCAGCCAGGAGATGTTTCGGCTCACTCTGAAGGAGGGTTGAAAGTGGAATGATTTGCCTCACTGAATGATGGGCTTGCTGTCACTGGAAATGTTCAAGCGCCAGCCGGATGCCTTAACCTGCTCGAGTGGATTCCTGCATTGAAAGGAAATTTGGAGATGACCTTGAAGGGCCCTTTCAGCTGTGAATGAAGTGATTGTCCAGGCTAGACAGTGATAGTGGCTTTGGTCAAAAGACCTAGAAATGGGGGCTCAAATCTGGCCTCAGACACTTCCCAGCTGTGTGACCCTGGGCAAGTCACCATTGCCCAGCCCTTACTGCTCTTCTGCCTTGAAACCAATACACAGTAGGGATTCTAAGATGGCAGGTGAGGTCTAGAAAGACTAGTAGTTATACTATGCTGCCTAGTATCACATTGTGAAACCATATCTATAGCTGAGGTTTATGAAAGCATCTGGGAGACTGTTAGGCTTGGCCAGCATGGTGATCCTGAGTGGTCCACATGAGAGATGAGGGGCTTGGGGCGAGGGCTCATGGATGAGGAGAGTAAATGGAGGAGGAAGGAGGACCTGGTCACAGAGGGCAGGGGGAGCCCAGAGAAGTATTCCTCTTGCCCTCAGTGACTTGGGGTGTATCGTCCTCCCTCTCCTCTATAAAGTGAGAGAGTTGAACCATAGATCCCCCATGGGCCTTCCTAACTCTGATAGTCTGTGTTCTGAGGGTCTCCCCAGGCCCCAGACTCTGTTCTGGGGCCCTTCTAGCTCTGTGAATTTGTCTTGGGCATCTCCCAGTGCCCCTTCCCTCCAGGACTGGTGCAATGGAAAGAACATGACATCAGAATCAGAAAGCCAGCCTTGGCTCTGGCCTGACTTAATCTTGTTTAACCTCAACTTCCGTACCTACAACATGGAAATAGATAATAATGCTCCTTCAACCTGCCTCAGGGCTATGGGAGAAAATCGTGAACTGGAAAGTATCAGAAATGTGAGGGAGTAATAGTGGTGGTAGTGGTGGTGGTGGTAGCAGTGATAGTACTAGAGCTAATGGTAGTGGTCTTAGTAGTGGTAACAGTAATGGTGGTAGAGGTAGTAGTAGCAGTGATAGTAGCAGTAACAGGGTGGTAGTAGTAGTAACAGTGATGGTAGTAATAGCAGTGATAGTAGTAGTAGTAGTAGTAGTAGTAGTAATGGTAGTAGTAGTAGTAGTGATAGTTATAGTAGCACTAGCAGTGGCATTGTGGTAGTAGTAGTGGTAGTGGTGTTAGCAATAGTATAGCAAGAAGAGGAAGAGGGCAGGATCAGGGAGATATTCTGTGATGGCAACCATGGAGTGATTAGCTCCTCCAGAGTAGGAGTAACAGTAATGGTGGTGGTGGTGGTAGTAGTAGTAGTAGTAGTAGTAGTAGTAGTAGTAGTAGTAGTAGTAGTAGTAGTAGTAGTAGTAGTAGTAGTAGTTATCACTCTCTGGGATGTCTCAATGGAAGGACCTGACTGGATGAGAGTAGGGTCTACCTGTTTCGAGTGAGACCATCTTGACTGAATTGAGCCTGGCTATCTTCACACACACACACACACACACACACACACACACACACACACACACACACACACACCATTACTGAGTGGGAAGAAGTGAAAGTGCAGTCTATTCCAAAGAAAAGAGTGAAGGGAGCCCAGGATTAATTGACTGACCCACTGAGAGCCTTCCCTCTCTCTTGGCTATCCCCAGGGCACCTGCCAGAATCTAGCTGGTCTTCCCCCTTGCAACATGAGCTCCTTGAGAGCCAGAAAAGGTCCCCCCTTTCTTTTGTGTCCCAAGTTCTTAGCGCCTAGTAAGCAATAAATAAAAGCTTGTTGACTGACTGTGAACAAGACTACCAATGGACTGGTTTTGGCTATGGGATTGGAAAGACCGGAGTGGTCAGGAAAGGCTATGTGAGGACTCTAAGACAAAAGAGCAAGGGCTAGGCAATGGGGGTGAAGTGACTTGCCCAGGGACACATACCAGGAAGTGTCTGAGGTCAGATTTGAGTCCGGGACCCATCTCTGAGCCTGGCTCTCTATCCACTGGGCCACCTAGCCACCCCTGCCCTATTAGTAATAAAATAAATATTAATTAAATATCCTAATAAATATTGACCCAATTAGTCATAAAAATCTCTGTTTCTAATCTGCTTTAGCTTTCCTACATCAACCCTCCACATAGTAGGTGATTAACAGATGTTTGTTGTCACACTGCCCTGAGCTCAGACTTTGAAATGGAAGCTCCTCTGATTTTCAGCTCTGAGCCCCCACAACCATAGTTTTCTGATCTTTGCTTTCCTGATAAAATATGAATTTTTCCTTAGCAGACCCAAAGACCCGTTGGTGGGAGTGGGAGTCAGCTTGGACCCTTGGCACTTCTTAAAAGCTCACTTCTATTTACAAAGAGTGATCCTGAGGGAAGAACATAGAAGCAGCAAAACAATAACACAGATTGCAAACTATAGAGAAAGGAGGAGAATGTTCATTAGACTCTAAACTCCTTGAGGGCAGGAACCGAGTATGTTTCTAGTTTGTCTCCAATTCCCCGCACCTTGAAAAGCAAAGGCACAGAACTGTCCCTTAACCAATGTTTCTTGTTTTATTGGCATCACCATAATAGTTATAAATAATCATAATAATTAAAACATTGGCTCTGGAGTTGGGGAAAACTGAGGTGAGATCCTGCCTTTGCCACTTACCCAATGACCTCTGGCAAATCTTTTGGCCTCCTTGGGTCTTAATTTCCCCATCTATAAAGGGTTGGTCTAAGTGGTTTTCCAGCTCTATCGAGAGTTCCTAATCTGGGGTCTATGAAGTTCTTTTAATGTTTTATAATAGCACTTCAATATAATTGATTTATCTTATTTATTTAAACCCCTACTTTCTGTCCTAGTAACAACTCGAAGACAGAAGAACTGTAAGGGCTAGGCAGTGGGGGTTAAATGACTTGCCCAGAGTCACACAGCTAGGAAGTATTTGAGTTTTGAACCCATATCCTCCTAACTCCAGGCCTGGTGTTCTATCCACTGAACTACCTAACTGCTCCTTGCTTTATCTTATTAAAAAAAAAAAAAAAACTATTCTTCAGGGGCAACTAGGTGGCTCAATGGATTGAAAGCCAGATCTAGAGAAGGGAGGTCTTCAAATCTAACCCCAAAGAGGAAGGAAGGAAGGAAGGAAGGAAGGAAGGAAGGAAGGAAGGAAGGAAGGAAGGAAGGAAGGAAGGAAGGGAGAAAGAAAGAAAGAAAGAAAGAAAGAAAGAAAGAAAGAAAGAAAGAAAGAAAGAAAGAAAGAAAGAAAGAAAGAAAGAAAGAAAAAAAGAAAGAAGGAAAGGAAGGAAGGAAGGAAGGAAGGAAGGAAGGAAGGGAGAAAGAAAGAAAGAAAGAAAGAAAGAAAGAAAGAAAGAAAGAAAGAAAGAAAGAAAGAAAGAAAGAAAGAAAGAAAGAAGGAAGGAAGGAAGGAAGGAACGAAGGAACGAAGGAACGAAGGAACGAAGGAAGGAAGAAAAAAGAAAGGAAGGAAGGAAGGCTGGAGAGAATTTCCATGCTAGGAGTCCCTCTCCCCCACAGAAATCTCAGATCCTTTGTGTATTTATATAGTAATAAAATATATCTATATAGTGAGGGGCAGAGGGGATGGAAAATACAACAAACGGAGATTAGAAGGCAAGTTATTATTGTCATGAGTTTGTTAAAGTCATTATACTCCTTTTTCACAAATTGTAAATAACGCTCCGGCTGACCCCTCGGAGCTTGTTTATTCGAAGCTCGTTCCTGCAGCCGGCTGCTCGTTCCGAAGGAGGGAGCGCGCTTTATAAAAGCCCCTTCCCTCCCAGCCCCTTGGACAGATGAAGCTGTCACTGGCCCTGGTGAAGGCGCAGCCTTCCGGGTGCCGCGTGCCTGGTGACGGATTAGCGGGCTGGGGCCAGGAGAGCTGGAGAGGAGATGGAAGCCTTAATGGGGCTGCCAGCTGCCAGCGAGCCTCCCTTAGTGCAGGCCGTTAGAACAGGGAGCTTTTGCTGGGAAACAGGTGGTCACTAGTTGCCTGCTCCACCAGGGAAGGGCGCGGGCTGGCCGCGTCTAGCCCAGATCAAGGGGCTCCCGGCAGCGCCCTCGCCCTCTCCCCCTTCGCCTGGCCTGCGCCAGGGAAGCGAGTCGGAAGAAAGGAGAAATATGGCCTTTTTGTGCTAAGTGAAAGGCCATCCCGCGGCATCTGGGTGCGCAATTGCCTTCTTGTCAGATTAGAGCGGAATGGAGAGCAGCATTAGGGAATCAAATGAGAAAGAGATGGCAGGACTCAGCCCTGTAAATAGAAAACAGATTACCGGCGTGGCGGCTGCAATGAGCATAGGTTGGCTCCTCGTGGCGGCTGCCATCCATTAATAGACAGGGGGTGAGGAGGGTGAGGCCGGCGGGGGAGAGGCCCTGCCCTCTGCTGTATGGGGGGCCAAAAGGCCTTGATGAAGCGCTGTCTGGCATCTGAGTCCTCTCGCTGGAGAGGATTAGCAGACGTGGGAGATGGGGACGGCTGTTTGTATAAGCCTTTCAGATAGTGAATGGCTGTAACAGGCTCTGCTTGTAATCGGGGACGAGGTGGGAGGGGGAGGCAGAAGGCAGGGTTGGGGCTGGGGACCGGGAATGCTTTGATAGTCTTGGGATCAGAGTCCAATAAATCTAGCCGGCTAACAAGCTGGTAGGGGACCGGAGCGCACCTGTTTTCTTCTTTGTAAAGAGCTCTTGTTTGGTGTTTTTTTTTTTTTTTTTTTTTTTTTTTTTTTGGAAATCGAGAGACTTCTGGGAAGGCAAACAGGAGCAAATCGGGCAGTGCAACTACTTGCCGGTCTAATTGTCAGAGGCCAGAGGGTTCACGCATTTGGAGTCAGAGATCGTCAGGAAGGAAAAGGACTTCCAAACTGGACTCAAATCCCTCATTTTACAGATGAGGAAACAGACCCAGAAGGGAAGCGGCTGGCCCAAAGTCACTCTAGGCTGCAAGTAACAGGGTCAGGATGCAAACTGTAGTCTTCCCACTCTCTGCCCTGAACCACAGTTGACCACGGGTCCCCCAGACCATCTAGGTCTTTCCTGAACTTTTCTGTTTCCTGTTCCCAGCCCAGCTACAAAATTCATCCTTTCCTAGAAAACCCCAGAGAAGATGGAGGAGGTGCTGTGTTCAAATTTGCCCTTCCTGGTAGGTTAGCCAGACCGTAGTCACTTACTGCTTATAGGGTTCTAAGTCAACATGTGGGATTTTTTGAGTATCTTGAAATAGGAATCCCCAGTAGTTGACAGATTTCATTTGGGAGATCTAGAGGTCCCACTAGACATCCTACTGATGACCAGACATGGTATAGGTGACCATGGGAAGTGTGGCAGCCCCAACAGAGGGAGCACAGATAGAGGTGGAAAAGAGGGTCCTTAAGGAGAGCAACTACTTCAGGTAGGGAGAATTGCCAAATATGGACCTCACACAGACCCCAAAGATTGGAACACAACAGAGAGATACATGGGAAATTCATGAAGATCTTACAAGGGCAGGGAAGTACTTCCAGTAACCAGAAGACAGAAAGTACTCCTTGGGGGCAGCTACATTGCTCAGTGGATTGAAAGCTAGGTCTAGAGACAGAAGGGAGGTCCTAGGTTCAGATCTGGACTCAGACACTTTGCAGCTGGGTGACCCTGGGCGAGTCATTTAGTTCCCATTGCTTTACTACTACTCCAGTCTTGGAACCAACACACAGTATTGATCCCAAGATGGAAGGTAAGGGTTTTTATTTTTAAAAAATAATAAAAGAAGGAAGGAAGGAAGGAAGGAAGGAAGGAAGGAAGGAAGAGACAGAGAGAGAAAGAAAGAAAGAAAGAAAGAAAGAAAGAAAGAAAGAAAGA
>NC_058131.1:57791227-57803397 GCF_016433145.1 Gracilinanus agilis | reverse complement strand
GAAGGAAGGAAGGAAGAAGAAAAGAAAGGAAGGAAGAAGAAAGGAAGGAAGAAAGAAAAAAGAAAGAGAAAGAGAAGGAAAGAAAAAAGGAGGGAAAGAGAGACAAAAGGAGAAGGAGAGGAAGAGGAAGGAAAGAGAGAAGGAGAGAAAGAAAGAGACAGGAGAGAGGAAAGGAGAGAGAGCAAGAGTGAGAGAGAGAAAAGGAGGGAAAGATAGAGGAAATAAAGAGAGAGGAGGGAAAGAAAGAGAGAAGGAGGGAGAGAGAGATGGAGGGGGGGAGAGAAAGCAACTAAGATTTAATCATAATAATGGGGAATCAGATAATGCTTTAAAGTTTGCTAATCACTATATACACATCATCTCATTGGATACTGAAGACAACCCCATGAGGTCATTGTCTTAGATGTTTTCTTCACTTGACAGAAGAGAAAATTGAACTGAGAGAGATGAAGTGATTTGCCTCGGGTAATAAAGCTAGTGAATGTCCAAAATAGGATTGCAATCCATGTTGCCTCTTCTAACCCAGCTGCATTTGGTTGCCTCTAGGGGCACAACCCTATTAGAATTTAGAACATGGTAGGTGAAAAGTTCTGTGGTTAGTTAGCCCCAGCTGGTTGGCTCTGTGTGTTCCTAGGGTTATTTCCCCACACCCTCTTTTCCTTCTCCGCATCCTACCCCCAGCTGCTGCTGCAAATCTAGAACCCACTCTGGCAAGTGCTTAGGGAAGCCAAGATGCTGGAGAGAGAGAGTCTCAGTGATCTGCAATGGGATCTTAAAGCTGCTGCAGACTCCGATGGGAAGGGAGAGATTAATAACAACAACAATAATAGCAAACATTAATGTAGCACCTACTAAATGCCAAGCACAATACTAAGTGCTTTATTATTATTATTATTATTATTATTATTATTATTATTATTATTATTTTATTGGATCTTCACAACAGCCCTGCTAGGTAGAGTGCGGGATCTGAAGACAGGAAGACCTAAGTTCAAATCCAGCCCCACTGAATAACTGTGAGACCTTGGGCAAGTCACTTAACCTTACTGTCTCAGTTTCCTCACCTGTAAAAATGAGGACAATAATAGCACCTCCCTCCCATGGTTAGGGTAAGGATCCATTGAGATAATGTTTATGAAGTGTTTTTAAACCTTAAAGGGCTATAGAGAGGCAGCTAGGTAGGTAGTACAGTGAATAGAGTACCAGGCCTGGAGTCAGAAGAACTCGGGTTCAAATCTGTTCTGATACTTCCTAGCTATGTGACCTTGGGCAAGTCACTTAACCCCATTTACTTAGCCCTTGCTCCTCTGTCTTAGAGATGTTACTAAGACAGAAAGGAAGGATTTTTTGAAAGGCTATAGAAATAATAGCTATCATTATTATTGGTGGTGGTATTTTCCAGTCAGTCTGCAATCATTTCCTAAGCACTTACTATGTGTGCCAAGAATTGTGTAAAGGGATTATGTTTTATATAAACTTTAGCTATGCCCCTCCCCGGGGAACACAGTAGGCTCTCAAAAAATATTTGTTGATCATTCGCTTACAAAAATGAACAATATGGAAATTAAAAAATATATTTGACGAATTGAATTCAGAAGGACTGATGCCATAACTCTTTATGCCTGGAACTCTTTATGCCAGGAAAAAAGCATAGCTCTCAAACCTGTAAGAGATTGGATGTACACAAAGGAAAGCATAATCAGAAGAATGATGTTAATATTTCCCACCCTAAGTACCTGCCAGCTGCCTGGCACTGTGAGAAGTCCAGGAGACAGCAGGGCAAGTGTCAGGAGACCAAGCTTCCAAAAAGGATCCAGCTTCATGTCCTTCTTAACTTTACATACTTCACTAGCATTTAATTCTTTTCTCGGAGCCTCAGTTTCTTCATCTGTAAAACTGGTACACATAATCAAGAAACATTGATTAGGCTCTTCCTACTTGCCAGGCACAATGCTAAGCTCTGCGGTTAGAGAAAAAGGCAAAAGATAGTCCCTGCCCTCAAGGAGCTCCCAGTCTAATGGGGGACATCGTACCCAATAAAATATACGTAGGATAACTAGGAAAGAACGAACAGAAGGAAGGCACTAGAATGAAGCGGTATTGGGAAAAGCTTTACGCTCAAGAAGTTTACACTCTTATTGGGGAGGCAATAAACAACAAAATATAGAAACAGGCGATCTACAGGCTAAATGGGAAATAATTAGCCAAAGGAAGGCACTAGAATTAAAAAAGGTTGGGAAAGGCTTCTGATAGCAGGTGGGATTTTAATTAGGACTTAAAGGAAGTCAGAGACAGGCAGAGAAGAGGAGAGAGAGCGATCCTTCCAGTAATGGGGGGCAGCCAGAAATTTTACCCAGAACCAGAGATGGCCTGTCTTGTTCGTGAAACAGCCGGGAGGCTCATGTTACTGGATCAAAGAATGCATACTGGGGAGTAAGGTGTAAAAAGACTGGAGCGGGAGGAAGGGGCCGGGTTATAAAGGGCTTCGAATGACAGATGATTTTGTATTTGATCTTGGAGGCCATCGGGAGCCTCTGTATTCTCGACTCCACTGAGATGTTGTGAAGAAAATGTTTGTCAGCCTGGAATGACTACAGAGATGTTATGATTCATGAGATACAGAAGTGTAAGACAGGGTCCCTGGCCTCAAGGAGTTCTCTAGCTATTTGGGGGAGATTAAGGCACACTGTACAAAAAAGAACGTTAGAAATCCCACAGTCCAACCCCCTTGTTTTAAAGCTGAAGCAGCAAGAACCCAGAAAAGGGCCATACAGGAATTAAGTCAGCCAGCTAGAGTTCACATCCAGCTCCTCAAAATTCAATAAAGATCTATTAAGCGCCTACTGTGTGCAAAGCACTGCCTTCAGCAATACAAAGATGAAAAAAGAATACAGTCTCTGCCCTGAGAGATTTCATAAAATTTCAGATCTAGAACCGAAAGAGATCCCAGAGATCGTTTAGTCTAGTCTGACTAAGACAAGCATTTATTAAGCACTTACAACATGCCATGGGATGTACTAAATGTCATGATACAGAAAAAGGTAAAAAAAAAAAAAAAACAGCCCCTGCTCCCTAGGAACTTCCATAGGATCACAGATATAGAACCAAAGAAACCCCAGAGATCATTGAGTCTAGTCCGACTGAAATAAGCATTTATTAAGCACTTACAATATGCCATGCATTGTACTAAAGGTCTGTGATACAGAAAAAAGATAAAAAAAACACATCCCCTGCTTCCTAGGAGCTCTGATCTCCTCATTTTATAATCCAGGACACTGAGGCATAGAGTCACACTGATAGTAAGTAAGGGGTCAGAGGCAGAATCTGAACTGAGGTCCTTAGATTCCCAAACCAGTGCCTTTTCTACTATGTTACTTGCCTTCTGCCCCCTTGCAGCCTATAAAGGATTTGATGTCTTTTTCCTCCTCAAATTTTTATCTATATGATTATCGGTGTACCTATTTTTCCCTTTCCCCAGGAGAATGTAAGCTTCTTGTGGGAAGAGATTGCTTGCCCTCTGTTTCTCCAGTACCTAGTAGAGTGGTTAGTCTAACGTAGGAGCTTAATAAATGCTTTCTGGTTTGGATTCAGAACTTCCTTTAATTTCCAGCTAAAACCTCGCTTTCTCTAGGAAGACTTTCCTTTATTTTTGGCGTTCAGTCACTTTTCAGTCATGACCAGCTCTTTGTGACCCCATCTGGGATTTTCTTAGCAAAGATACTAGAGTGGTTTGCCATTTCCTTCTCTGGCTCATTTTACAAATGAAGAAACTGAGGCAAACAGGTTAAAATGACTTTCCCAGGATCACACAGCTAGTAAGTGTCTAAAGACAGATTTGACGAGTCTTCCTGACTCCAAACCTGGCTCTCTATCTCCTGTGCCTAACCCCTCTTTTAATTATTTCCCATTTCTCCTACATATAGCTTGCTTTGTCTATATTTGTAGACGTGTTGGCTCCTTTGTCAAATTGGGAACTCCTTAAGGGCTGAAATTGTCTTTCACCTCTTTGTATCCCTAGCCCTTAGCCTAGTGCCTGACAAATAGTGGATATTCAATAAATGCTGAATGAATGAATGAATGAATGAAAATGCCCCTTCGACTACATCACATTATTATAGTCCTAGGCAGAGGGTGATAAGTGAGCGTATAGGAATTCAGAGGAAGAAGAAATCAATGTGGGCATGAAGCATATGGTAGGGAGGTTACCCTGCCTTGAGACCAGTTTTTGTTTTGTTCTGGGTCTTTTTTTCCTTCCCCTGTGGTCCACAGGGCTCATAGACTACTAATTCCCCACCATTCCAGCAGAACAGCCTGGAATATAATATAATATGCAAATGAATGCAGTGTCAGGCTTGGTTTCCTGACTGCCTGGGTCTCCCGAGTGGCCCTTCTGAATGGCTCCCTCCAGGTCAACAAGGGTGCCCCCTGGGGTCGCTGGGTTTTCAAAGAAATCCTGCAAATTGCAGATTGGTACTTTGGGAGGTCACTAGAGAAGCTGGCCAAAGCTGAGCTTCTGTCCTTGGTTTATAGGTGCTGAATTTGAGTTCAGGCAAGTGACTTGCATTGTGTTTCTTGTAAAGTAGTGAGCTGGACTTAGGAAACCTGGGTCCCAGTCCCAACTCCCTTCCTAACCTATCTGAACTTGGACAATTCCCTTATCCTCTATTTCTTATTAAAAATTTAACATTGAAGGGCAGCTTGAGGGCTCAGTGAATGGAGAGCCAAACCTAGAGATGGGAGGTCCCAGGTTCAAATCTGACCTTAGACACTTCTTAGCTGTGTGACCCTGGGCAAGTCACTTAACTCCCATTACCCCACCTTTACCGCTCTTCTGCCTTGGAACCAATACACAGTATAGATTCTATGACAGAAGATAAGGGTTTAAAATTAATTAATTAACTGATTAAAAGTGGCACAGCTAAGTGGCTCAGTGGATTGAGAGCCAAACCTAGAGATGAGAGGTTCCAGGTTCAAATGTGACCTCAGACACTTCCTAGCTCTTTGACCCTAGACAAGTCATTTAACCCCCATTGCTTAAGCCTTACTTCTCCTTCTGCCTTGGAACTAATACACAGTATGAATTATAAGGATTTAGGAAGGTAATGATTTAAGAAAATGAAGAAGAAAAGAAAGAGTCCTTGTTTGGGAATTAAACATGAATTATAATCCCTTCCCTACTACTGATTAGCTTTATGACCTTGGACAAATCACTTCCCCCGTGGGCCCAAGTTTCCTCCCCTCCAGAAAAAGAAAAGGCTTGGATTTCCCTTTCAAGAAAAAGTCTATTTGAGAAAAATGAATCACAGGATCTTGGGGGACTGAAGGGAAAATGAAGGTATTTCCAGAGTATCTTCTTCCCACATTCAAGTCTGAAATTCACAAAAGCAGAGCAGGGTTGGGGAGAATGCAAGGAGACAGAGAAAAAGATAAGAAACTACAAACATCTTTGACAATTAAATTTTATTTTTTTCAATGAACAAAAGTGGATTTTTCCCTCCCTCCCTCATACCCACTACTGGAGATGCGGGGGTAGGGGGTGGTGGTGCAGAAAGAAAATACGCATAATCAAGCAAAACACATCCTTTCCTCTCTCTCTCTCTCTCTCTCTCTCTCTCTCTCTCTCTCTCTCTCTCTCTCTCTCTCTCTCTGTCTCTCTCTCTCTCTCTCTGTCTCTCTCTCTCTCTCTCTCTCTCTCTCCTCTCCTCTTCTCTTCTCTCTCTTAAACCTTATCTTCTATCAAACCTAAGACCAAAGAGTGGTAAGGGCTAGGCAGCGGTGGTTAAGTGACTGGCCCAGGGTCACATAGCTAGGAAATAACTAAGGTCTGATTTGAATCCAGCTTCTCCTGACCCCAGACCTGGCACTCTATCCACTATGCTACCTAGCTTCCCTTCCTCCAGAGAGAAGGTATGGGATGGATTTGGGGTTAGGGGTTGTGGAGCAAGGGAGAATGGAAATAACTTTTACCGTATCCTCACTTGAAAAAGACTATATGACCCTTCTCTCAGTAGGGCACTGAAGATATGGTGATATCAGATAAAATGACAACTTTATGTGGTGACTTGTCTAAAATATTTTTATTTGTGATAACAGAGTTCAATGGTGGGACAGTAGTCAAAAGTATGAAATGAAGACAAAAAACAACATTAAAATGGAAACAACAATCTGACCTCGGACACTTCCTAGCCGTGTGACCCTGGGCAAGTCACTTAACCCCAATTGCCCAGTCCTTGCTGCTCTTCTGTCTTAGAATTGCTGCTAAGACAGAAGAAAAGGGTTTAAAACAAACCAAAAAAATAGAGGCAGCAATAAAAATGAAATAGTGAGCCCTGCATTGGGGGACAGAAGAGCTAGATTTAAATGCTGATTCTCCTACTTATTATTCATGTAACTTTGGACAAGTTATTTCTCCTCTTTGACTCAGTTTCCTTGTCTATAAAGTTTAGGGACTAAACTGGCTCCTTCCTGCTCCAAATTTAAGTCACAAAGAAGGTAATGCCCAAGAGGTGGAGTGGAGATGAGGTTATAGCTATCTGTCAGGCAAGACTGAGCACCATGCAGGCTCCTGAAACCATGCAGTTTTCAAACCTCTTGGGGACCACCTGGAAATTTTTTTTGTCATTTCTAACAGAATATCCATGGGTGGTGTTACTTTTCTCCATTACAGACACAAGATGCTGTAATTTCCTTTTGTCCCTTGCACATCCCTCCACTCCTGCTCTGAATCCCCCAGGATCCCCATAACAATGCAGAATTCTGTTTTCCAGAGAGTTGCTCCCAGGATGACAGAGCTGGAATGTGGCAAAGGAGGGCAACGCAGAGGGGTGGATGGAAAGGGCCCTTAGAAAGCTGAGCTCACTCTGAGAAAGCCTGGGTGTCAGTCACTCCATCCCTTCCAAATTCCCTTTTAGAAAGGAATATCTTCCCATTTAATCTAGGGCAGGAGAGGAGCCCATAGAGCTGACCTCAGAGAAAACAGTTGGTCCTTCTGGGGCCATGTTTATCCCGTCCTTTTTTCCCCCACTTAACTATGTCTTCTTTCTTAAGATTTCATTTACTGCTTGTAAGTTGGCCTTTTTAAGATCTGCAAATGTGAATTGTCCTCCCTCCTGGTGAGCTGCTGTCCAATAGGGTAGGATAGGAGTAGCTCTCTAGATCACCTTAATTCGTCTGGGACCCTCCAAAAATGGATAAAGTAGAAGTCAGCATTATTCATTTATTTAATTGATTCAGAAAATTGTATTAATTAAGAAGGACCAGAATTTAAAACACTTCAGAGGACCAACCAGATGTTTTTATCAGTTGACACACTTCATGATTATTAAACTCCTACAGGTCCAAAGTACACGGGTACAAAGAGTTTTCAAGTCCTAGTTCTTGCCTTCCAGGTGTTTCCATTCTACTAGGCAGCGTGTGATATGGTGGAAAGAGCGTACATCCCAAGTAGCCTCATCGACTCACTCTCTTTGGGCACACACTTAGGCACAGCAAATGACCTAAAGTTCTTTATCTCTAAAGGAGGCGAGGGCTGGATTATATGATTTCCACGGCCCTTTCCAGCTTTCACAGTCTATCTTTCTGTGATTAAGCCTTTGCAAAGCTGACAAGCTGACTCAGAAATGTGTGGAAGGCCTCAATTGCCAGAGATCATTGAGTAGATAGAGGTTTGACTAGACTATTAAGATACAGAACCAGAGGCAACAGAATGTTACAGCTGGAAGGAACCTTAGAATATCAATGTTAGAATTTAAAAAGACCTTAGGACCCAGAACATCAGAACTGAGAGAGACCTTAGAACAGAGAATGTCTGAGCTAGAAGGGACCCTAAAACAGAGAATTTTAGAGCTGAGAGGGACCTTAGAATAGAGAATGTCAGAGTGAGAAGGGACCTTAGAATAGAGAATGTCAAAACTGGGGAGAACCTTAGAACATAGAATATCAGAGCTGGGAGGGACCTTAGAAGAGAGAATGTTAGAGCTTAGAAGGAGCTTAAAACAGAGAATGTCAGATCTAGAAGGGACCTTAGAACAGAGAATGTCAGATCTAGAAGGCACCTTAGAACAGAGAATGTCAGTTCTGGAAGGAACCTTAAAACAGAGAATATCAGAGCTGGAAAGGTCCTTAGAATAGAGAATGTCAGAGCTGGGAGGGACCTTAGAACAGAGAATGTCAGAGTGAGGATAGACCTTAGAGAATGTCAGAGCTAGGAGAGATCATAGAACAGAGAATGTCAGAGCTGGGAGGGACCTTAGAACAGAGAATGTCAGAGTGAGGATAGACCTTAGAGAATGTCAGAGCTAGGAGAGATCATAGAACAGAGAATGTCAAAGCTAGGAGGGGCCTTATGGTAGAACAGAGAATATTAGATCGAGAAGGAATCCCAGAGACCCTGAAGATCAGAGATGTCTTCCAACCCTGCTGCATAGTCAAGGACCTTTCTTGGTTTGATATTCCTGGGATTTGCTGGCTGTGTTTCTTGTGGAGGCATTAGGCTCATTACACCAGTGACCTGAGTCTGACACAGAACAGTATCCCTCGTGAGAAGAAAATCAGTTCTCCTGAACCCCTGGGATCAATGGCGATGTGTACAGAGGTGGATGGAAGCTCTCTGGGGAAGTGATGGGAAAGGAGGAGCAGTATCTGGCTAGGGGGAAGACAGACCACAGAGACACTGTTTCAGGGCTGGCTTAGTGGCTCATTCCCCCAGGGAAGGAGAGTGAGCCAGGGCCAAGCTGCCATCAGGGTGCCTACCGCTGGCAGGGACAAGCCCAGGCACCCAACCTTGTGCCACCCACTCTCTCCTGCCTCCAACGGGGGACCAGGCCCGCTGACCCAGGAGGTGTTTCTCCTAATTAGGGCCAATTAAAATCGTGTAATAGGTGGTAGTTTGGTGGGTTCTTTAAGAGGTAGGCAAATGCCTACTGAAACCTTAAAAAAAATTTAAACCCAGTGAATTTTTAATAGCTATTCTCTCCTGACACACAGCAAGGAGCCATCTGGCAAGCACACAAGCCCAGGAAAGCTTTAGTGCTTGGGGGAGGAGGAGGGGCCGTCACGGACTCCCCGCTGCCAGCAGCAGAGGAGAAAGGACCCCACGAGACCCTTCCTTCTCGGACCCACCCCGAGGGAGGGCATAGCGTAGAATAACGGCAATAATGAGAAGAGCCAGCTTCGAGGGGGCTCTTTCAGGTCGGACGTGCCTTACATGTGTTATCTCACATCATCTTCCTAGCAACCCTGGAAGACAGGTGCTATTATTATTGCCATTTGCCAGTTGAGAAAGCTGAGGCTCAGAGATATGCATTAGTTTATCCAGGGTCATACAGCCAAGGTAAGGGTCTGAGGCAGAATTCAAACGTGGGTCTTCTGAGTCCAAGTCTAGCACTCTATCCAGTAACAGCTAAGCGGCTCAGTGATGGAGAGGGTCCAGGACTTGAAGTCAGAAAGACGAGAGTTTCAAATCCTACCTTTGATACTTATTAGCCCAGTGAGATCTTGGACAAGTCACTACTTCTGTCTGCCTCAGTTTCCTTGTCAGTAATATGGGAATAATGATGGTACCTACTTCCCAGGGCCATTGAGAGGATCATCTGGGAGCTCATTAAAGTATCCCACAACCCTTATTCTATAAATTTATATTTATTCTATACATTATTCTATTAATTTATATTATTTAGTCTATAAATGATTCTATAAATTTATATTTGTTGTTTATTCTACAAGTGATTCTTTAAATTTATATTCATAATTTATTCTAGAAATTATTATATCTTATTCTATTCTGTTACTAATAACAGCTCCTCTTTTCATGCTTTAAAGTTTATGAAGCAAAAGCAGCTAGTAGATAAACTCCAGGTCTGGAGTCAGGAGGAACCTGGGTTCAAATCTGACCTCAGACACTATAGCTATGTGACCCTGGACAAGTCACTTAACCCTGTTTGCTAGCCTTTACCCTTCTGTCTAAGGATTGTACTAAGATGGAAAGTAAGGATTTTTTAAATAATAAAGTTTATGAAGCATATTTCATTTCCCAGCTACCTTGGAAAGTAGTCTTAGTACCATTTTATACACATAAATTGAGAACAACAACAACAACAAAAAAAAAGATGAAATAACTTGCCTGGGGTTCCTGTAACTAGGAAATGATTGGGATTTGAACTTGAGTCTTCTGATTCTACTCTCTTTCCATGGCATTTGGCTACTCTCTATTTAAGAGCCCTTTCATAGGTTGGTTGTAATCTCAATGCCCCTGAGTATTTAGCTGGATAGAGTAGAAAAAGTGTTAGATTTGGACCTGGTTTTGATCCCCAGTTTTGCCATCTTTGTGACCTTAAACAAATTACATAACATCTCTGGGACTCCATTTCCCCAGCTGTAAAATGAGGGGTGACCCAAATGAGGCTTCCAGCTCTGGTTCTATCAGCTGTGATTTGAAGGACACAAGACCTGAGTTGTGGTTCTTTTCGGCTTCTGAATTGCCTTGGTGAATCTGAACAAGTCATCCTCTCTGTGACTTCATTTTCTCATTAGTCAAATGAAGGGGTTGGATTGAAGATTCTCTTGGGTGCTCTTCAAAGCCTGGATACTGTAATTTTGTGATTCAGGCAGTTTCAGTCACATTTGATTCTTTGTGACCCCTTTTGGGGGTCTTCTTTGGCAGAGATACTCAAGTGGTTGGCCATTTTCCTTCTCCAACTCATCTTACAAATGAAGAAACTGGAGCAAACAGGGGGAAGTGACTCACCCAAGGGTCACACAGCTAGGAAATGGCTAAGACTGGATTTGAACTCTGGAAGATGAATCTTCCTAATTCTAAGCCCAGTGCTCTAACCACTGTGCAAACTGGCTGCCCTTGGGAAAATGTAATAATAACGTAATAAATACAGAATCTATACAAATAAATATGACTTTTTCGAGGAGGAGACACTGGACGGGAGTGGAGATTAGTGAAAGGTCTCATATAGAACGTGAAGCTTATGGTGATGTTAGACATGAGGGACTCTGGGAGGTAGAGGTGGGAATGGCACACCTTCCAGGTACAACCCATACAACAGCATAGACTCTAGAGAGAATGTAAAGGGGAGGGAGGCAGGGTGTCCCAAAAGTCTTAGTACCATTCTAAGGCTTTAATAGCACCGAACAGCACTAAGACTTTTGGGACTCCTTGTGTTAATGAGCCCAGAAAGGTAGGTCAAAGATGGGGCTTTAAATAGCAAACAAAAGGAATTTGTTCTAGATTCTAGAGGTAATTGGGGGGAAGTTTATTATTTGTTTATTCTTCCAACAGAAAAGAAGAGGAAAAACATAGAATATTATATCTGGAAGGGACCTTAGAGTGCTGTTAGACAAAGGACTTTTATTATAATGAAGGGGGTGGGGAGATTGTGATTGGTAGGATGGAGAGGCTGCCACTGGAAAAACATCCAGGGAAATTTCAGGTCGATTCAGTGATTATGGGAAGAGAAAGACCATTTCACTCAGAGTCAAGAGGCCTGCGTCTAGAACTTCACATTCAGTAGCTCTGTGACCAAATTCAATTAATTTTATCTTTCTGAGCCTCAGTTTTCTCATCTGTGAAATGGAGAAAGGTATAATATTCCGGAGACCTACCTTCAAGGGTTGTTGATAGGAGAGGGCTTTGTTAACCCTCAAAGTATCCTACAGAATAAATTATCAGAATTTTTTTGATGAGGAATGGTGCTAGACTTCAAGAATGAACCCAAGGCCACTGGCTGGGTTAATTGAAGCAACTTCTCATTGGTGGCTGGAGTGCAAGAAAGTGCCCTTGGGGGACTCAGGACCTAAAGGAAGGGATGGACCTTCTACATACTTTCCTTAGCTCTCTTCATAGACTAGTCCATTTGCTTTGCTCAGAGAGGTTTTCAGACAGAAAGAAAGAATTGAAGGCAGAGGTAGGGGGAGACTGAGACAGGGACACAGAGAGAGAATGAAGGAGAGGAGAGGTGAGGGAGAGATGAAAGAGAGAAAGAAAAGAAAGAAACATAAACAGTAAGGGAGAGAGAGCAAAGAACAGGAGAAGGGAGAGACAGAATCAGAGAGAGAGACAGACAGACACAGAATGGGGGGAGAAGGAGAGAGTCTTCGGAGGGTGGGGAAGAGAGAGAGAGGAAGGAGAGAGAGAGGAAAGGAGAGGAGAGGGGGAGAGAGAG
>NC_058131.1:57764408-57776263 GCF_016433145.1 Gracilinanus agilis | reverse complement strand
GACATTCTCTGTTCTAAGATCCCTTCTAGCTCAGACATTTTCTATTCTAAGGTCCCTCCCAGCTCTGACATTCTCTGTTCTAAGATCCCTTCTAGCTCTGACATTCTCTGTTCTAAGATTCCTTCTAGCTCAGACATTTTCTGTTCTAAGGTCCCTCCCAGCTTTGGTGTTTTCTATTCTAAGGTTCCTCCCAGCTCTGACATTCCCTGTCCTTGTCCCCCACCCTCACCCCATCCAGTGCCCCAAGTAGCAGTAGCAACCCCTGGATACTCCTCCCACCCAGGACCTCCAGACCCTGGGGAGAGGCTGCCTGCCTCCTTGGCAGTTGGGGGGGGGGGGAGCACGATGGGATTAAATGTCACTGAGGCAATGGGAAACAAGCAGACTGGCCTCTCTGGCTGCACACCTGAGAACCTGCTGATGAATGTGTTTACTTAATTAATTGACTCTGTGAGAGAGGAGCTTGTTCCTGTGTAAATCTCCCAGCCTACCAGGGTGCTTGGCAGCCTGGTATGCAGCGAATGCAAGACTAGACTTTAAATAAGGGTGCAATTATTGTTTGAATAATTGAAGAACAATGGGCAGACACCAGCACTCAGCCTTATGGACTTGGATCAATTGCCAGAATGCCTTCTAAGTCCTTGCCCGGAGAGGCAGAGGCTCCCACTTGGCTTGTGGGGTTCCCCCCCCACTCTGAGGGGCAGCTTGGCTGAGCACCTGACCTCGGGGAGTCTGCCCTTCTCCCCCAGGCAGTTTTCTAGGCTCCCATGCCTGGCCTTGGTCCTCTGGGGGCCCTGCCCAGTCAGTTGGGAAAATATCTATGGATCTGTGGCATTTAGAGTTGAGAAGATACTCCAGGGATCACTGGCTCTGACCTTCTCACCCATTTTACAGATTAGTAACATGAAGCTTTAACGGGAAAGTGCTTTGACCAAGGTCAAGCCATTTAGCAAAGCCAAGATTCATCCCACTCAGGCTTTCTGTCTCTATATCTGAGACTCTCCATTAGGGAGCAGTAACCCCCTCCCCCCATCCCCAGCTTTCCTAGGGCTCTGCTACCCCACTGAAGTAAAATCATGAAGGCTTCCCTTCCTCCCCCAGCCTCCCGCCTTCCTTCCTTCCCTCCCTCACCAAAAGGTGGCTGATTTCAAGCTCATTAGCCCCTTTTCACGCTCAGATCCAGTTCACAGGAAAAGCTGGGCTCAACTCATTCACACTAAGGTGTCAGTGGCTGACAATGGCTGTAAGGGACCTCCTCTTTCCTAGGGGATTTGCATTTGAACTGAGTTCACAGCCTTTTCCAATCAATCAAAAAAGATTCAGACAAAGGGCTGGGGCAAAGCCCAGCTTCTGAAGGGGGAAAAAAATCTCTTAGCTCCCAGAAATCACCCCAAAGCCTAAGATCTTAAGCTCCAGGCTGCCCATGACATTCCAGGTAAGCTGTTAACACCTAAAACTAGCCAATAAACAGGTATTTTCTTCATTAGCACTCCTAGGACTCTTGGAAGGAGGAAGCAAACCCGAATTTATGAAGCACCTACTATTAACTAATTGCTTTACAAATGTTATCTCACTTGATCCTCACAACAACCCTGAGGAGCTAAGCGCTGCTGTTATCAGTCCCATTTTATAGACCAGTAAACTGAGGCATACTGAATTGAAGTTAAGGGACTTGCCCAAAGTCATACAGCTAGGAAATCATTTCCTTCCAATGCAAGGGACTTTGCAGACTTTAAGATGCTACATAAATGCTAAATGTTTTTATTTTTCTGCCCTCAGTTTACCCTTGTGTCTGCCCCCACCATTTGCTTATGTACAAGTGAATTATTAATCCTTCTTCTCCCTCGAATTGTAAGATATAGAGCTAGGAAAGGGCTTAGACACTGCCTAATCCAGTGGTTAGATTGGCAGCTTCTCTCTCTGTTTTTTTTTTTAAACCCTTAACTTCTGTGCATTGGCTCCTAGGTGGAAGAGTGGTAAGGGTGGGCAATGGGGGTCAAGTGACTTGCCCAGGGTCACACAGCTGGGAAGTGTCTAAGGTCAGATTTGAACCCAGGACCTCCTGTCTCTAGGCCTGCTTCTCAAAGGCAGGGATGATCTTTTGCCTTCCTTTGCATCCAGTGCTTAGCAGAGTGCCTGGCACATAGTAGGTGATTTCTATCACACTTGTTCCCTTTGCCCTCTCCCCAATAAGATTATGAGAGTGGTGACAACAGGGTCTATCTTTTGCCTTTTTCTCTCCTTTTTAAATGCTAATAAATTTCTTACACTCCATGTGAAAATAATGGTTCCTCCTTTTGATGACAGTGCTTGGAGATCATATAAACCCCATGGACTGTAAGAATGCTGTGGCTGCCTAGAAGCATCTTATTTTAAACATGAGAAAGCCAAGGTCCACAGAGGAGAAGGAATTCCCTCAAGGTCACACAATTCACTTTATTTTATAAGTAGCAAAGAAGAGTGATAACTGTAGTATGGAGGCTTGCAAGATGACCTCTTGGTAAGCAGGCTTAGGTTCATTCCCTACCTCAGACACAATCAGTTCCCTAAACAACTGTTTAGTTGCAGAAAAGTTATTAATTAATGGTAATTAAGCCCCCTGTACCCAGCTAATCACAGGTCCTCTTAAAAAAAAAAAGTAGTCATACTGGGATCCAAAGCCCTTTGTATCTTTGTATCATGCCATCTTGTCTTCTTTTACCCCAGCACTTCTGCCCTTGGTAAATTTTCCTTTCTACTTAATGGTTCTCATTTTGGTGACCACCCTCATTCCTTGACTAAAGGTTCCCCTAGGAATCCAGTCAGATTTCTTTTTTTGTGGGCTAACAATTTGTAGACCTTCAGCCAAAGAGAGTTAAGGCCAGGGATCCGTGTCTACGAGCAGTACCAAAAGGGATGATCACTCCCTACTCTACTGGGATGTGGACTCTTCTGCCCATTTCCCATAGAGAATTTGGATGTCACACTGAGCCCATCTTGCTCATAGCTCATAGCAGTCTCCCAGGCACTGATTTTTGCAGTTCTAAACCCATCTGGGACTTTACCTCCAAAGAGAATTAGTTTAGATATTTTACAGATTTTGTCATTATTTTGAATTTAATTCCTCCTTCTATCATTTCCTTCTGACTCTGTGAAGTGAACTTACTTTGCTTTTTCTTCTTTACGGAAGCTATCTCAATTCTTTTCTTTGCTAATTCTTTGTGGTTATCTAAGTATGGTACCATATCATGAAAAGAGGGATACTTTCCTTTCTTCTTTATTGATATTTACATGATATTTACGTATTTAATATTTTTTATTTGTCTTATTGTTGTTGATAGCCTTTCTAGGACTTCTGGTCAAATAATAGGGGGCATCCTTGCTTTATCACAGGGACACTTTTGGTTGGAAAAGGAAGAGATACCTGCTTTTTCTCCTTTTTGAGAAACATCTGGAAGGATTCTTTTTTAAATAAGAAAGTGGAAGAAAGTAGAATTTAAGCCATAGGAATCCTTGGGCATGACACAAGGAGAAAAATGAAACCATAGGCATAGTCTTCAACATACAACTTATAAGAGGAAAAGTGGGTACATAGATAGACCTGTCCCCAGAGTCAACAATACAATTCCACAGGGGAAAGTCACCATCAAGGTCCAGAGAGCACATATCCAGAAGTTCCCTCCTTCAGAGTCACACCAGTGATGAAGGTAGTATGTGACCTTAGCTCATAGTTCTTAACTAACAAAACTATGTAGGGAATTATGGAAATTTTAGGACTAGCAGGAAGGATCTATAGAATAGAGAATGTCAGAGCTGGAAGAGTCATTAGAACAGAGAATGTCAGAGCTAGGAGGGACCTTAGAACAGTGAGTGTCAGAGCTAGGAGGGACCTTAGAAGAGAGAATGTCAGAGCTGGGAGGAACCTTAGAAGAATGTCAGAGCTAGGAGGGACCTTAGAACAGAGAATGTCAGAGCTAGGAGGAACCTTAGAAGAGAGAATGTCAGAGCTGGGAGGAACCTTAGAAGAGAGAATGTCAGAGCTAGGAGGGACCTTAGAACAGAGAATGTCAGAGCTAGAAGAAGCAGAACAGAGCTGGAGGGGGCCTTAGAACATAGAGCGTTAGTGCTAGAAGGAATCTAAGAATGTAGAATTTTATGACAGATTTGAAAGGCCTTCTGATCAAGCCCCTCCTGTCCTAGAGAAGGAAACTGAGACTTATCATAAGAAAGTGAGTAGTCCAAGGCCACACAAAAATCAGTGATAAAGAAAGGTCTAGAACTGACCCCTGACTCCTTCCAGAGAGCTATTACTTTACTGACTCGGCATCCCAAGCAATAACAGTCGAAATAAATTAGCCATTTCTCTCTTTTTTTTCTCTCTTCTCTTTTTGCCTCTTCCTCTCCCTGCTCTGGTCACCTCCTCCCTTATTTTTTTTCTTAAAGAAAGAAAGAAAAGAAGGCCGTAAGCTCCTAAATGTGATTTGCATGGTGCTGGAGCGGCAGGCGGCTGCTGTTCCTCAGGAGGGCATCCTTCATCTCGATCAGACTCAGTGCTCTGCACATTAAGGACAGATGGATTACATTTAATGAGCCTGCTTGCACCATTAACACTTGAAAGACTTCCCTGGATTAAAGATGAAGCTACAGCCATGGATGGGCTGCTTTGTCACTCTTAAGTTGGGGAGTGGAAAGTGGGCCGGCTGTGCATCAGGGTTGCGGTAATCAGGCCTGTAATTGTGCTGCCTCTCTCCTGGGGTGCCCCCCCAGGCTCCTCACCATCACCCCCTTCCAGAGGAAACAGAAGAAGCACGTGACCCTTAAGGACTGAGCAGGCCTGGCCATACAGTCCCTCCTTCCAACATTGCCAGGGGTCCCTTCCCTGGCTCACTCTAGTTCCTGCCTCACTTCTCCACTCCCTGCCCTCCATCCCTGTCTCATTGTCCCCTGTGCCCCCATTCCCGGCCTCTGCTCCCTTACTGACCTGGCTCCTCCACCTGCCACCCTCTGTTCCCCTCTCCTGGACTTCCTACCTCCCTTCTCTCCTCTAGTCCCTCTTTTTTCCCCCTGCTTATAGCTTCTATTCTTCCCCCATCCTGTCCTTCATGCCCACTTTCCATGAGCCTCTCCTAGCTTTCATTCTGCTATTCTGAACACTACTCCCATCCCCTCTTATGCTTCTCAGCCTCCATCCCCCCATTATCCTCTGCTTTTCCCTCCTTCTCTTACTTTTGGCCTCTATTGCCACTCCATCCTTCCCTCTGTCCTCTGTGTGTGTGTGTGTGTGTGTGTGTGTGTGTGTGTGTGTGTGTATGGAGGGGGGTGTGTAAGAGAGGATGAAACTGAACTAATATAATCACGGAAGATTGGAGGTGGAAGGAGGGAAAGGTTCCTGTTGAGAAATAATTGGAAATAAATCTGGTAGGCTAGGATCAGATCTGTGTTTATGTGTGTGTGTATTCCTGGGGCGAGACGCCTTACCTCTCTGGCCTCGGTGGTCTTATCTATAAAATGGGGGTGAGGGTTTGAACTAGAAACCCTCTGAGGCCCCCCAGCTGAAGAGCAAGGATCCCAGGACCTCTGATCTTAGGTTTCCACCAGCTTAGATCTCCTGATTATACATCCAGCCCTTTCAAGGAGGCCACACTTTGGAGGCTGGCCTGACCAGGTGGTCTCCAAGGCCCCTTCCATTTGCTTGTAAAAACCCTGTGATTCTCATATTATAGAAATGCCTTTTAAGCACTCCTCAAGAATTATCATGGAATCAAATTGCTTGGCAGCTCCAGGAGGAGGGAGGGAGACCATGTGGATTATATAACTTTGGAAAACTCACATGGAAATTTATTATTAAAAATTTTTTTAAATTAAGAATTATCATGGGGGAAAACAGAACCAGAAAGAGGGGAAAAAAGGGGAATGTGCTTTCAGCGAGCTAGGCTGTGGAGGAGACACTGTGGGGCCTTTGGGTCCCCAGGATAGCTTTCTCAGGCTGTTAGCTCTCTCTTCCATCCTGACTCACCTCCAGAAGCCAGGGCCTTGTTTGTGAAGAAGATCCTAAGAAAAGGAAAACAAGTCATCAGCCAATACAGCCCACTTTCCGGCCTTTGATTAAGGGCCTGGGGAGACAGGTTTCTGACACTGTGGTTCTCTCTCAGAGCGCCTTCTTCATCGATATGAGAGGAGGCTCTGTGCAGTAATAACATGGGGCCTGCCCGGCAATTGATTTAAATCATTTTATAGAGAACCTATGTAAAATAAAAAGCCTTTAATCACATTTGTATCCATTTCCAGCCCCGGTAAATCAATTTGGATTGAGCTGGGTGCCACGGTTACAGCTGATTAGTGTGTGTATATATGGTCAAATTAATGCCAGCCAGGTTCACTTAATGGGGTCACAGTCATTAGCTAGAGTGTAAGCCTCATCAGCTGTAATGTCAGGGAGAGAGCAGCCCATGGAGGGCCAGAGTGCTGGGATCTGCCACTCTTGGGGAAGAAGCCTGACTGGACCCATCTTCACCATGAGCACCCGGAGTCCGCAGTGCCCCCTCCCAGCTCCTGTCCAGACCCCCTCATCCACATAAAAGGCCTCAGACTTGTAGCCACAAACACTGAGTTCCTATAACCATGGGACGGCCAGGAGAAGGGAAAGGCAGAGACAGAGAGACAGAGCCAGGAGAAGGGCTGTCCTGTGGCCCATGTGCAGTGATACTGATGAGGGTGGGAAAATTGTCATTGGAGAGGCCCAGGGGCTGATTCTTTGTGGCCAGAAATGGTTTTCGGATGTTCTTGCTATTGTTCCTTCCCCCTCCTTTCTCCTTTTCTCTTAGCCTGGTACTGTGGTGAAAGGAAGAATGGAGATGCCATCTTCAAGGGATGGGGTGTGATGGAGTCAGAAGGCCCAGGATTGAGGCTGTGAGGGCCTTGGGACCCGGGCCCCAAATCCTGGCTCTGCTGCTCCCTATCTCTGTAGCCCTGGGCAAGTCCCTCTCTTTCCCTGGACCTCAGTTTTCTTATCTGTGTAATTAAGAAAGTAAACTAGATGATTTCTAAAATTCATTTCAAATCTATATCCTTTAGACTGTAATAAATGTATCTGGGGGTTGGGGGTAGCTGAGAGCCAGGCTTAAAGACTGGAGGTCCTGGGTTTAAAGCTGACTTCAGATACTTCCTAACTGTGTGACCCTGGGCAAGTCACTTAATCTCCATTGCCTAGCCTTTGCCATTCTTCTACCTTGGAACCAATGCACAGTATTGATTCTAAGATGGAAGGTAAAGGTTAAAAGAGATAGAGGGATAGATAGATAATAGATGAGATTATAAATAAATGGATGAATAGACAGATGGGTAGGGAGATGGAAGGATGAAAGGACAGATAGATAATAAAGACAGAATAGATAATGGAGGAATTGATGCATAATACAAAAATAAATGAGTAGATAGACTATAGATAGATGGGTGGATAGATGATAGGTGGATGGGGGATAGATGGATAAGTAGACAGATAAATAAAACATTTTTTAAGAACTCTTACTTTCTGTCTTAGAATCAATATCGTATGTTGGTTCCAAGGTAGAAGAGTGTTAAGGGCTAGGCAAAGGAAGTTAAGTGACTTGCCCAAGGTCACACAGCTAGGACGTTTTGGTCCTGGTTCGCAATTCACTGAACCACTAGCTGCCTCTAATAGAACATTTATTAAGCATTTCCTGTGTGCTTGGTACATGTACAGCTTGACTGTTCAGTATATTCAAGTCATCTAGACATTTGGACTTTTTCAAAATTCCCAAGGCTTTCTAATCTTATAAGACTTTTTGTCTACACCATCCCTTTTCTCCCTCCTTCCCTGTTCCCATCTAAGCCTCACCCTCTCCTTGGAGTTCCAGCTCAAGTCCTGCCCTTTCTTTGGCTAACCCAACTCCTACAGTGATTTTTTTTCCTGGCAGAAGTCCTCTAGCACTTAAAAATCTGAACAGCATGACCTTGCACTTGATAATATATAATCCTCTATTGTTCTCTGGTTTTTTCTCCTGCAAAGGGTGTCTCTCAGACTAGCCTGTCAGATATAAGACGAACCATATCACTGGCAGGGCTTTCCCTGTCTTCCTCAGTGCCTGGAACAGAACTGGGTATTCAGTAGGACTTTAATAAATCCATTTGGATTTAGAGAATGTCTGAGCTGGAAGTAATCTAAGAAAAGATGGTATGATGAAATATCGGATAGAATTTTAAAAGGGACCTTAAAACGTGGAATGTCACAACTGAAAGGGTCTTAGATCATAGATTCAAGCCAGTAGGGGCCTAAAGAATGTGTCTAACCCAATTCCTTCATTTTATAAGTGAGAAAACTGAGGAACACAGTGATTTGCCCAAAGGCAGCTCTGTGGCATGGGAGGATAGAGTCAGAGAGACTTGAGTGTGAACCCTGCCTCAGACACTTAATAGTTGTGTGAATCTGGACAAAAATCATCCAAGAGACTCCATTTCTTCATCTATAAAATAGGGACGATAACAGCACCCACCTGTAAGCATTATTGTGAGGATCAAATAAGATAATATGGAAAGTACTTTATAAAACTTAAAGCACTATGTAAAAGTTATTATGATTATTAGCTTCAGATACTTGTTTTAGCTGTTGGACCCTGGGCCAGTTGCTTAACTTCTGTTTGTTGTCACCTGAAAATGGGGATAATTATAGTATCTACCTCCCAGGGTTGTATCGAGTATCCAAATTGTGAGATCTGAACCCATATATTTCTTCTGACTCCAAAGAAGGGCTCTCTCCTCTCTACAATGTTCCTTCTATCATCTAATCCAGGTCTAACTTGCTGATTTTACTCTTGAAGAAACTGAGGACCCCCAAAAAGAAATGACTCCTTCATGGTCAAATAACTAATTCACAGCAATAATGCCTATATCTAGTAACTACCACTACTTTGAAACTGGTATATTTAGGGGCAGCTAAGTGGCTCACTGGATTGAGAGCCAGGCTTAGAGATGGGAGGTCCTGGGTTCAAATCTGCCTTTAGAAACTTCTTAGCTGACTGACCCTGAGCAAGTCACTTAACCCCCACTGCCTAGCTCTTACCGCTCTTCTGCCTTGGAACCAATACATAGTACTGATTCTAAGATGGAAGATAAAGGTTTAAAAAAATAAAAATAAAAATAAAAAAAGAAACTGGCATACACACATAACAACCTGACATACAAACATATGTATGAGAAACTGACATACATAGACACACATAAGAAACTGACATAAACATATGTGAAACTACCTACACATACAAGAAACTGACATACATATACACATAAGAAACTGATGTACACATATAAGAAACTGATATAAACATATAAGAAACTAACATGCATACACACATAAGAAACTGACATACATGCAAATACACAAGAAACTGACATACATATATACACACAAAAAATGCCTTATAAACACACATACAAGAAACTGACATACATAAACACAAAAAAACTGACTTACTCAAGAAACTGACATATACACATACAATAAACTGACATATACACAAGAAAGTGACTTACATGCAAAAAACTGACTATATACACATAAGAAACTGACTTATAAACACACACATACAAGAAACTGACACACAGAGACACAAAAGAAACTGACTTACAAATACACATACAAGAAAAAGGCTTATAAATACACACAAGAAACTGACATACGCACAAAAGAAACTGACTTACAAATACACACACAAGAAACTTACACACACATATAAGAAAGTGACATACATACACACAAGAAACTGACTTGCAGATACACATATAAGAAACTGACAAGCATATATACATACACACACATAAAAAACTAACTTACACACATACACACACACACACACACAAACTGATATTTAGTGCCCTGGGCTTTGGTCTGTCCCTCCTTCCCCAACACTGACCTGGTTGGGGGGAGCCACACTCAAAGAAGGGGATCCCAGGCCCGCCTGGGGCCTTCACCCTCTGGTTTTGTGGGTCAGGTAGGTAATGGCTCCATTTTCCGTGCTCTGAGCAGCATGTTCATGCTGGTTTCCTTTCAAGCACTAAATTATTTACCATAAGAACTCAGCCACTGCAGCATTCTGTGTCCTAGCCCATTAACAAGAGAGAAGGCAAGAAAGGGAAAAAGCCTAGGCTAGCTGTCCTGCTGTCTGTGCAAGCATCTTTCCCTGTGTGCTCCTAATGGAAGCTGCAGGAAGGGAGGCACCTGCTGCCACGCACACTTCCTACACTTTGGCAGCATCTTTCTGAGAGCACAGGCCTCTCCAATTACCTGGATGCTGGTGGAAAGAGCCCTGTGCCTGGCATCCAACTTGACATGGAGATGTTGGGTTATAGGAGAGGAATGAAGCCCAGGCTCTTAGACAGGTCAGCACAATGGATAGTGGCCCCATCTGGAGTCAGGGAGACCTGAGATCAAATCTGGCCTCAGATACTTGCTTGCTGTGGGGGCCTGGACCAGTTTCTTAATTTTTGTTTATCTCCACCTAAAAATGGGGATAATCATAGCATCTACCTTCCAGGGTTGTAGAGAGTATCTGGATAAGATTGATGATGATGATGATGATGATGATAATTAACATTTATATAGCACCTACTATGTGCCAGGCACTGTGCTAAGTGATTGACAATTATTATCTCATTTGATCTTGATAACAACCCTGGGAGGTAGGTGCTATAATTATCCCCATTTTATATATAAGGAAACTGAGGCATAGATGTTAAGAGACTTGCCTAAGCACCTTGTCTGAGACTGAATTTGAACCCAGTTCTTCCTGTCTCCAGGCCTGGGGGCTTAATCCATTGTCCCAAATATTTGTAAAAAACCTTTAGCACCATACCTAGCACATAGTAGGCATTTAATTAATAAATGTTTCTTCTTTCCCTCTTCCTCCTTTAAGCATAACTTATACTTCATAATTACAAGGGAGGATTTTCTTTCTTGTTGGGGGAGCTGTCTTTGGAAAGTGAGCCGTTTTTTCTTAGCATGCATCAAATTGTGTTATTTTTATCTTTTAAGGAAAGGGACCAGGGGCAGCTAGGTGCTCAGTGAATTGAAAGCCTGAGGCCCAGAGGCTGGGTTCAAATCTGACTTCAGACATTTCCTAGTTGGGAGACCCTGGGCAAATCACTTAACTCCCACTTCCTAGGCCTTACTGATCTTTTGCCTTGGGACCAATAAATAATATTGATTCCAGGATGGAAGATAAGGGTTTAAAAACATGAAAATAAAGGGCCCCTGTGTGGGAGTCAGGAGGCCTGAGTAAGTCTTACTGGACCATGCCACTGTGCAGCCTTAGGCAAGTCACTCCCTCAGATGTAGTAATAACTCCAGCCCAGGTGAGTTGACCATTTGTCATTTGAAGGCTTTGCAGGGAATTTATACTTCAGGCAAGGACTTTCAAACCCTGGGTGGCTCTGAGCTCCCTTCCAAAGAGTCTGCGGTTCTATTTCCATTCTGGGTCTCAGTTTCCTTGTTAGACTGAGCATCTTTGATAAGAATAACATTTCTTGAGTGGGCTATTTTCTGCTCTTTGCAGTAGGTAAAGCAAGTATATTTATCCCCAACCCAGAGAAAAAAATTGAGGCTCAAAGAGTGGCAAAGCCAGGGTCTTCTGAAACCAAGTCCAAAACTTTCTTTGTTTCTCTCTTTCTCTCTTTTTCTTTCTTTCTTTGTCTCTTTTTCTCTTTCTCTTTCTTCTCTCTTTGTCTCTTTCTCTATCTCTCTATTTGTCTCTCTTTTTCTTTCTTTGTCTCTCTTTCTCTTTGTCTCTTTCTTTCTCTTCCTCTTTTTTCTTTCTCTATTTCTCTCTCCTTCCCTCTTTCCTTCTTTCCTCCCTCCCTCCCTC
>NC_058131.1:57753731-57761475 GCF_016433145.1 Gracilinanus agilis | reverse complement strand
TCTTTCTTTCTTTCTTTCTTTCTTTCTTTCTTTCTTTCTTTCTTTCTTTCTCTCTTTCTCCCTTTTTTCTCTTACCTTCCATCTTAGAACTAATGCTAAATATAGATTCCAAGACAGGAAAGGGCTAATGAAGGTCAAGTGACTTCACGAGGGTTACACCCCTAGAAAGTAGCTGAAGCCAAATTTGAAACCAGGACATCCTGTCTCTAGGTCTGGCTCTTGATCCACTGAGCTGCCCAGCTGCCCCTCTAGGTCTTTCCCAAACCTGCCTTGCCCCCTCCTTAGATGAGAGATAACCACCATTAAAGCCAAGGATTGTGGAAACATGAGATGGGCTCATCAGCTGCACACAGATGACAATGCCTGCAGGCCCAGAATTGAGGTCTCCAGACTGGTCTCCCAAAGGAACCCAGGCATCAGATGACAGCCAGTTGACCCCTTGCCACCCCTGACCCAGAGGTGAAAGGTTTCCACTCTGCAGGCAGCAATAATCCCCCTATCCATCCATCTCTCGGCTGCCTTTTGCCTCCGAGTGCCATCTCGGCCGATGAGTGATTGGCCTGTGGGATGGCCTCGGCTGGGGACAGGGAATTGTTACTACAGGTTTATGCCCAGTGAGTGATTGTGTTTCTAGCTCCGGCGCCCAGGGCTTGGCAGAAACCTGGATCTGCCTTCGACGGACGACACTTCACAGATAACAGCGCAATAAATACCTCCCGGATGCTGCAGGAGAGGGAACTATTAACTGCACTGGAGAGGCTGATGAAAGGGAGGTTCTGAGCCGAGGATTGAAATCAGGGGCATCGAGGCCGGATCTGGGGTGGCAATGAGGCGTGCCCAGCAGCGAAGGGTCAATGAGGCAGTCCCAGAGAGATAAGGGTACAGAGGGTTTTGCAGGTTCAATGCAGGCAGAGAATCCAGAGGAAATAGACTTATTTGAGAAATAGTGGCATGGACCATAGTTAATGATGGTGAGAATTACAATGAAAGTGGGTGCCCCAGTAGAAGTAGGCAGGGGGTGGATCCACTGGGTGGACGGTCCAGGAGGGAGTGGGTTCCAGTGTTGGGGAAGAAGGGACATTTTTTTACAAAAAGGAATAGATGGGAAGAAACTAGATGAGAACCAGTCCTGGAGAAGGGAGGTCCTGGGTTCAAATAAAGCCTCAGACATTACCTACTTGTGTGACCCTGGACAAGTCACTTGACCCCCATTGCCTAGCTCTTACCATTCCTCTGCATTGGAACCAAGACATACTATTGACTCTAAGGCAGAAGGTAAGAGTTTTTATTAAAAAAATTTTTTTTTTAATCTGAACTCAGACCTTCCTAACTTTATGCCTCTAAGCAAGTCATTTGACCTGTTACCTCGCCATTACTGTTCTCCCTTGGAACTGATATCAATTCTAAGGCAGAAAATAAGAGTTTTTATAAATTATTATTTTAAATCTGATCTCAGACCCTTCCTCCCCTTGTGGCTCTGGGTAAGTTGCTTGCCTAGTCCTTACCATACCTGAGGAAAATGTAACCTAAATTTGGGGAAATGACTTGCCCAGGATCACTCAATAGCTGATCTGGAATTTGAGACCATGTCTTCTGACTCCAGGGATCTTTTTTTTTTTAACCCTTATCTTCTGTGTATTGGCTCCAAGGCAGAAGAGTGGTAAGGGTGGGCAATGGGGGTCAAGTGACTTGCCCAGGGTCACACAGCTGGGAAGTGGCTGAGGCTGGATTTGAACCTAGGACCTCCTATCTCTAGGCCTGACTCTCAATCCACTGAGCTACCCAGCTGTCCCCATCCAGGGATCTTTCTATATTCTTTGTGGTCTGAGTGAGAGAGCCCAGGCTCTATCCATGTAAGACCTGTGACTGTAGAAACCATCTGGATCCCAGAACTTAGACTTGGATGGCCCCCTTGGGACTATCAACTCCAACGCCTTTATTTTGCAGAAGTGACTGTAAAGAAGTTCAGAGAGCCTGTGACTCAACGTACATCACACAGCAAGTGTGTGGCAGAGCTGAGAGTCATTTAACTCCAAATCAAGTGTGGGACATTTCTGAAATCCTCATGTGACCCCGTAATATTGTGCTCTTGTTAGTTGTTTCCAGGCATGTCTGACTCTTCCTGACCCCATTTGGGATGTTCTTGGCAAAGAGTCTGGAGTAGTTTGCTATTTCCTTCTCTGGCCCATTTGACAGATGAGGAAACTGAGGTACACTGAAGTGACTTATTCGGGGTCACACAGATAATAAGTGTCCGAGTCGGGCCCCCATTTGGGATTTCTTTGGCAGAGATACTGGATGAATTCGTCTTTCCTTCTCCAACCCATTTGACAGATGTGGAAACTGAAGCAAACAGGATTAAGTGACTTACTCAGGGTCACAAAGGAAATAAGTGTCTGAGTCAAATCCCTTCTCTGTGACTCCATCTGAGGTTTTCTTGGCCACTTGGATTTTCTTGGATACTGGAGTGGTTTGCCATTTCCTTCTCTAGTTCATTTTATAGATGAGGAAACCGAGGCAAACAAAGTGAAGTAACTTACTCAGGATCGCGAAGCTAGTAAGTGTTGAAGTTGTGCTCCCTCCTCTGTGACCCCATTTGGGGTTTTCTTAGCAAAGATACTGGAGTGGCTTGCCATTTCCTTCTCCAGCTCATCTTACAGATGAGGAAACTGAGGCAAATAGGACTAAGTAACTTACCCAAGAGTCACCTAGCTAGTAAGTGTCCGAGCCTGGATTTGGACTCACAAAGATGAGTCTTCCTGACTCCAGGACTGGCACTCTATCCACTACACCACCTATCTGCCCATAATCCTATAATAGATCATTGTGGTTCCCTTTAGAGAAGTGGGTCTGACATAAAAGAGGGCATCGAGTCCAGAAAGCAAGGTTTGCCCATGGATCCTGCCTTAGATTGATGTGAACCCTCCCCTTAAATATGGTAAGAACTGTGACGTCGAGCCCCTTGGAGTTCAAAAAGCTTTTTCACCTATGTTATCTGATTCAAGTCTCACAACTCCATAAGATAGGTACTAAATGGTATTATTATTCCCAGTGTACAGATGGAAAAACTGAGGTTATGACCACCGAGCTAGAAACACTCAAACACAAGATCTGAGACGGGGTCTGCCTGAATCCCAAATCCAGTATTCCCTCAATTATAACCACTTGGTTATTCAAAACCCCGTCAAGTCTTATCCTGTTGAGTCAGGCAGCTGGGTAGCTCAGTGGATTGAGAGTCAGGCCTAGAGATGGGAGGTCCTAGGTTCAAATTCGGCCTCAGACACTTCCCACCTGGGTGACCCTGGGCAAGTCACTTGACCTCTATTGCCCACCCTTCCCACTCTTCCACCTAGGAGCCAATACACAGAAGTTAAGGGTTTAAAAATGTAAAACAAACAAACAAAAAAACTTTGTGCTTATCCTGTTGAGTCATTCTCACCCATTCCTTTCCCTGAACCTGCCGAAAACAATCCACCCAGCCTCTGAGAGGACTCCCTCTGGTCATTTTAATATTTTGTGGATAGATCAATAGTTTATGAAAATAACTGCTCCCATTTATATGATACTTTAAGCTTAGCAGGCTTCCTGATACACATTATCTTATTTGTCTCACTACTACCTCCTGAGGTATTATTAGACCCATTTTACAGATTTAAAAAAAAAAAAAAAAAAAACAGACCCAAGGCAGTGAATTTGGGCAAATAATTGAACCTCTCTGAGCCTTGATTTCCTCATATGTAAAATTGAAGGGAGAGCTGAAAAGGAATTGGGCCGGATGACCTCTGAAGTTCCTTCCACTTGACCAGCTCAGGGCCACACAGCTGGTATGTGATGGAGCCCGAACTCGAGCTGCCGCCTCCTAGGATTTGACTCTACCTCTGAGAGTTATATGCCCAGGAGAGAGGGAAGGGTTTGTGGAACAAGGTACAGAGGTCAGGACTCAGTTATGCTGCTTGAAAATTTGCATTGGCTGTTAGAGAAAAGCGTGTGTCTAGAAAGACATTTTGGGGGCAGCTAGGTGGCTCAGTGGATAGAGAACCAGGCTTGGACACAAAGGTCCTGGGTTCAAAATATGACTCTGGGCAAGTCACTTAACCCCCATTGCCAAGCCCTTACTGCCTTAGAACCAATATACATTATTGATTCTAAGTTGGAAAGTAAGGGTTAAAAAAAATGTCTATACCAACCAAATCTGGTCTCAGACACTTCCTAGCTGGGTGATCCTGGGTAAGTCACTTAACCCCCATCATCCAACCCTTACTGTTCTTCTGCCTTGGAACCAGGATGCAGTATTGATTCTAAGACAGAAGGTAAGGGTTAAAAAAAAAAAATAGAAAAACAAGGAGCTCCCAGTCTAATGAGGGAGACAACACGTAAATAGTTATATGTGTATGAACTGTATATCTGGTGGAGAGGAAGTAGCTCAGGAGTGTGGGGAGAGGGATTGGGAAAGACCGTCTGCAGACGGTGGGATTTAAGAGGAGCCTTGGAGGAAGCCAGGAGGTGGGAGCTGAGGAGGGAGAACATCCCAGATGTGGGGGACGGGCAGTCCAAAGCCTAGACTGCCCAGTTTAGGACAGCAAGATGGCCGTTGTTGCTGGAGATTGGGGCCAGGGTGTAAAGGGCTTTGGGAGCCCTTCCTGGTTGATCCTGGAGATAACAGGAGCAGTTCAATTATTTGCCCAAATTCACTGCCTTGGCTCTGGTTTGGTTTGTTTTTTTATCTGTAAAATGGGTCTAATAATACCTCAGAAGGTAGTAGTGAGACAAATGAGATGGAAGATGACTTTGGCAACTCTGGAGAGGGCACAGACTGGGGGCAGGCGGGCAGACCAATTAGAAGGCTCTTCTATAGTCCTGAGGAAAGGAAATGAGAAGCCTGTGGAAGGGGATGACTGGCTGTGAATGGAGAGAAGGAAATCTTTTCAGGAGATTGGTGGGAAAAGATTGGGTACAAGGACATACGAACCTGAGTCTGGGTTGTTTTTTGTTTTTTCTGCCTAAGACAGTTTAAGTGTCTAGGAGTCTTCCATTCAACTATCCATACTTTTCACAAAATAAAACACGACACCCCCCCCATTTTTATAAGTCTAGGCTAGGCAGTTGGGGTTAAGTGACTTGCCGGGGTTACCAGGCTAGCAAGTGGCCTGACTCCAGACCTCATACTATATTCCCACCCCCCCCAACTGCCCCAGAATCTGAGTCTGATTAAAGAAACAAAGGCATACAAGGCATGGTACACTGGAAAGAGGCTTGGATTTTGAGTCTGAAGATATGGGTTCGAATTCTGACTCTGGTACTTACATGTGTGAAACAGGACAAGTCACTTCTCCCCTTTTCTGAAAAGGAGAGACAGGTGGCAAAAGGAAGTAGGCAACCTCCAAAGTCCCTTCCACTTCGAAATTCTCTGGCCCTAAAAGGATACCTTCCCCCAGAAGTCATTGAGGAAGGGGAGCCGGGGGAGCCTGGCCCTCTGGGTGGCCCAGGTCAGGCGTGGTTCCATGTGAGCCGCCCCTCACGTTCCCCTGCTTGGCCCAGCACTGCTTCTGCTGACAGGCGAGCTCACTATTATAAAAGACCCAGCAGGTACTGAGGGAGGGTGATAGCAGCCAGAACCTCAGCAGCAGAGCCCAGAGCTGATTAGGTTGGAAACAAAGCGTGAGAAGAAAGCAATGAGGAGTCAACATGTGATGGTGCTGCTTGGGCTATTGCTGCAGAGATGTGGGAGGAGTGGGGGGAGCGGAGACCAGCAGCTCTGCCTCCGTGGAGAGCCCCCTGCCCAGCGGCCCACCAGGAAGAGCCCGTGAAGGGGCCAGAGAGCAGGGGCAGACTTTGCAAGGAAGTGAAAGGTCAGGAAGTGCTAGGCATTGCTGATGACCGGAAAAGGGCAGCTTGGGAAATTGGGAGCTTGACATCAGAGCCGCAGCATCTCGGCAGGATTCTGAGGAGACCTGAAAGGATTATTCCTCTGAGATTCATCAAGGCTTCTCCCCCCCCCATTTCAGTCATTCCATCTGTAAAAATCCCTCAACACACACTTAGATGGGGGGCAGCTAGATGGCTCAGGAGATAGAGAGCCAGGTCTGGAGGCTGGAGCTCCTGGGTTCAAATCTGGCCTAAGGGTGACCCTGGATGAGTCACTTAATTAACCTCTATTGCCTAGCTCTGACTACTTTTCTGTCTTGGAACCCAATACACAGTATTGATTCAAAGAGAGAAGATAAGGGTTTAAAAAAGGAAGAAAAGAAAAAAAACAACACCCATTTTTTTTTTTTTTTGGCATAGGAGGGAACAAATCTGGAGAGGGACAGCAGGAACCTGTTTAACACAGGGCAGATTTCAAATTTGAACTCACAGCCTATGACTCCAATTCTCTTGCCACATTTCAATGTGGATTCAATCAGTTTCCTCACAGCAGAAGGTAGACCAAGTACAGTTAAACCCATTTTAAAGATGAGGAAATGGGTTCACATGAAAAGACTTGCCCAAGGTCACACATCCAAGCTTCTCAGCTTTGCCTCAGTTTACTCACCTGTAAAAAGGGGATAGCACCACCAGCATCGACTACTTTAGAGCTGTGTAAGGAAACTGATGGAGAGGGATTGGTGCCAGTTGAGTTTAGGGGAAACTGAGGCCGGGTGAAGAAGGCTCGATTGAGATCTTGGCTCTTATAGTTGGGAGGGTTGAGCCCTGGTGGGTTCAGCCAGGGAAAGGTTTGTTCTTTTTTCTCCTTCCTTCTGGGGTAGAGACTCTGCCAATGTGTTTTGTAGTTCACATGGATTCCCTGCAAACCTCCGGAGAAGTGATAAACAGATCTTTGCATCCTGGTGCTGGTTAATTTGTTTTCAATAGGTTTCAATCAATTAAGTGTGGTCTTCAGGAAGGGAAAAGTGCAGCGGTAATTGGCTAAAATAAATCACTAGACACTTCAAAAGCAGCCTCCGCCGAGCCCCGCCGGGCGCCGCCACCGGAGCCTTCGATTCTTCTCTGACGCGGAGCCGGACCCCCCCCCCTTCCCCCTCTTCCCTCCCCGCCCCTCCGTGTTAGAGTCTGGGCAGCGCCATGGGAACGGCGCTGGGGGATGGATGGAAGGAGGGCTGGGCTGGGCTGGGCTGGGAGCAGCGAGAATGAACCCCTGGCTGGCTCTGGACCACCTCTCTTCTTCTCCTCCTCCTCCTCCTCCTCTTCCTCCTCCTCCTCCCCCCGCCTTTTCTAAGAAGGTGAACTGGGTTGGAAGAGGGAAAGGAGGATGAGTTGAGGTAGACAATCGCCTATTTGAACTTGGCCAGGAGGGTTCACACCTGCCAGGGAAATCATCACCACGCGCTAAGAAAGAGATCCAGGAAGCCTGGACCACTTCCTTCTTTCTCTCCTTGCTCCTTAATCATCCCCCTTTCCCTCCACCCCTTTATCCATCCCCTCATCCCTCCTTCATTTCTCCTTTCCTGGCTCCCCTTCTTCATCTTTTTTCACCCTTCTCTCTTATCTGCCCCCTCTTTCCTATTCTCCCTTCTCCACCTTCCCACCTTCCTCCTTTATCTTTCTCTTCTCCTTCTACTCTTTCTTCTTTCCTTTTATTCTCTTTCCTCCTCATCTCTTTCCTTTCCCTTTAAAAAAAATTAGTTATATTTGCCATTTAAAAAGCATATATTTACACCATCTTCCCTGCCTTGCTAAAAAGAAAGAAAGAAAGAAAGAAAGAAAGAAAGAAAGAAAGAAAGAAAGAAAGAAAGAAAGAAAGAAA
>NC_058131.1:57740260-57750905 GCF_016433145.1 Gracilinanus agilis | reverse complement strand
AAAGAAAGAAAGAAAGAAAGAAAGAAAGAAAGAAAGAAAGAAAGAAAGAAAGAAAGAAAGAAAGAAAGAAAGAAAGAAAGGAAGGAAGGAAGGAGGGAGGGAAGGAGGGAGGAAGGACAGAGGGTTGGATTAAGATGAGCTTTTTCCCTTGAAATGAAATAGTCTGTGCTTGGTTCTTTCCATTGGAAAGTACAGAGGAAGAGGACAGTGTCTTCCCTTTCTGTGAAGTCCATTTGAGCCAGGGATACTTCTGGCTCTCGGGTGCCCTAGTGGTCAGGGCCTCAGAGCCACCCTGTTCTAAGAGAAGGCCCAGAGCTGGTGAAGGCTGAAGGCGTTACGTTTGCCATCTTGGAAGGCCATCCCTGGGCAGCCTCCATTCCCCCTGCGGCTCCCCCTGGGGTTTGCGGGTCTTTGGGGATGGGCCCTTGGTGCCACGGGCCATTCAATTAGGGAAGCCTAATGAAGTGCGCAGGGCCTTGGAAGAACGGCCGGGACCCTTGGTGGGAGGTGGGCCGGGGCCTCCGTGAAATCTGAACCGTAAGACACGGAAGGTACGGGGGGGAGAGAAGGGGCCGAGCTCCTGAGCTCTGCTCCAGCCTTGCCTGTAATTACCGCACACAGAGCTTTGATTGCTCCATTCCAATTAATTAAACACGGCAGTGACCCAAATTATGATCTCTTGCCTTGTACTGTGCAGTATTTTTAACCTTAACTGTCTGGGCTGTGTTTAGATTTCAAATCTGGGCAGAAGTATCACCCGCGGGAGAATGAGTGGTGTTGAACTGAACCTTGCGGATGACAAAGCCTGTAATTAGAAACTGTAGTGTCCCAGAGACCGGTCTTTAAAGCTGTCAGAAGCCAAGAGCCAGTCATTTGATACAAGACTATCATTACTGAACTGAACCTGTTAGCTGCAGGTAAATAACATATTATTCCGGGGACAGAAAGCAGGCAGGTTGGGGAATTCTGGGGCTCTTAATTAGGACCGGTGGCGCAAAAGATGGATGATTTAGCCTTCCCGTTTCCTTCATTAGAAGGAAGTTTCAGGGTTTGGTGCCGGATTGCAGAAGGGACGAGGCTGCTGAACTGGCAGAATCCACTTGCCTCCCAGATCTTACAGGCTCAGCAGTATAGTTACCTCCTCAGCGCCGGCGTTTTCTCTTCCTTTGTCCCCATTTTGAACCCTCCTTCTGACAGCAGCGGGGAGGCCTGGTGCGGCCCCGGCGGGAAGCTGAGGGCGCTATTGGAGATGCCCGGCAGGAGGGGATGAGAGAAGGTGGCAGGGGACGGGGCTGAAATGAAAGAAGGACAAAATGCCCTGGGCAAGGAAGAGGCCCAGCATTCATCCTGGCCATCCCAGGAGAGAGAGCTTTCAAAGGCCCAAGTGATCAAGGTTTGTGTACTGAATACCAGGCTGGCCCTACACGGAGCTCTTTGATAGGATGTGGATTCCGGCTCCCCCAGTGGGGTCTCATTACCGCTTCACGGAGCTAGGAGAGACCTTAGGGGGTCCCCCTTTCTAATGCTCTCCTTTTATAGAGGAGCAAACTGAAGTGGGGGTGGAGGAAGGGAAAAGGGGGAGAAATGACTCATTCAAGGTCACACAGGACTGACTCCCTGAATCCGGACTCCCCCGGACCAAGGCTCTATCCCAAGGAGCCAGCCCATTGCCTCTCTCCTTACCTGTTACACCTCCTCATTTTTTGTTTTTAACTAACCTCCTGATCGAAGGATTATCTTGCAGTCAAGGACTGAGCTGCCTTGGCTGACATCTCTCTGTAGGCTTTTCTGTATCATCAGCACTGAAACATTTGCTGTGGTCCTGGTGAGGCTCTGACGGCCGCCTCCCTGGGGCTGTGATATGGGGGGACGAGCCCCTTTACAGTTTTGGTGAGGGGGAGCCGTGGCACCCCCCCCCAGCAGGGATCTGGAGAATGGAGCTCCATTTCTGTCCACTCACGGGGCTTGGAATTCCTTGCCTGTTCATCACTACTTCTCCATCCTCTCCAGATTCTCTCTACCAGCTCCCACAGCCCCCAAACCCTACTGGATCCAGTTTCTCTGCTCCTTCCATGGCCGCCATGTTTGTCTTACTCCAAGGCTTGTCCATTTCCATTCAAATCTGATCCATAGAATCTTCCTAAGTCAAACCAAAGAAGACCTCACTTGGGGAAAGAATGTTGGGAAGGAGAAAGGGAACGAGCATTCTAAGCACCTACTGGGCTAATACATGCTTGTTTTCTTTCTGTCTTGAATCTAACTTGGTTTTTAAGTGCTTTCCAAATGTTATCTCATCAGAGGAGACCAAAACTCAGAACAAGGGGAAATGACTTGTCCTGGGTCACACCATGGCTGAACCAATTGAGGGTCCTCTGACAACAAATCTAGTGTGTTTTGGGGATCTTTTTCCCCAAGCCACCTAATAGTGTAATTCTCCTGTCTCCACCTACCCCCAGCCAACTCCTGCTATCTTTTCAGGTCTCTCTTGCCAGGTGATTCCAGCTCTCTGCCAGTTTGGGTGTTGATTATATAACACACACACACACACACACACACACACACACACACACACACACACACACACGTGCGTGCAGCACCAGAGATTAAGGTAGAAATGGTTGGTTTCATTTGAAATTCATATCCAGGCTCCAGATCAGTTGAGATGTAATATTAATGGAATGGAATTAGTGTGAGCAGCTCAGGAGAGACATTGGTCAGGATGGGCACTAATCCTCTTACCAGGGTCCCTGGAGGCAGCCTGATGTCCTGCAAAGAACGCTGGCATAAGACCTTGGAATCCTGGGGAGGTTCTGGCCTTCCTATCTCCTCCTCATCTTCTTTCACTATGAAATAAAGGGGTTGCACTCAATGAACCTGAAGGACCCCTAAAGCTCCCCCGGCCTCTGTTCTACCATCTACCATTTTGTGTTCCCTCCCATCTCTAATAGCCCATGTTTGAGGGGCCTTCCTAGTTTCCATTTTTTATATTCTAATGGGTCATTCCAGTTCTACCATTCTAGGGATTTATGAGCCAAGGAAAGGAGGCCTTAAAACAAATGCCTTCCTGATTCCTCAAGGCCCCATCAAGGCGGCGGGTCTCCCCAAAGCTGAGCACTAGAAGGTGGAAAGGAGCTGCAGGGCCCAGAGGATCAGGGATGGGAAGGAGGGTTTAGAGGGAGCTTGGGAGGAGGAAGAAGGCCTGGTAAAACTGCATTTGCACTACAAAGATCCAAATGCAAGAAGCAATTTCTCTCCCTGTCAAAGGAGGAGACATCAAGGGATTAGGGAGGCTGGAGGCCTTGATTCTCTTCCTTCTCTCACCTAGACTAGGCTAGCTTTAACTAACCCCAGGGTATGTGGTAGATTCCTATTGCAGTATAGAAATGAGAACTGTCATTATTTTTCTTACTAGACCAGAAGCTTCCTCATTGTGGGTCTCAGTTTCCCCATCTGTAATTCAACCCAACAAATATTCATTGTCAAGTCGTAATTTTGCTATAATTGGAGAATGCTGAGCTGTGTGTGTGTGTGTGTGTGTGTGTGTGTGTGTGTGTGTGTGTGTAACTCACCCACAGCCACTGGACAGGTACTTTGGATTAGGACTGTAAGATTCAAAAGCACCAGTTCCCATTCTTTTATTATATATGTGTACATATTCTTTGCCTTGGGAGTATCCAGGACTTGGAACCAGGATCATGTTTGTGAATGAGCCTAAGGGGTGCTAGTCTCACCACCCAACTCCTTGGCCTCCAAGAATAGTGCTGAATGGACCTTAAAAAGCAACTTGTCTACCCCCATCCTCCCATTTTTCTGAAGGAATACTGAGGCCCCAAAAGGAGAAGTGACTTAACCCAAGGAAGAAGGGAAGGAGAAGGAAACTAAGATTAATTAAATGTCTGCTGTGTGCCAGGAGCCAGAGATGAAATGAAGATATACGTGGCAAGACTTGGCCACAGATTGTACCTATGAAATATTTCCCCAAACTTTAGAATGAAAGAGATGCAGTTAGTGATTGCCTAAGGCCCCGTGTTAAAGGACAGTTAGGTGGCTCTGTGGATAGAGTGCCAGGCCTGGAGTCAGGAAGACCTGAGTTCAAGTTTGCCCTCGGATACTTCCTAGCTGTGTAATCCTGGGCAAGTCACTTAACCCCCGTTGCCTGGTCCTTTTTGCTCTTCTGCCTTGAAACTGATGCTTAGTATTGATTCTAAGACAGAAGGGGAATTTTTTAAGTGTTGTTTTTATTTTTAGTTATTTATTACAAATTACATGTAATAAATTTCTACACAAGTTTTCTGAAGTTACATAAACCACATTGTCTCCTTCCCTTCTTTCCTCCCCCTTCCCAGAGTTGGGAAGGAAAAGGATTTTTTTTTTAAACCCTCACCTTCCGTCTTGGAATCAATACTGTGGATTGGCTGCAAGGCAGAAGAGTGGTAAGGGTAGGCAATGGGGGTCAAGTGACTTGCCCAGGGTCACCCAGCTAGGAAGTGTCTGAGGCCAGATTTGAACCTAGGACCTCCTGTCTCTAGACTTGGCTCTCAATCCACTGAGCCACCCAGCTGCTCCAAGGAAAGAGATTTTCTAAAAAAATGTTTAAAATAACTAGAAAAAGTTAGTGTTCATAAATAAGTAAATTAAACTATGAAGCCAAGACACCCAGATTCAAATTTCAAATTTCAAATCTAGCTTCACTATCTATTTAGCTTCTCAGCGCCTCAGTTTCTTCATCTGTCAAATAAGGATAATAGTTCCATGACCTCCTTCACAGGGTTATTGTAAGGGAAATACCCAGCCACGTCAATGAGGAGGAAGGCGATAGAGCTAGGAACTGGTCAAGCCCCCGTCGTTGGTCCATCCTATCCGTATTTCCTCCATCTCTCAGATCTGAAATGATCACAGCCTAGCTCGGCCAGGCTCAGGTCCCCCAAGGGTTTCTGTCCACCCTACCTGCACCCCCTCCCCACTCTTGTTTTGGTCTCCCGGGGAATGATGGATGGCCCCTAGAGTTAGCTCCGTATAAATCCAGGTCTGCCACTGTTTTTAAAGTACTTGTCTTGGTGACATATTTGGTTAGTTTGGATGCTCGGATAGGAAATCAATCACCTGACATCCAGGACGCACACCACCCCCTGAACTACGTTTTAATTTGCCAGTCTGTGGGTTCCGCACACAAGTATTCATCTATATTTGTGTCAGGCGGGATTGCTTTTGTCTTCCTGTGCCTACTAATAAATCCCTCTGTATCTATCTCTCTATTCAGCATTCTGCTTTCTGCGTAGCTGGTTTGAAAATTAAATTGGGGTCACAGTGATATTTTTTTAATGTAGAAAGACCAGATCTGCCTGCTTCTCCCCTTGCCCACCATCAGAGACAGAACGGGTGGTCCCATTGCCTCGGGCACCCATTAGTCAACGGGATGGCTTAGACTCCATTTTTGGAATTAGGGTTTGATTTGAGAGGTCGGTTCTATATTGGACTCAGGGTTGGCATTTCTGTGGTTTCCAGCTTAGTATTCAAGAGATTTAGGTAAAGGAACATGAACTTGGAAGCTTACAGTCTAGATTCCAGACCTCTGTCACTTATGGGCCATTTGACATTAGCTAAATCACTTCCTAGCTCAAGGACTTAACTACTCTCTCTGTAAAATGAGATAATTTGCCTAGAGGAATGCTTTTTTTTTTTTTAATCCTTACTTTTTGTCTGAGTAAGAATTCTAAGGCAGAAAGGCAAGAGCTGGGTAAACAGGGTTAAATGACTTTCCCAGGGTCACACAGACAGAAAGTCTGAAGTCAGATTTGAACCCATGTCTCCCCAACTCCAGGTCTTGTTCTCCACGCACTATGCCACCTAACTGCCCACCTAGATAAGTTCTTAAAATTTTTTGTGTCAATTTTTTTTTCCATCTTAAAATCAATATTGTGTGTTGTTTCCAAGGCATAAGAGTGGCAAGGACTAGGTGATAGGGGTTAAGTGATTCCCCCAGGGTCACCCATCTGGGAAATGTCTGAGGTCAGATTTAAACCCCTCAAATATTTTTAAATATGTAGAGTAAAATACACAACGTTACAAAGAAAACCAGTTTCCCCCAGGACTATTTTATTATATTTTCCCATTTACATATAGAAATAATTTTTAATATTTATTTTCCTATAATCTGCCATTCAAATTCTCCCCTTGCCTTGCTCCCTCCTTCTCTTCTCCTTTCCCTTAGATGGCAAGTAATCTGGTGTAAGAAATCAATTATAGTGGAATAAAGTCATCAAAATATTTTTAGAAACAGTTCGCAGACCCCCAGTTAAGAATTCCTGAAGTAAATGATCCCCAAGGTCCCTTCCAACTAACATTCAGTGTCTCTGTGCCTTTGGGTTTTCCCCAATTCCATTCTGGAATTTAGGTCTCTCTTCCCACCCCACCTCCCATGTGATGGTAAGAGATCTGATTACGTTTTCACGTTAAAAATACATCTATGACCCATCTCTATACCATTCTTCCATCTGACTCAGAATAACTAGTAGCAAGAATTGAGTTTGAGATGGTAGTGGATGAATAGAAGAATTTCAATGAGAAATAAATGAGAAACCATGACTTGGGAGGCTCTGGGTAAATTATGATACTGGCTGCTTAACAGAAAGTGAGGTTGTTATCTCACAAGAGTTGATGACATTTTGTTTTGAAATCAGAGTAGAAAGAGCCGGGACTTGGAATCAAGAGAGATCAGAGCCACAGCTAGCTTCTGATTCCTCGTCGCTCTGGCCATAAGTCATTCGATCTCCCTGAGCCTCAGTTTCCACAACTGACTATGACTGTCATCAAGACAACTTATGGGGACAGGCAGCTAGGTGGCTCAGTGGACAGAGAGCCATCCTGGAGACAGGGAGTCATGGGTTCAAAACTGGCCTCAGATATTTCCTAGCTGTACCACCCTGCACAAGTCACTTCACCCTTATTACCTAGCCCTTCCTGCTCCTCTGCCTTGGAATCGATACTTAATTTTGACCCTAAGACAGAAAGTATAGGTTTGTTTGATTTTTTTTAAAGGACAGTTTATGGAGGCAGCTAGGGGGTTCAGTGGATAGAAAGCCAGGTCTAGAGATAAGAAGTCATAGGTTCAAATCTGGTCTCAGATACTTCCTAGCTGTATGACCCTGGGCAACTCACTTAACCCTCATTACCTAGCTCTTACTGCTCTTCTGCCTTGGAATTGATACTTAATTTTGATTCTAAGACTGAAAGTGTGGGTTAAAAAATAAAAAGGACAGCTTATGAAGGACAAGCCAGAAAGCTGTTAGAATTAATAAAAACACAGACTAAAATCAAAGTATACTTTAATGGACATAATAATACCTATATCATCCATTCCACAAAGTGGTTGTATGAGGATCAAACGAGATAATGCCCAGAAAGCACTTTATAAACCTTAAAGCACTATGGAAATGGCAGAGATTTCTATTAATATTATTATTCTTTTGATACATCAGTGGATCTTGGGAGGGCTCTCCATAAGGATGCAGATTGCTACCCACAGTTATCATTTTCCTGTTGTTCATTCTTGTCCTTATCTTCCCATAAATCCTTGTGTCAATCCCCCCACCTTTCGAGGACCTTTGCTCTAGGTGTTCCCTTGAATTTGTTTGAATACCAGTGGCACAGATGGCTCATCCATTGGTTATCCCTTGCTGCTCTCCTTACCTGACTGGCCTGCCTTCTTTTCTTCATGGACATTTCTGATAACTTGTGTCACTTTTCCTATGTGATCCCTCATTGGCGAGCCTGCACCTACCACCACACACCTTTGTTGCCCTTTGAATAGTCTACAGTTTGAATTCTCCAGACCCAGATTTTGCCATTGGAAGCCATATTGGAAGAATGTTTGTTATTCTTATTGTCAAGATCTGTGCCTTTGAGGTAACAGTGACCAATGCCTGATTGTATAAATTATGATGAGAATGGCCATGTAAGTCACTCAACAAGCATCTAAGTGTTTACTCTGTGCCAAGCACTGAGAATAGAAATATAAGCAAGGGGGAAAAAACAGTTCTTGCCTTCAAGTTGCTTATATTAGAATGGAGGAAAACAGCATATAAAAGGAAGTTGAAGCAGGCTTTGGCATAGAGAAATCAGTAGATTAGAGAAGGTTAAAGAAAGAGGAAGGACTTCAGCCTGGGCCTTGAAAGACCCATTCCGATTTTTTTTCTATCTTCTGTCTTAAAATCTTAGGATACTTAGAATACAAAGAAATGAGCTCCAAGGCAGATAAATTGATAAAGGCTCAGCAATGGGGGTTAAATAACTTATCCAGAGTCACACAGCTAGGAAGTGTCTAAAGCCATGTTTGAACCTAGGGCTCCCCAACTCTAGACCTTGAGTTCTATATACTCTGCTACCTAGCTGCCCTGATGAGTAGGATTTGAAAGGCAATGAAGATCACACAAGAGTTTCAGAACAAAGAGAATTCAGTAGGTACTTACTAAATGTTTGTTGAACAGAACCACCTAGACAGAGGCAAGAATGTAATTTTTTAAATTAAATGTCATTTTAATAAATTAAATATAATCATTTATTTCTAATAATATATTTATTTATTTGTTTGTTTAGAAGATTTTGCCATTGTTACATGATTCATTTTCTCTCCCTCCCCTCTTCCCTCCCCACACTGGGAGCTGATACGCAATTCCACTGTATTAGGAATGTAATTTTTGCAAACACCTAATGAGTATCTACTATGTTCAAGGCCTGCTTCAGACACTTAAATTAACTTCCATTGTCTAGCCTTTACCATCATTTCTGCCTTGGATCCCAAGTGCCAAGGGGTCTAGAAAACATGGAGAGAGGGCAGATAAGGGCCTTAGCAATCCATGGCAGGGAAGATGAGAAGGCCTGGTGGGAAGGCCTTCCATCTCTCTGGAAGGACTAGAGTTGGTGGCTTTCATCTCATCTAAACTGTGCCAGCCCCTGAACATCCTGAGTGAGTTCTGGGCAATCCAGGGACAGAAGAAGGGGAAAGGAGGAAGCTTGCTTGTAAGACCCTGTGCCTGGGCATTGGGTGGGGTTTCAAACCTCATGGAAATTATACTCTAATAGGGGAAATACTGCAAATACACAAATAACCATAATGCCTGTCAGGATGAGATAAGTGTTACAACAGGGGAACAAAGTGGTTTCCCTCTTCACCACCCTTTCTGCCCCCAAACACACATATCCTCAGTGATAGTAACCTTCCCCTGGACCTCCCATGATGCTCTTTCTCATTCTCCACTGCACTATTCATGGTTTATCCTGTATTCTAAGATATTCTAGCAATGTGTAGGGGATCTCATCATCCCCTTCTAGACCATAAACTGGAGGAGGGTAAAGATCTTGTCTTTTTCTACATTTTTTACCTTTCTTGGTGACTCACTCAAGGGGTAAACCGTTTGTTGGGGTTTGTGGATGTTAAAGTCCACACAAAAAGAAATTTAAACTAAACAAGAGGCAGTGAGGAGCCATCATTGGCTTTTGAGCAGGGGAGTAATGTGATAAAAGCATTGTTTCAAGACTAGTCTGATAGCAATATATGGAATTGGCATCTGGAGCCAGGAAGTGGGAGATGGGTGATTTGATCATTGGACCATGTGTGAGGATTCTTGGATTATGTTCTGGACCTCAGGTTATAGGATTGAGAGCTAGAAAGGATTTTAGGAAGTTGGACACTTCCTTGCTGTATGATCCTAGGCAAGTCACTTAATCCCCATCACCTAGCCCTTACCTCTCTTCTACTTTGGAAATGATAACTTGGTATTGATTCTAGGATGGAAGGTAAGAATTTAAAAAACAGCAACAACAAAAACCATAAGAAATCATAGGACCTGGAACTAAAAGGGACCTCAGAGTTGAGGAAACTGGGATTCAGTGGTATTAGGTGACTTGTCTAGGGGTCACCACAGATTTGTTGTTGTTCAGTCTTTTCAGTTGTGTCCAATTCTTTGTGACCCAGATTTGGGGTTTTCTTGGCAAAGATACTGGAGTGGTTTGCCATTTCTTTCTCCAACACATTTGGCAAAGGAGGAAGTTGAGGAAAACAGGGTGAAATGACTTGCCCAGGGTCATGTCTCAGGCCAAATTTGAATTCAGGCCTTCCTGCCTCTAGATCTGGGCCCTAACCAGTCTTTTCTCTTGGGCCTTAGGAGGGGGTTAGGTGAGATGGCCTCTAACATCTGTGCTGCCTCCCTGGGGCATAGGTCCCTATCAGTACCTGCCACTCTGTTTGGGAGGGAATGTCAGATTTATGCATTGAGGTTTGAGGACAGAAAAATGTCTCAGAAGAGCACAAGTGAGTAATGCTGGTTTCCGGAAATCCCATGCTAAGAGACTGAGTGAGGGCTCACACCACATGTGGTCAGTTCCCAGGAGGCCTTTGTTACTCCGACTAGCTTTTGGGGGTGGGAAGGCTGGAAGGCTTGTGTTCTCGGCCTCCACAGTAATTCTCAGAAGCTGATGTTGTCCTTTCTTGAGAGATTCTGTCTCTCTTTGGGTCCATTAAGGATGAGAGCAATGGTCTAATAGGATAGGAGCTTGTGCCTGTGTGGATGTGAGAGGGGGAGAGAGAGAGAGAGAGAGAGAGAGAGAGAGAGAGAGAGAGAGAGAGAGAGAGAGAGAGAAGAGAGGG
>NC_058131.1:57728281-57739959 GCF_016433145.1 Gracilinanus agilis | reverse complement strand
GGGGCTAGAAAGAGAGAAGGGGAGGGAGGGGGAGAGAGGGAAAGGAAGAAGGAAGAGAGGAGGCTAGAAAGAGATGGGGTGAGGGAGAGAGAAAAGAGGGAAGAAGAGAAGAGGCTGGGAAGAGATGGGGGAAGGAGGGAGGAAAAGGGGGAGGCAGGGGGGAGGGAGTGTTTGGTTTGTTTGGGGCTCTTGATTAGGCATCTTAGCCACTCAGCTACCTCTTGCTGCTGTTCTTAGGGTGGGGCTGAGGTAGAAGTGGAGGACTGGCTCTCACCTGGGACCCCTTTTCCCCTAACCCCGACCCTGTCCAGTCTATGCCCCCTTCCTGGTAATTCCATGCCTTTAAGTCACCCTCAAACCCCTATCATTGGGCAGCCTGGGCTAGGCCGTTGGGTTTCCCGGTGCCATTATCTGCCAGCTCCACTGCCCCCCCATATCCCCTCTCCCCTCCTGGTCTCTCCTCCCCCCTTCCTGGGCTCTCCTCCCCCCTCCCGGTCTCCCTCCCTTCCTCCCCTGCAGACGGTTTTCCTGACAGAGGCTGACAAGAGCCATTTCCAAGATGGATTGATTCAATTTAGCACAAATTTTTGCTGGATTTGGTGACGTATGGCTCCCCTGTTGGAACCGCATTGAATGTGACTCCCAAGTGCTGGGGGTTTATTAGAGGCTGCACACAGCCCATATACCAGTTCAAACAGGCCGCTGCTGAGCAGGCTGGGCTGGCTGTGCCCAGGCTGGAGAAGCCTTTAACTCACCGCACCTGGGCTGCCATTCTCTGCTTCGCCTCTGCCTTCACCCAGCCTCCGGCTCCCCCCTCGAGGCCAGCCCCCTCCACTTCTCCTCTGTAAGGGCAGCGGAGGAAGGATCTTGGAGCAGCCCCTGGAAGGAAAGAACCCGATGAGCCAGTGTTTTTATTATACTCCAGGGGCTGAATTTCAATTTGATTCCCAGCAGCAAAGTTTTGCCACTGCCGTAGATGCCACTCCGGGAAAACCTGAGCTAAAGACTTCTCCCCTCTGGGCTGATAAATTCTTAATGTGGGTAGCAATTCCAGGCAGGCGGGGTTGGAATGGACCCTCTCCTGCCCGCCTTGCCCCCGAGGGCCCTGCCCCCTGAGGGGGCCCTGAAAATCTGCAGCCACAGCCAGGACCCCATGAGTGTGCCGCCTTCGCCCACATCTGTACCCAGTACACACAGCTGGAGACCTCTCTCCATCTCTGCAGCTGTGCTCACAGGGGTATAACGGAGGCTTCCGGAACCCTGCCTTATGGGAGGGGCTGTTCCTGGTGCCTGGCGGTGGCCAAAAAAACAAAAAACAGAAGGGGGTGATGGAACAGGCAAGGGTTGGAGGGAACCCCATTGGGAAGGCAGCCTCACAACTTTGGCTTTGGTGGCATGTTCAGGCTGGTTGGTTGGTTTTCTCCCTCCATTCTCTTTTCTTGAATGAGATATCTCCCTGGCTTCTGCCCTCCCCATCCAAGCGAGGGTGGCATGAGGGAGATTTCAAAGAGTAGGGGCAGCTTAGGGGGGCAGGGGCAGAGCAGAGAGCTCCCAGGAAGACCACAGAGTGGAAAGAGATCTGGGTAGGGAATCAGGAGAATGAGCTTTCTTCCTGGTCCTTCCCCTGGCTAGAAGTGTGACTCTTAAGTCTAAGCCAGTCATTTTACTAATTTGGGCCCTAACTGTCTCCTTTATAAAAAATAAAGGTTGCTGGGGAGGTGGCACCGTGGATAGAGTGCCGAGTCTGGAGTCAGAAAGACCTGAGTTCAAATCCGGATGCTCTGCCACCAAACACTTACTAACTATATGAACCTGAGTAAGCCATATAAGCTTTCCTTGTCTCTGTTTTCCTCAACTGTAAAACAGGGATAGTAACAGCATCCACCTGCCAAGGTTGTTGGGAAGATCAAATGAGATAGTATTAGAGACAGCAGAGAGCACAGTGAAGAAAGTTCTCCTAGCTCTGACAGTCTTTGTTCAGGGGCCCTCCTAGATCTTACCTGCTCTGTTCTAAAGTCCCTTCTAGATCTGATATTCTAAGCTCTAAGAAGTCTCCCAGCTCTGACATTCTCTATTCTAAGGTCCCTTCTAGCTCTGACCTTCTCTGTTCTAAGGTCCCTTCTAGCTCTGACATTTTCTGTTCTAAGGTCCCTTCTAGATCTGATATTCTAAGCTCTAAGAGGTCTCCCAGCTCTGACCTCTGTTCTAAAGTCTCTTCTAGCTCTAACATTCTAACCTCTAAGGTCCTTACCAGCTCACCTTCTCTGTTCTAAGGTTTCTTCTAGATCTGATATTCTAAGTTCTAAGAGGACTTCCAGCTCTGGCATTCTGGGTTCTATGGGTTCTCCCAGATCTGACATTCTCTATTCTAAGGTCCTTCCCAATACTGATATTCTGTGTTCTAAGGTACCTCCTAGCTTTGACATTCTCTGTTCTAAGAGCCCTTCTAGGGCTGACATTCTAATTTCTGAGAGCCTCCCAGCACTGACATTCTGGGTTCTAAGGCTCTCCCAGATCTGACATTGCTGCCATCTCTGTAGCAATGAGAATGGTAGGACTCAAAAGTCCAGATAAACAATCGTGGCAGTCAGGGAAGAGATACTATGAGAAGGAAGGAACAGGGAGGGCAGAGGGGTTTATGGAGATAAATTCTGCATGTGGGTTGGGGCAGGAGAGGAAGCCAGTAGAGAAAGATAGAGAGGGAGTTGGTAAAATGGATTACATAGTAAGAGGCTAAGAGACCAAGTTGGAGGGCCCCCTGTGTGGCTGCTTAGGGCTTCCTGATTTCAGTCACTGGACAGTTTATGGATTCAGTGCTAGCTAAGCATTTTTTTAAACCCTTACTTTCTGTCCTAGTATCAATTCTAAGACAGAAGAGTAGCAAGGGCTAAGCAATGGGGGTTAAGTGATTTGTCCAAGATAACATAGCTAGAAAGTATCTGAGGCTAGATTTGAATTCAGGATCTCTCATCTCTAGGCTTGACTCTCAATCTATTGAACTACCCAGCGGCCCCCAAGATGTTGAAATGGCCCATTTGACAGATGAGGAAATGGAGGCAAACAGGGTTAAGTGACCTGCCCAGGATCATACAGCTAGGAAGTGTCTGAGGACAAATTTGAACCCAAGACCTCCTGACTCTAGGCTGGTGCTCTATCCATTGTGCCATCTAGCTACCCTGGTACTAGCTGAGCATTAGCCCTGCAGTGCAGTGTTCCTCTTTCTCTTCTCCTGGCGGGGATGGGTGTCAAAGACTGGGGTGTTACAGAAAATGCCCTGGACTTGAGAATCAGAAAACTTGGGGTTCAGTCCCAGGTTTATTATGGGACTGTAGGCAAATCATTATAGCCTGGTATAATAAAAAGAACACTTGAATTAAACAGAGAAGAGTAAAATGTGAACCCTGTCTGTCTTACTAGCTAGGTGGTCTCAAATCTATACTTTAACCCTTCTGAGCCTCACTCTCATTTTTGTAAGATGAGGGGGTCAAACTAGATGAGGGGTCCTCTATTAAAATATGTCAATGACAATATCTTAATTGAATTTTTTTACTTTTATTTATTATGTATATTACATTTATAGATTATGTCTATGATGTCTAATAATAAATATTCTGAGGAAGCCAAAGGCTTCTCCAATCTGCCAGAGGGGGTCCAGGTCACACAGCACAGCACGGTTTTGATCTGAGAGTTTCCAAAGGTCCTTTCCAGAGCGAGGATCTATAAGAAACATCAGGGGATAGAATAATGAACTTGGAGTCAGGAAGACTTAGGTTCATACCCTTCCTGAGACACTCACTAGCTTTGTAACCTTGGACAAGTAATTTAACCACTCTTTACCTTATTTTCCTCATCTATAAACTGATGGGTTAGACTCGCTGGGCTCTGAGATCCCTTCCAGTTCTAAGTCTATGATCCTTTTATATTTCATTTTATTTTATTTTATTTTATTCTATTTTATTTTATTCTATTTTATTTTATTTTATTTTATTTTAGGAAACCAAGTTGCCAGACTGGCATCTCAGAGCAGGATCAGGTCTACACTGAAGCATGAGTCCTAGAACAGCGTGTTTTTTTTTTATTTGTTTGTTTGTTTGTTTTGTTTTGTTTTGTTTTTTAACCCTTACCTTCTGTCTTGGAATCAATACTGTGTATTGGCTCCAAGGCAGAAGATTGGTAAGGGTAGGCAATGGGGGTCAAGTGACTTGCCCAGGGTCGCACAGCTGGGAAGTGCCTGAGGCCAGACTTGAACCTAGGACCTCCCGTCTCTAGGCCTGGCTCTCAATCCACTGGACTACCCAGCTGCCCCCAAACCACATGTTTTGAAGGTATTTAAGTAGAGGCACAGAGCTGGGAGTCAGAGGATTCCTGGGGAAGAGAGGGTAGGCAGAGGCACTGCCAGCTTCAGTAGATAGCCTGGAAGGAGCGGGGAGTGGCGCAAGATGGGAGCGATCTGTCTGCTGGGGGAAAATTGCCAGGGTCTGAAAATGGGAGTCCGGACTTCCCATCACTATCAGGAAAAGGAGACCTTCCTGACTCGAGTCCCTCTGGCTGCAAATTGCCTTCTTGGGTGCTTTCTTGTTCCTCTCCCTCTCCCAATCAGCAGTCTGTCTGTGTGGCTGAAACTCTTAGCTTCAAAGTGTCAGTGTGCTAATCCAACACCCTCCCTGTTATTTTTTCGGGGATGTTTTTGATATCTGTGGTGTTTTCTTCCCTCTCTTTTGAGGCAAATGGCTGATTGATTGCTTTTCATCTCTCACTTTGAATAGCTGTAAGAGCTACTTTATATAAACATCAATTACAGGCACGTAATAAATTAAGGGTCCCTTCCACCGAACCCATTAGAGTCCACTCTGATATCAAAGCATTCCCATCACACCAGGGTTGGGGGGAGGGGGGAAATGTCTTATTAGCCTGGCGATTGTTAGCAGAGACACAACGCTGACTTCATTGCATATCTGTTGCAAGGGCTCGGGGTTGGGCTTTAGAAGATTACAGAAGGGCCGGAGATCTCCCACCAAATTGGGGCACCGTTAAATCAGTCATGGAACTTAGAGGGGACCCGAGCGATGACCCAGTCTCAGGAAACTGAGATCCAGAAAAGAGAAGGGATTTGCCCAACATCACACTGGTAGCAAGTAATGGGGGCCATGTTGGTGTCAGCCAGTTGGCTGGCTGGAGGAGTCTGTGAAATGGAATCCTGGTGCTCTTTCCAATCCTCTTCCCTCCCTTCCTCAAAGTTAATCTAATCTTTCAGAGTTTGTGAATCTCTTTTCACTGACCCATGGAAGCTAGAGTAAATGATTCCTGGAATTCAGGAGACCCAGATTCCCATCTCACTTTGCCGCTTACTAGTCATGTGATCCTTAGAGAAATCTATTTCCTAAATTCATGTGTGAAATAAGAGAGATGAGCGAAAATTATGGATTTAGATCTGGAAGGGATTCTGATCTGCCTGATTCTAAATCCAGGCAGCTATCTGACCCCTGTGGGTTTCAGTTGCTTCCTCTATATAATGGGAATCATAATACCTGCCCTACTTGCCCCACAAGGTGGTTAGGAAGAAAAGGGCTTTGTCAGTCAAACAATCAATCAACAAGCATTTAGAAAGTGTCTGTAACTTGCCTAGCACTGTTCAAGGTACTGGAAATACAAATAGAGAAATGAGACATCGAGTGACCCTGGGTGAGTCCCTTAACCTCCATTGTCTAGCCCCTACTGCTTTTCTGCCTTGGTACCAATACATGGAATCAATTCTAAGATGGAAGGTAAGGGTTAAAAAAAAAAAAAAGAAATGTTCAAGAAGCGATTGATGATGTGGGATTAAAGCTTAGGAAAAAGACTAAGGCTGGATATACAGATCTGGAAGTTATTCTCCTAGTGATTATAATTAAACCCATGGAAGCTGAGGGGTCAACAAATACAGTGGAGAGAGGGGGAAGCCCAGGACAAAGCCTTGAGGTACACTTACTGGCAGGGGGTATGATAAGGGTGAAGAATCAGCAAAGGAGACTGGAGGCACAGATTTAGAGGCCAAAGGGTCTTTCCCAATCAGCCATGCTAGTCTCTTCATTTTTTTTTTTAAACCCTTAACTTCTCTGTATTGACTTATAGGTGGAAGATTGGTAAGGGTAGGCAATGGGGGTCAAGTGACTTGCCCAGGGTCACACAGCTGGGAAGTGTCTGAGGCCGGATTTGAACCTAGGACCTCCTGTCTCTAGGCCTGGCTCTCAATCCACTGAGCTACCCAGCTGCCCCCCTAGTCTCTTCATTTTTTAAAATAAATGTTTTTGACCCTTGCTTTGTGTCTTAGAAACAATACTGTATATTGGTTCCAAGGCAGAAGAGTTGGTAAAAGCTAGGCAATGAGAGTTAAGTGACTTGCCCAGGGTCACACAGCTAGGAAGTATCTGAGGCCAGAGTTGAACCTCTCTTCTTTAGGCCTGGATCTCCATCCATTGAGCCACCTAACTGGCTCCCCAGCCTTTTCTTTCTTTTTTTTTTAAACCCTTACATTCCATCTTAGAAAAAATACCGTTTATTTGTTCCAAGGTAGCAGAGCAGTAAAGATTAGGTAGTGGAGGTTAAGTGAGTTGCCCAGGGTCACACAGTTAGGAAGAGTCTGAGGCCAGAATTGAACCCAGGACCTCCCTTCTCCAGGCCTGACTCTCCGTTACTGAGCCACCTAGTTGCCCCCCTTAGCCTTTCCATTTTTACAGATGAGAAAATTAAGCTGCATGTCTTCAGGGTCACACAGGTAGTAAATTGGAGAATCAGGATTCAAACCCAAGCCTAATACCCTAAAGTATTTTGAATGAAATGGTTGACTCAGGAAATCATCTTTGGCTCCCCCTCTCTACCCTCCACCCACCTTCTTGATAAGAGAAGGAATTAATTAATGATTTGGCACATCTTCCTTAAGGGGGTCAATCTCTCTCTCTCTCTCTCTCTCTCTCTCTCTCTCTCTCTCTCTCTCTCTCTCTCACACACACACACACACACACACACACACACACACACACACACACCCCACATGCAACATAGGATTCATGTATTCTGTTGTTCACTTAAAAAAAAAAAAGACTGTTGTCAAAATCTATTATAAAGACTTCTGGAGTCCAGAAAACTCCCAAGGGGCCCTGAATTCATCTGTCCCCACTCCTACCCCCCAGCTGCTTTTAGTTTAGCTTTTCTTCCCTCCCCGGGACCCCAAATCATTCAGTTCAGGCTGGAGGGACTGAGGAGGCTCCAAGGTTAAATTGCTTTCTCTTCTTCCCTTTCCCCTCTTCTCTCCTCCCAAGGTTTTCCAAGTAAATTCCTTTTCTCTTCTCCTGGGCCAGCCACACTCCTTGAACTGACCCTGGTGATGAGAAGGGGAAAAAAGGGATGGAGACTGAAGGGTCTGCCCTAGTGAGACTGAAAGAACACTTGGCCCAGGGTCCAAGCCAAGACTTCCTCTCTGAGCCTTCCTGGAAGGGAGCCTGTGCTGGAGGAGACCCATCTCTCTCCACTGGGGCCACAGCTTCTTGGGGGAGCTGAGAAGGAGGAAGGGAAGGCTCCCCTGATGTGACAGTTTCCTCCCCACAAACACTAAACATCTTTTCTAAAGAGCAGTATGCTGTGCCTGGGAGGGATGAAACAAACTCTAGGTTGGGCTTGAGAAGACCTAGGGTTCAAGTCCTGGCCTTGCCACTGACTAGCTTGAGGATGTAGAAAAGGTAATTTGACCTCCCTGGGCCTCAGTTTCCCCATCTGTGCCAAAGACAATAGTGTAGTCTCCCCAAAAGACAATAGTGTAGTCTCTTCCAGCCCAAGTGGTCTGGGATTCTGAGGATGCTTTCTTTGTTGATCATCTTTAATTTATCCTGCCTACATCTTCTTGATAAAAGATTGTTTACATACTGCCTCCCCCAAAGAACTCCATAAGAGCAGTACCTTTTTTTTTTAACCCTTCCCTTCCCTTTTAGAATCAATATTGTAAACTGATTCCAAGACAAAATCCACAGTAAGTATTGCTTCTAAGACAGAAGAGCAGTTAAGGGCTAGGCAATGGAGGATAAGTGACTCACCCAAGGTCACATAGGAAGTGTCTGAAGTCAGATTTGAACCCAGGGCCTCTCTCAATCCACTGAGCCACTAAGCTGGCCTTTCCCCACCACCCTTTCTTTGTGTCTGAAGCCCATAACATAGTAGGTGCATAATAAATGCTTGCTGACTAGCAGACACTGCAGCTTTCTTGAATGATTTTTTTCTTCTTGAAATGCCCACCTCTCTCTACCTCTATCCCAAGCTCAAATCCACCCCCTGGGACACCCCAAGACCTGAGTGTAGAGACTGATGTACAGGGACCCATCACCCTGGGGCACCCAAGTGATAGCCAGAAGACAATTTCATTTAGCTGTGACTCTGGGATTTCTATAAGGTCAAGTCTAGAGTGGACAACTATTTAAAACAAAACAAATGCACCCAAAACAGCTGTTGCTTTTAGCCTCTGACCTTCCAGGTCATTCTGAGACTCGGTAGATCATTTTTTCAAAGGGGCCACATAGGAAGGGCAGGTGAAATGAGGTCCAGCAGCTGCAGAAGGATTTGGAGTTCATTTTAGATTTCGTCTTAATTTATTGATGTTGGCCTTTTGTCTTCTAGGATTCTAGGGGGTAGGGTAAGAAGACAATTTGGTGGCTTTTTGGGAGATAGCTTGGGGTTGGAGGGAGAGAAAGAGAGCCAGCGTCCCCCCATGGGCCTTCTGGGAGTGGTGTGTCCTGGTCAGACAACTCTAGGACTGGATGGAGCAGGAATTTGAGGGGGGGGGCACAGGTAGGAGGGATGCAGGGGGAGAATTCGAGAAGAAGATAGCTAACTGCCCCTAGGGAGGAAGAGGGATGGTGATGGACAACGAGGCTTCAGATGCTTTAGTGAAAGCAGGAGGGATGTTTTCTCAGTGACAGCTTTTTTTCTTTGATGGTTTCCAGGGAAATAGGGAGGCTGAGAAGGCCAGCAATGATTTCCGTGAACTGCTTTCCTCCCCTTATACCTCCCTGACAAAGCCTTCAAGTTATTTTCTCAGTATATCCGATGGGGCTGGGGACCCTCACCAGCCATCCCTTCCAAGCTCCATAATTCTATTTATGCCCTTCCTTAAAAAGGCAACAAGGAGTAGTTAAAAGAACACTGAATTTGGAGTCAGGAGCCCTGGGTGGGTTCCAGCTCTGCCATTTGCTAGCTGAGTGATCTTGGATAAGTCCCTTAACTTTGTTTCTTCATCTGTGAAACAAGGTATTCCTCAGCAAGGGAACTCAGTGGATAGAGAGCCAGGCTTACAGAAGGAAAGTCCTAGGTTCAAATTTGGTCCCAGACACTCCCTAGCTGTGTGCCTCTGAGCAAGTCACTTAACCACTATCCCTTACCACTCTTCTGTCTTGAAATGGATCCTTAGTGTGGATTCTAAGACAGAAAGTAAGGGTTTTAAAATAAATAAATAAGGGGACCAGAAAGGGCAAGGGAAGAACTAACCAGCCTGCTATTCCTCTCCCACCCCCCTTCACCCCAACCAGCGATTCATCTCTCACACCATTTGGTCCTTCTTGTCATTTTCTCTCCTGAGTATTCTCTCTCTCTCTCTCTCTCTCTCTCTCTCTCTCTCTCTCTCTCTCTCTCTTCCCTGGGAAGGTTTTTATCTTCCCAGCAACGAATCTTCCATTCGGGCATTTCATTTCTGGTCTTGGGAGAGAGTGACATTTACATATTAATATTTTCTAAGGGAACCGAGTGCATTTCGGTACAAGTGTCTGCATTGTGGCCGCACATAATGTAAGTGAGATAAAGTGTTGGCCTCCGCTATGAATAACTGCAAATGGAAACCCATGTGGCCGTAAAAGCCTTCACATTTGCCCTGTCAGCATGTGGTACATCGCCTAAACAGCGGCTCGCGCTGGCTTTTTTTTTTTCTTTCTCCTCCTCCCAAGGTTTATCTCCTCTTCCAGAGGACACGGTCTTTGTGATCCGGCTGTCGCTTTCCGCTCTTTCCTTGTCCCTGTGTGCTGGCCTCCCCCCTTCAGACCCCAGGAAGGATGCTCAGGGCCCCAAATGCCCTGACAAACGCTATTAGTGTGGAGCGGAACGCATCTCCTGGATGCTGGCGAGATTTATCTCCCCCTTGCAGAGCGCCCTGGTTATCAGGGTACCGCCTGCTCTGCTCACCTCACCTCTGGCCACTGGCTTCTGCTGATCCTCGGGATTTGGTGCAGCAGAGGCTTCTGGGCGCCCCCAGCTCTCGGGATTTAGGGGCTTGGAATCTCGGCTGGCTGAAGGCAAAGCTCCCCCTTCTCTGGGCTTCTCTTGCTTTGTGAAAGAAGGGACAGCAACCAGGTCGCAGGATCATGGACTTAGAATGGGAAAGGACCTTGGAGGGGGTTGGATTCAAGGCTTCTACCATCCCTTCCGGCCCCAACTCTGGAATGCTGTGTGATTTTAATAGACGGGGTGATCTTTAAGATTCCTTTTATTTAGATCCCAAGATCGTGTTCCTGGAATGGGATGGAGAGCCAAGGCCGTCTTGTCCAGCCACCCCATTTTACAGAGGACAAAACTGAAACCCTAAGTGACTTGCTCAAAGTCACACAAAGTAGTAAGGAGCAGAGCTGGGATTTGAACCCAAGTTTTCTGGGTCTAAATTGCATTCTCCTACACTGCCTCCAGCCCACACTCTCTCCTGAGATAGGCATAGTCTTCCTCCCCACCCCACAAACCTTGCAAGGTTATAGGAATTAGAAAATCAGCAAGAGTGAGAGTCAGGTCTAGAGACAAGAGGTCCTGGGTTCAAACCCGGCCTCAGCCACTTCCCAGCTGTGTGACCCTGGGCAAGTCACTTGACCCCCATTGCCCACCCTTACCACTCTTCCACCTATGAGACAAAACACCGAAGTACAAGGGTTTAAAAAAAAAAAAAGAAAAAAAAAAAAGAAAATCAGCAATACCCAGGGGGGCTTGTCAAGCTTCCTGTCCTGTTAGATACTCCGGCCCTGGCCCAGCTGATTAAATCTGGACCTTGGAGATCAGATTTGAGTGTGAGGGAGAAAAGAATCTTTCCTTTCCTTGCCCTGAATTTTTGGGAACTTGCTAAGGCCAGGAAGGGTGCAGGGATCCCTCTGTGGTATTCTAGACAGCATGGAGGCTACCTTTTCAGATTTCCTTAATCCAAGGTTTAGAGATGCTAAGGGGGCCCCAGAAAAGAGGCAAATTGGATGTCCCCCAGCCCTGCTATCCAGTGAAAGGCCTGGGGGCTCCCCAGAAGGACCCTTCCAGCTCTACCTCATCACACAGCTCTGAGTTTCTCTTTTATTTTATTTTTTTTAACCCAAAAGAGAGGGCTGTCCTCACCCTCCAGAAGAAAGGTCCCTCCTCTCAGGGATACCTCCTTCTCTCAATCTCCCCTCCCATTCCCCTTTTCAGCTAGTTTCCAAGCCCAGAATGGGCCCACACCCGCCAAGTCCTTCTCATTTCTTGCCAGGGAATATGGGTGTGTGCAGGCCTTGTGGCAAAGATGCTCCCTCTAGGGAGAATGCTGGGGGGAGGAGGGGCAGCGGCCAGGCCCAAGGACCAGAGGTCAGAGTGAGGCCTGTCTGCACAGGCCTGGGGGAGCGAGTGCCCTTTGGCAAAGAGACTGGTCTGACAGGTCTTTG
>NC_058131.1:57698281-57723281 GCF_016433145.1 Gracilinanus agilis | reverse complement strand
CCTTGGGCTTGGAATCAGGATAACATCCTCCCACGTTCAAATCTAGCCTCAGACGCTTCCTAGCTATGAGACTCTGAGCAAGTCACTTCACCCTCTTGGCCTCAGTTTCCTCATCTGTCAAATGAGCTGGAGCTGCCATTTCCTTCTCTAGCTTACTTTCCAGATGAGGAAACTGAGGTAAACAGGATCAAATGACTTGTCCAGAGTCACATAGCTAAGATACTGGAGTGGTTTGCCATGTCTTTCTCCAGTTTATTTTCCAGATGAGGAAACTGAGGCAAACGGGGCCAAGTGATTTGTCCAGAGTCACACAGATAGTTTACCATCTCCTTCTCCAGCTTATTTTCCAGATGAGGAAACTGAAGCAAACAGGATCAAGTGACTTGTCCAGAGTCACATAACTAAGATAGAGTGGTTTGCCATTTCCTTCTGCAGCTTATTTTCCAGATGAGGAAACTGAGGCAAACAGGGCCAAGTGATTTGTCCAGAGCCACACAGATAGTTTACCATCTCCTTCTCCAGCTTATTTTCCAGATGAGGAAACTGAGGCAAACAGAGCCAAGTGAATTGTGCAGAGTCACATAGCTAGTGTCTGAGGCCAGATTTGAACTCATGAAGATGAGGGTGCTACTATGCCAAGGTGATTCCCAAAGTGACAGATTATAGGTTACAGTGCCATGATTCAAACCCATGCCTTGTGCTCATCCCAGAACTCTATCCTGTGACTCTGGACTTTCCAGTATGCCATGGTCCCTTCTCACACGTCTGATCCTTGGCACATAGTAAGTCTGAGCAATGCGACTTGACTTGACTTGTCTCCCCACACACACCTTAGAGCCTCTGCTTTCCCCGCACAGTGGGGTCTCACTCCATTCTCCGCTGGGTGACACAGTCGGATCTGCTAAACTCCTAACCGCTCCTCCTCGCTCCCAAAAGTCCCCTGAGACAAGCCAGGGTGGGAGTCAGAGTCAGAGGAGAGGAGGAGCACCCCACCGGCGGCTTCCCACCTCCCCTCCTCTCTGGCTCCCTCCCCTCCAAGCTTCCAGCTGATGCAATTCCAAGGAGAGGGTATACTGCAAGAAATGCCAGTTGTTGCCACAGTCGATGTGTGGGAAATGGGAAGGGAGACCCACCTCTGCCTTGGCAAAGAGCCAGGAGATGAGCACCTGGTTCTTGACATTCGTTCCCCAAAGTCTTTAGTCTGGGGACGAATCTGGCTCACCAGAGAATTCCACTTGTGCCGGGGGAGATGCTGGTCGCTCCGCACCACTGCTGCAGGGACCTCACAGGAACAAAATGGCAGCATAGGTTAGCTGCTAGGCAGGTCCTGGGGTGCACTGGCAAAACTGGGGCCTGGAAAGAGGGAGCAGCTAGGGAGCTCCCCCAGGGGAGCTTGGGGTGGCAGGCACAAGTGACCAACAAAGACCTACGACCTCGGGGATGAGGCCCAGGGAAAGGGGCTCTGGGCACAGACGCTGCTTCTGGGGGAGAACATAGTGTTTCTGGGAAACCTGAGGCCTCCCCCTCCCCACGCTGTTGCCCACAGATCTTTCTGGTAGCCTCCACCTAGGCTGGCAGCCAGCATTCTCCACCTGGTAAGCCTCAGGCATCCATTGAGTTGAATGGGAAGCTGTAGGCTAAGTGCTTTTCCTTCACTCTGGTACCTTGGGAGAACCATTTCCCATGAATGCTGGATTTCTCTGGGATGCTTTAATGAATGAACGGCTGCCTACTTACTGAGGGTGGCATCCTCAGGCATGGATCGGGAGGCAGTTTCACCTTGGCCTCTCATTTCCTTGAATAAGTCACTTAAAAAAATTTAAACCCTTGTTTTCTGGCTTAGTAACAAGTCCAAGACAGAAGGGCAAAAGGCTAGGCAAACGGGGTGAAGTGACTTGTCCAGGTTCATACATCTTAATAAGTGTCTGCAACCAGATTTGAACTCAGGTCCTCCTGCCTCCAGGTCTGGTACTCTATCCACTGAGCCACCTAAATGCCTTCATCCAAATTCATAGACACCCCCAGCCCCACCAGAAATCCCCCATGTTAAGAACCCCTGAATAAGGTGATGTTTCAAGCCACTTCTATAGTTCAGAGGCCCTTTCTAGCTCCAAACCGGCATGAGCATGGCCAACTCACTTATCTCTCATCTTCATCTACAACATAAGGATCGGACGAGATCAATGATGCTCAAATCTGGTCTCAGAACCACTTTGTAACTTGCAAAAATGATTGGGGGGGGCAGCTGGGTGGCTCAGTGGATTGAGAGTCAGGCCTAGAGACGGGAGGTCCTGGGTTCAAAGGTGGCCTCAGACACTTTCCAGCAGTGTGACCCTGGACAAGTCACTTGACCCCCATTGCCCACCCTTACCACTCTTCCACCTATAAGTCAATACACAGAAATTAAGGGTTTAAAAAATCCTTAAAAAAATGATTGAGGACCCCCTCAAAAAATATCGTTTATGTGGATTATATCTATTGCTAGTTAGCATTTTAGATATTAGAACATCTTAATATTGTTATGAGAATCGTTGTTGCCTTGTGGACCTACTGAAGAGTCCTCGGGGACCTTTGGACCCTACAGACCTAGATGTTCTCCAAGATTTCTTCCAGTTCTGAGCATTTGCAGGTGCTCCTTTTGCGTGTCCACCCTAAGGAACCCCAGCTCTCCTCTGATCTTCAGGAGGGCTCTTTTTTATTGGATGGGATTGACTGGCTCCACTTGGATTGGCCAACTGTTTCCATTGGAGCCTCCCACACTGGAGAGTCAAGAAGGAATTCCATCCTGCCATTTTTATATTACAGAACAGAGGAAACATCCGGCTGAATTCCATCGTGCATCCCTCATCCAGGGCCTCCCAGAGTTGCTGTAGGCTGAGTGTCAGGTACACCCAGAGGGTGACTGATTGGAAGCTGGTTGGGCTGACTGAACCCTGGGAAGGGCCTTAGGTGGCCCCAACAACCAGAGCCCTGAGAAAGCTCACCCACAGCCACACAAAAACCCTGAGGGTGGTTGGGTGGAAAACAACATGGGATTTAGAGGTTTCAGTCTTGATTCTGCTACTCTGTAACTTCAACAAATCATTCCATTTTTCTGGGTCTTCATCTCCTCAGCTCTAGCATTGGAGGTTTGACCTAGATAATGATAACTGAAATTTGTCTAACATTTTAAGGTTTTAAAATAGAAACTTCCTTAAAACAAGCAGTATTGCCTTCGTTTTATAGATGAGAGAATGGAACCCAGAAGTTGTGACTGGGGCAGCTAGGTTGCACAGTGCATAGAGCACCAGCCCTGGAGTCTGGGAGACCTGGGTTCAGATCTAGCCTCAGACATTTCCCAACTGTGTGACCCTGGGCAAGTCACTTGCCTCTCTTCTTTCTTAAAATTGATACTAAGGGGGGCAGCTAGGTGGCTCGGTGAGGTGAGAGCCAAGCCTAGAGACAGGAGGTCCTGGGTTCAAATTTGGCCTCAGGTACATCCTAGTCACTTAACCCCCATTGTTCAGCCCTTAGATCAGTGGTTCCCAAACTTTTTTGGCCTACCGCCCCCTTTCCAGAAAAAATATTACTTAGTGCCCCTGGAAATTAATTTTTTTTACATTTTAATAGCAATTAATAGGAAAGATAAATGCACCTGTGGCCATCACTGCTCCCCTGGATTGCTGTAGCACCCACCTTGGGATTCTAAGGCTTAGATATACAGTATTGATTCTAAAATAGAAGGTAAGGGTTTTAAAAAAGAAGAAGAAGAAAAAGAACCATCCTGACCAGCGTTTAGCACATACCTGGCACATAGTAGATTTTTAATAAGAGTTAAATTGATTGACCAAGAACTAAAGACACTACAGTAGGACCTCATTTTACAAGAATTCAGCATACCAGAGAGCAGCTCGATAGCTCAGTTGATGGAGAGTCAGGCCTGGAGATGGGAGATCCTGGGTTCAAATGTGGCCTCAGACACTTCCTAGCTGGGTGACCCTGGGCAAGTCACTTAACCACATTGCCTGGCCCTTATCACTCTTCTGCTCTGAAACCAATACATAGTATTGATTCCAAGATAGAAGGTTAGGGTTATAAAAGAAACAAAATTTTTAAAAAAGAATTCAACACACCAGAATTTAAATATAGATGATTGGCAACTGAAAAAATAAAATTATTTTAATTATACACTAAATCTGCACAATTTTTTCAAGCAGCTTAAAGTCTCACAGCAGTTTGCCCAATCACACTCATTCTCACTCTGAGCTGGGTTAGTGTGAGTCTTGTGAATCATTACATTGTTTTGCACCAAATATCAGCTCCCACATCAGTCTTTGTCCAGAGTTCTCAGTTGGAACAAACTGTGTCCCTTTTCTTTGTTACATTAGTGCTATTTAGTTATTCATAATGGCCCCAAAGTACAAGAGTAGTGATGCCAATAGCTTTGCCAAGCCTAAGAAAAGTTGTAAAGTGCCTGGGTATGTTTGGATCAGACATATTTATTAAATAATGGTGTTCGGGGGCAGCTGGATGGCTCAGTGGATTGAGAGCCAGACCTAGAGACAGGGGGTTCTGGGTTCAAATTCGACCTCAGACCCTTCCTAGCTAGGTGACCCTGGGCAAGTCACTTAACCCCCATTGCCTAGCCCTTATTCTTCTACTTTGGAAAAATTACACAGTATTGATTATAAGATGGAAGGTAAATGTTTAAAAAATAATCATATTATTTGCTGTTATGTGTGATTTTCAGCTTAGGTAAAGGGTCTTGGAACATATTAGTCATGTAAAACTCCAGATTTGACCTGAACAGGGCAGAGAAAAGTGTGAAGGGAGATTGTCCAAACCAAAGGGTCTTCCCTACTTTTGTGTCGTGGGCCCCTCTTGTGTCTGTCTGGTGAAACCTGTGGAGCCCTTCTCAGAATGGTGTGTTTAAATGCATGAAAGGACACCGAAGATTGCAAGTATTGAAATCAATGAGGTTTTCATTGGTTGTTTCCCAATCCTGAAACTCTCTCCCTCTTTCTAACCACCTCCTGGCTTCTCTGGCTTCCTTCAAGCCTCAGCTAAAGTCCCGCCTTCTACAAGAAGCATTCCTTAGTCCTCCTTCATCTCAGTGCCTTTCCTCTTAGACCATTCCTTCCCAGTCTATCCTGTCTATATTTTCTTTGTCCATATCTGTTTCTATATCGTGTCCCAGATTAGACTGTGAACTCCTAGAGAATGAGGTGGTATTTTTGCTTCTCAGCATCCCCAGCGCTTAGCACAATGTCTGGCATACAATCAGTGCCTAATACATGCTAGCTGCCTGATATAGTTATCAAAATATTTAAAAAGCAAACCAAAAAAATGAGTTCCTGGACCCCAAGTTAATCATTCTTGAACTAGACCATTTCCTTTATTTCTGAGTATCATAGCTTTGTCCAGAGGTAGTACTAATATAAACGGTATTATGAATAGCTCAGAGAATTGCTAGAGCATTTAGATAACAGAATACTGAAATTTGCTTCTTGCTTGGCATCAGTAAGCAAGGGGAGTGGCATTTATACCCATTTTACTGAACGAGAAACTGAGTCACATGTCGCAACGTCATTTTTGTTTGAGGTCATAGAGCAGGTCAGAGGTGGAACTTAGCAATCCTTTTATCCATTATGCAGAAAAAAGAAGCTGAGGACCAGGGAAAGGGAGCAACTATCATCCAGGCAATTAAGATTTGAATCCAGGTCTCTTGACCATACTTCCAACCTTTCCACTAAAAGATGCTGCCTCTCCCTGCTTCCCAACAGGCTAGGTTAGGTGATCTCATCTCCCTAGGGTGTGGGGATGCATTCTTTGCAGAGCCATAACTGGGATTTAAAGCTAATGAGTAAGGCTGCTTCTCCTTTTCCTACCTCCCCCTTCTCGGTTCTGTGGAAGCCTCCTGACACATTCTCCTTCCCTTCCTGAACAAACAAGCAGCTCTCTCCTGGGTGTTCCAAGGCTCCTCTGCCACATTCCCTGCAACTGGCCTGGCCAGTTGCATCACCAAGGGGCCCCATTGGCCTATGGATGTTTTCACAAGAGTTTGCTGCCTCAACCTGAATCCTGAGGCTTTCCCGTTGGGATCCGGCGAGTCCCAGCCCCAACTCACTTGTTTGGCTCCAGCCCCAGGGAACCAAGGCTCATTCATTCCGGCTGTTTTCTGGGTCAAACAGTATTCCCTTCTTGACTTGAAAGCAAAATGCCAACATATGCCGATTTCTGGAAGAATGCCTTGGACTCCCTCGGCGTCAGTCACGACCCATCCTTCCGTGGGCAGCCGAGCAGAGTAGGATGGCTATTGGACTGGGTGGCAGGAGGTCTGGGGGCTGATCCCACCCCTGACCTCTTTAGAAGCTGTGTGACCCCTGGGCAAGACATTTCACCTCCTGCTTCTTCATCCATAAAATAGGAGGAAGAATGCCCAAGAAGGTGCTTTGTCAACATGAAAGCATAATAGAGGTATGACTTGTTATTACTACCTGGATGAAATATGAGGTCCATGGATGCAGCTTGTTGGAAAAATGTTCCAGGTCTTCTGTGTCTGTCATTATCATCTTCTATAGTTAGTGGGAAAATAGCAATGAGACGACCCAGGAGACCCAGGCTTTCTTCCCAGCTCTGGTCCAATTAGCTGGGAGATCTTGGCCAAGCCTGAGTTTCCTTAAGCCTCAGTATCCTCCCTTGTACATTGGTAGCACAATCCAAATCCAGTCTACCATGAAGGCTCAAATAAGATAATAGATGTAAAGTGCCAGAGAGAGAGAGAAGGGATTATTACCTTTAGGCAACTGAAGCTTTGCTTTCCAAATGCAATCAACGAGTCAGTCAGTCAATCAGCAAACAGTTCCAGCTCTCTACTTAATAATTTTGATGAACTTTGAGGTTTATAGATGATATAAGGCTTGAGGAGTTCAGAGTTCGGTTGGAAAGACAAGTCCTGCAAACAGTATAATAAGTAGAAATGACCATTCAGCATGTGACCAAAATAGGTATAGTTGCTCTCCTTGTAGCAACAATAAATGGAAAATAAAAGGGGTGCCCATCAATTGGGAAATGACTATTATTGTGTACTAAGGAATAACAATTAGGAAGAATTCAGAGAAATCTGGGAAGATTTCTGTGAATTGATGCAGAGTGAAAATAAGCAGAACCAGGAGAATGAGAGGTGATAAAACTAAAATTCTGTGTAACCGAAAAACTTAGGACCCTGAACCCTGTCCCTCAGATGCTAGCTTACCTCTTTGGAAACGCATGAAAATGATATCTAAAAATGACAGTTTAGGGGCAGCTACGTATCTCGGTGGATTGTAAACCAGGCCCAGAGACAGGAATTCTTGGGTTCAAATCTGGCTTCAAACACTTCCTAGCTAGGTGACCTTGGGCAAGTCACTTAGCTCCCAATGCCCAGCCCTTGCCATTCTTCTGCCTTAGAACCAATACATAGTACTGGTTCTAAGTCAGAGGGTAAGAGTTTAAAATAATTGCCTAAATAAAAATGTCATTTCTCAGGCACCTGGAGGAAGGCTTCTGAGTGGCTTGGGTAGGCTTCATGTTCTTAGGCTGCTGGCTGATGATAGCCCCTGAATGTGGCTCTCTAAACACTTGATTAGAATGAATGGTCCAAGGGGAAGCTAGATAGAGTACCAGGACTGGAGTCTGGAGGTCCTGGGTTCAAATTTGATTTGGGGCACTTTCTATCTATATGACCCTGGGCAAGTCACTTAACCCTGATTCCCTAGCCCTTTACTATTCCTCTGTCTTAGAACTAAGACAGAAGATGAGGGCTAAAAAAAGCATCAGAGGAGGGAGTCCCATCCAAGGGGCCGAGTTGGGCAGGGGTTCGATGGCCAGTGACAGCTGTAGCCAGATGAGAATGGAGAACTATGGTAACAGGTGAGTGGGCATAGCACCCAGGAAGTAGGGAAGAACCCTGCCACCTTTATGATTTCCTCAAGAAGGAGGCCTCACCCAATGATAAATAAAGTTAGTACACAGGACCAAGGCTGATAATTAGCTTTTAACCTGTACTCTCAGCTAACTCCAAAAGGCTGCCATTTGTTCCAGGGAGTCAGTAGTGGATAAAGCCCCAAACATGGCCAATTTTGTTCTGGATGAATTAAGACTTGCAAATATAAAATGAGTTCATTTATTTAATTAAGTAGCAGCAATATGGATGTTAAATTAAGTTCACAGCAGACGTGCCAAAACAGGGCTATAAAAAATAGCGTCTTCTTTGAAAAGGTTTTGAGGATCCATCTAGGGTCTTCCTGCCTACCCCTCCTCAGCTTGACCAGAGTCTCTCAGGGTCCTCGATCCCTGTCCTTAGCCTCTGGGTGGGGAGCTCTGAGCCTTTACCCTCCCTCCCACCTTCTTCCCTTCCTTCCCAGTTTGGGTTGTCACTTGTTAATGGTGTCGGTAGCCTGGAGGATCCTTCGTGGACACATGGGGACCCATATACACCCAGAGAGGCTCCCCGTCTGCCTATGGACTTGCCTGCTTGTGACCTCCATCCCTTGTGTGATGTTCCCCCCACCAGCTGGGGATGGGGGCAGCTGGGAAAGCAGTTCATAGCTCTGTTCAGCCAAGTGGCATTGTGATTTATGGGGAATGGGGCTGCCACTGCAAAGGGGGAGGGAGGAAAAGAAGAGAAAGCAAGTATAAAAACTCAGCTGCAGAGGGAGAGGGAGCCGCAGAGAGGTTTGTGGAAATACCCTACAGGCCCAAGAGGATTGCGAGGAAGCTGGGGTTGTAGCAACCTGGGAAGAACAGCTCGCTAGACTGAGGGTCCAAATGCCCTAGATCCAGGGGGGTTCAAAAGGCCCTGAACTAGTCAGAGGACCTTGGATTGAATGGAACTATCATTCTTACTCCCTGGGTGACCGTGGCCAAAAAGCACTGCCTCTGTCTCAGTGTCTTTATCTGTTAAATGATTACATTGGTCTAGGTTAGGGGTTCTCAGTTTGGTTTGTGTGCTGGACTTCTGGGGCTTCAGACTCAGGAAGCCAATGGATCCCCTTCTTGCAATCATGTTTTTGAAAGTATTAGCTAAATAAGATTACAAAGGAAACCAAATATATCAAATATGAACCCAGTTCACATACCCTAGGTTGAGAGCCCTGGGAGTCTAGATAGTCTTCTTTTTGGTTTTTAAACCCTCACCTTCTGTCTTGGAGTCAATACTGTGTATTGGTTCTGGGGCAGAAGAGTGGTAAGGGCTAGGCAATGGGGGTTAAGTGACTTGCCCAGGGTCACACAGCAAGGACATGTCTGAGGCCAGATTAGAAGCCAGGACCTCCTGTCTCTAGGCCTGACTCTCAATCCACTGAGCCACCCCGCTGCCCCCTAGATGGTCTTTTTGACCATCAACCCCATGGCATCCAAGGTCTTTAGTTCTAGAACCCCAAATATGATCCATTGCTAGCCCAAGGGTCACACAGCTGGGGAAGCCAGGACCAGGACCCGAGTCTTTTGATTCCGAGCACATTGCTTGTTCTTAACACACACAAAGACAAATTTGTCTTTGGCCAGGGCCTGAAGGGCTCAGCCTGCCAAGTGGCTGTGATTCGGTGCCTACCCGGGGCACAGGGGAGAGTAGGCTCTTTGTGTGGAGGGAGAAGTTCAAACTGTTGAACTGTGTTGGGCACTTGAACTCTGGGGTGGAGGCTTCACCCAGGAGCTTATGCAGGAAATGTGTGTCCTTGCGGGCCCCACACATAATTATAGGGTGTATAAAAATGTAATTGAACCTAGATGAAAACTGGAATTCACTTGGGTGGAAGGGAATGCTCTCCTCGCCTTTCCCTCCCCCTGGCTAATACCATTGGGCAGTTAACTTGTTGGCCAGCCAGAGTGGGTTTTAGTTGGTTGTTAGGCCATCGCTGGCAGGACAGATTCTGACTAACAGCCGAGCCAGCCAGTGACAAGTGGCATCAGCGGGGTTAGAAGCATCCTTCCTCTCCTCCTCTCTTCTGTTGATTCAACACAAGGAGAAGGTCCCAAGGATCAGTCTTAAAGAGCCAGAGTGTCCGGTCATCCCTACGAGGGCCAGACACCATGGAATCCTCAGATGGCTGCTTATCGCTGCCTTGTAAATAGCTGGCTGGCATTAGGAGAGGGTAGAATTTCCAGCTGGAGCCTGGGTGTCCCTTTATCTCTACCTCGTCATGACTATTTTTTTTAAAACATTCCTGCAAGTAGGTCAGACTGGGGACAAGTTCCCCATCTTGCCCCTAACCTTGGACATCACCCTGACACAGGAAGAAGACTTAGTAGGGGGAGGAGGCAGCTCAATCTGCCCAGCTGGGACTTCCTTCAGCTCATGTCCTTCCATCCTCCTAAAGGGATGAGCAGAGAACATCCTGATTCCATTTGGGATGGAGAGACTATGCTTAAGACTCTGAAACCCTCTCCTGGCACCATGTGGCCCTCGACCTCAACCTCGATGAGGCTGGCTATTCAGGAAGTAGATTTACAGTCAGAAGATCTGGGTCCTGCAACCAGGGGCAAAATTGCCCCTGGAGATCTCAGCTTCCTCATCTATAAAAGAAAGGATTGGAGTAACTGGTCTCCAAGGATCCTTCTGGCTCTGATTATCTATATTCTAACATCCCTTCCACTCCTGATATTGTATTGTTGTTGGGTTTTTTAATTCAAAGATATTTTAATTTCTCATTTATATATTCTGTGTTTTAAGCCCCTTCCAATTCTCACATCTTGTGTTCCGAGATCCCTTTCCAGCTCTCTGATGTTCCTATTCTACTATTCTTTCTAGTGGTGATGTTCTGTGTTCTAACTTCTCTCTAGCTCTGCCATTCAGTGTCTGTGAATTACATGACCCATTTGTAAACTTTTCATTCATGAAGTACCCTTAGGTTGAAGGTGTTTTTTTTTTCTCTTTAAACCCTCACTTTCCATCTTAGAATCAATATTATCTATTGGTTCCAAGGCAGAAGACCAATAAGGGGTAGGCAATGGAGGTTAAGTGACTTGCCCAGGGTCATACAGCTAGGAAGCATCTGAGGTCAGAGTTGAAACCAAGACTTTTCATCTCTAGACTTGGCTCTCAATCCAATGAGCCACCTAATTGCCCCCAGAATGTGTTTTGTTGGTTTTTTTCAAAGAGACTCTTCCTGGTAAGCAGGACCTGTAGTAAACAGAGCAGTGGGAGAAACCAATGTTTGGCTGTTCATGAATTGTGGTACCCTGCCTTTTGGAGAGGGGTGGGAGAGGGGTATCACAAATCCCCTAGGAAAGAGCACTTCTGAAAACATCTAGACTGTACGTGTGGAATGATTTCATCTCCTGGTCCAGAACAGTGAGATAGGAGATAGCCCCTGCTCCCAGAGCATGGTGGGAAATTCCAGAGGGAAGTCCCTTCCCCTCCATCCTCATTTTCCGCCCTGTTGTCTGCCTGTGATCGGGGGCTAGAGATAGTTGATGAGCAGGGTCAGAGCGATATCGATCAGACACTCTAAATAGGTATTAACAGGTTGCCTAGAAGCCAAGCCAGATGCCCTGGGTAAGATTATAGAGGAATTATATTCAAAGAAAAGGAGAGGATGCAATGAGAGACAGAGGGAAAAAGGGAGCACATCTCATCCCAGCAATGCAGTCTTATCAGGTCTGAACTTTACTCTCCATCTTGGGCTAGAGCATACTTTGGGGATGTCGGAAAGAAATAATAACCTTATGATTTGTAGCCTTCCGGCCTCTGGAGCCAATCAGAATGAGGGGGGATGTCTGGCGCGATTACCATTTTTTGTCTGAGTTATTCCCCGAAGAAATCAAACCCTTGTAAAAATCCCTCCTGAGCCGAAGCCTTTGGTCGCAGGCTGACCTGCCCGCCTCGGATTATCGCTGCTCATCTCAGGCAGAGACAGGAACATTCATTAAAATTTGAAACACAAATGGAAAATTGCTACCTGAAGCCTCACCAAACAGCCAGCCAGTTGATCAGAGTCCTCATTAATGGATAGTATATGGAAGAAACAATTACGGCATCCAAAGTGATTCCGTTTTGAGATAATCAGGTCTAATAAGAGGAAGATAAAATAAAAATCCTTCCATGCAGTGAGGATGGTTTTGTGTGGCATAAATGAAGGGTTTGGGGGGGTTTGTTTTTGTTTTTTCGGATTGCCTTAGGAGAATTCTTTTCATTCTTGGACCCTTGTTGAAATACCCAACATGCTCTCTCCAGCAGGGGGTTGGGGATTGGATTGCCCTTGGAAGCCTTCCAAAGCTCCTCTTAGACCCTTTATGCTTTCTGCCTCCTTAAAGCAGTGTCTGAACAAGCTTTTCTGAGCCCCCAGTGCCTGTCCTGCCCCATGCTAGACACGGTGGGAACAGTAGAAGGAGTCGAAGGCAGCCGGCTGCCTTCAAGGAGACTTTAGTTGAGTTTCCATACCCCGCATCAACCTGGAGTTCAAGCTCGGGTTCCAGGATAGTGTCGTTGTGTGACTTGTCCGGTCCTCAGGTTCTCCATCTGTAAAATGGGCATGATAAAATACACATGCTTCAAATCCGGCCTCAGCCACTTCCCAGCTGTGTGACCCTGGGCAAGTCACTTCACCCCCATTGCCCACCCTTACCACTCTTCCACCTAGGAGCCAATACACAGAAGCTAAGGGTTTAAAAAAAATAAAAAATAAAATACACATGCTACTTATCTCACAGAGTCATTGGGAAGATCAGTGAACTAACGTCCATCTAGTCTTTTAGAGATCAAAAGTGGACTCTAGGAACATCAAGTATTATTATTTGAGTTCACATTTATTTAGCTCCCTTTGTGGTTTGCAAAACTCTTTTCTAACAACCCGTAAGATTGGTTTATTATCACAGATGAGGAAACTGAATATCAGAGAGTAGGCATGACTCAGTAATAACTGATGTTTACAGAGTGCTTTCAGGTTGGCGAAATACTTTATATACACAGGGACTGAGAAGGGAAGGGAACAAGCATTTATTAGGCACCCAAGGGCTTTACAAATGATTCCTTCATTTTGTCCTCTCAAGAACACTATGTTATAGGTGCTATCATTATCCCCTTTTACAGTTGAGCAAACTGAGACTGAGAGGACTTATCCAGAGTTCATGTCTAAAACCAAATTTGAACTGCATTATTCCTGATTCTAGACCCAGGACTCTACCCACCATCACATCAAGTCATGTAGGTCATTTGACACTGACAGCCTTGTTTTATGAATCCCCAAATTTACCCTTGTCCCATGGGAAGTCACCTTCAAGAGAAATCTGTGACTGACCCTTGGCCCAATAAAACTGGACAATCATCATTAAGCATCCGTTGATCTCACTAGGTAGGATTAGCAGATATAATCAAATCTTAAGTAATCTTTTGGGCTTCTTAGATTCTCTTATTGTATCTAGACCTACCTCAGGTAGTCAAGTCTCTGTGTAACCAGTCAGTGGGTCTTCCTTGGTGGTATTTCCCAAGTTCTTTAGTTGGGTTGAAATTCCCATTCTTGGTATCTTTTCTGGAGATGGTGTTCCCAGAGTCCAGAAGAGTAGCTCTGTGTGGCGGCCATAAGAGCATTGTTTCCCTTCTCCAGATGAAAGACTTGTTCTGTTATAACTGCTTTAATGGGTCTGTTTTTCCAGGTTGGTGCCCATAATAGACCTTTGTCTACAAGCACAAGTACTACAAGCATTACTATTTCCATTTTTCAAGTAGGGAAACTGAGGCTCATAGGAGACAAGTGGCTTGCCCATTATCTCACGGCTAGTAAATTTCCGAGATAGCCTCTGAGCCATCGTCTTTGGGGTCAGCACTGACTATGATTCTCTGCCTCTCGGAAAGATTTGCCTTTAGTCACCCATTTAGATATTCTGGGACCCAAAACTTGAACTCAGCTCCTCCCGATTTTCGAGGCTAAGATTCTGTGCACCTTATAAAGCGTGGTGGGGCTTATGATGGGTACGCTTTTTCCCCAGCTTGATTATAAACTCCTTGCCTTGTTCTGGGAAGATGCTTGATATTTGTTGAACTGAAGGCACAGAAGGCCTCGCACATTGATACACTGTGCCTTGGATACAGTAAATACTCATCGTAGGCCGTGACATTCTTAATTCAATATACTGTTGCCTCTAGACCGTGGCATTCTCCCTCCCCCTTTTCCTGTGCAGATGAAGTTGTAGAGAGGGGAATCCCAAAGTGCTTACCCTTGTTTTCCTTTTGATCCCGGGAGTCACCTAATCTTAGAACTGGGAAGGTTTCAGAGGCCACCTCGCTCAGCGAGCTGACCCGAAACATGAATCTTCTTTACAAAGTGGTCACTCAGCGGCATCTTCTTAAATACCCTTAGTGATGGGGAGTGCACCAATTACTGAGTCTGGGTCTGGCTAATTCCTCCTGGGGAAACTTCTCTCCTACTAAATTGCCCTCTCCGTTTTACCCTTTGGGGCCAAGTAGAATAAAGCCTAATCCTCGGATGCTTCAGATAGAAAGGGGGCTGCCACAGAGGCACCTCCTCGCTCTCCGAAATAATCACGTTTCTGAAAAACTTAGTGTAAACCGCATTCTTTTTTAATAAAACTTAGAAAGAAAACCCTTCCTTTCCAAGGGAAGGGCTTCCTTTTTTTTTTTTTTTTTCTCCAAGCGGTTGTTTGGGTACTAAATGAATCTTGAATTACATAGAATGCTTGGCCCAGAGTCAGACCCATGTTCAAATCTAGCCTCAGACACTAAGCTATATGACCTCAGACATTTCTTTTTTACCTCTGTTCACCTTGGAGGCATCTAGGTAACTCAGTGGATAGAACATTGAGCCTGAAGTCAGGAAGACCTGACTCCAAATCCAGCCTCCATACTAACTGTGTGACCCTAGGCAAGTCACTTAATCTGTCTGCCTCAGTTTCCTCATCTATAAAATGAGGATTATAATAGCACCTACTTCCCAGAGAGGAGAAGCTAGGAGGCACAGTAGATTAGAATTTTGGACCTAGACAAGTCACTTAACCCTGTTTGTCTCCATTTCTCATCTGTAAAAATGATCTGGAAAAGAAAAAGGCAAACCACTCCAGGATCTTGGCCAAGAAGACCAAGAAAATGGGAAACAACTGTTGCAATAACTTCCCGGGCTTTCTGTGAGAATCCAATGAGATGATATTTGAAAAATGCTTTGCAGACTTTCAAGGGCTTTAGCAGTGCTAGCTATAATTATTTTTATTACCTTCTTAACTCCTCTGGGTTTTTTAAGGGAGATTAAGTGACCTTGGACAAGTTAATTCCTCTCTCTTAGCCTCAGTTTCCTCATCTGTTAAATGAAGACATTGGATTATGTGATCTCTAAACTTCCTTCCAATTCTGGGATTCTATATTCTATATTTTCACATTCTGCATTCTAATATCCCTTCCAACACTCACATTTCCTGTTCTCTTCTGATATTATTTGTGCTTTTATCTATACCTTTTTGGCCCCATTTGGGGTTTTCTTTGGCAATGATACTGGGATATTTTGCTGTTTTCTTCTCCAGCTCATTTGACAGATGAGGAAACTGAGGCCAATAAGGTGAAATGACTTGCCCAGGGTCACCGAGCCAGTAAGTGCCTGAGGCTAGATTTGAAGTCACAAAGATGAGTCTTCCTGGCTTCAGGCTGGGCATCCTCTCCTTTTCACCTCCTGGCTGACCCAAGTCCTCAATACACATGGATTAAACATAGACCCTGATCTCAAGGAGATGGTGTTTGTTTTAAATAGCCCTTACTTTCTGTCCTAGAATCAATACTAAGTATTAGTATCGGTGCCAAGGCAGAAGAGAAGTAAGGTTTAAGCAGTGGGGTTAAGTGACTTGCCCAGGGTCACAAACTAGGAAGTGTTTGAACCCAGGACCTTCTATCTCCAAGCCTGGTACTCTATCCACTGAGCTACCTAACTTCACCAGAAGCTAATGTTCTAATAGGGGAGACAGAGAAATATCTATGATATAGAGTAAGAAGGAGATAAGGACAAAGGAAATCAGAGGATTGAGATTCAGGAGCAAATTCAGGCTTCTCATTTTAGAAATAAGTAAACTGAGGCCCTGGGAGAAAGACGAGCTTTGTCCAAAGTCACCCAGGTCATAAAGAATCAAGTCTTCTTTCCAGCTCTATCTCCTCTAAAGTCCAGGCAGAGTCTAGAACCTGAGGAAGGAGAGAGCACTTTCACCCAAGGAGACATCTCTCTGGGCAGGCTTCCTGGTGGAGGTGACTTTTTGGCAGATGGGTAGGATTTGGTGAGGTGAAGAAGAAGAGAGCTGAGTCAATTAGAAGTCATCCCTGAGTCTCTGCTCAGCACTGTCCTAGCCACTGTGTAGACCACAGAATGCACATGAATGTGCTGCTATCCTTATTGGCCTTTCCATTCTTCCAGAGTCAGGGAAACCCTAACAGCATGGGCTAACTGACTCCTGATTGATCTAAGGGCTCCTAAATATCTTCCTAATTTCTAGAGTCACAAGGACTCATTTACAGCAGGAGCCAAGGCCAGCCTGATTTTATTAATAATGTTTTAAGCATTTTCACAAAGCAGTTCATTTTGATCATCATTTATGAAGCTCCTACTATGTGCCAGACACTGGGGTTACAAAGAAAGGCAAAAGATAATCTTTACAGATAAACTTTGGTGGCTCCATGGATGTAGAGGCAGACCTGGAGTTGAAAAGTTCTGGTTCAAATATGGCCTCAGACACTTCCTAGCAGTGTGACCTTGGGCAAGTCACTTAATCCAATTGCCTAGCTCTTGTTGCTCTTCTGTCTTGGAACTAATACACAATATTGATGGTAGAGGTTCAAAGAAAGAAAAAAAAAAGACAGTCGTTGCTTTCAAGGAGCTCACATCTAATGGGGAGGACAACCTATGTCCAAACAATACAACTATGTACAAACAAGATATACCCAGGATGAATTGGACTTCATATCAGAGAGAAGACACTAAGGTTAAGGAGGTCCTAGGGAGCTGTTGAAGCTTCTTGAGTAGAAGAGTAACACGGTCACACGAGGCTTTAAGAATATCATTCTGGCAGCTGTGTGGAGGATGAATCGGAGACAGGGAGGGCGAGAAGCAAGGAGACCTATTAAAAGGTGACCGCTGTAGTTCAGGTGAGAGGCGATATTAAAATGGAATGGGCATGGGTACCCACAGAGCTGTCTAGTGCTGACTCCTCCGTTCTTTGGCAGAGACTTGAGATCTGTGAGGCAGCTATTAGAGCCCGTTACTCTCTTCCCCCCTGTCTTTGCCCTGCGAGTTATCATTTGCTTATGCTTCATATGGGATACAAGAGTGGTTTTTAATAGGCAGCTAACTGATTGGGAATTAGCAGAAGATACCTCTGTGCCTCTCTGAAGAGTGGCAGGCAAGCTCGGGGTCTAGGAAACCATAAGAACAAAGAGGAAACAGGTATCTGGCATCAGAGAAAATGAAGGGGAGAGGGAGAAAAGAAAAGGCAAAAGGAATTTGGATTTGGAAGAAAAGAATCCGAGAATTCTTGAGCTAGAAAAGGGACCTCCAAGGATGGACCAACCTAGAGGAAGGGATTTGCCCAACGTCACATTTACAGGTTACTAGCAGAGGTGAGGCCGGGCCAATAATTCCTACTACTGGCAAGGTTGGGGCCGGCCACTGGTCATTTGAGCTTAGGAGTTCTGAGATGCAGTGGGCTAACCCGACTGGGCATCCACTCTGAATCTGGCACCATTATAGTGAGTCCCTGGGAGTCAGGGAGTAGAAGGCTATTTAAGGAGTGAGATGGATTGGTGCCGAAAAGAAAGGGAGGTCAAGAGCTTCCTGGCCATTCAGTAATGGGATTGGGTTCATGAGTAGCCCCTGTGCTCCCAGCCTGGCCGAGAGAGGAGACGCAGTCTTTAAAATAAAATAAAAATGTATCTGGATGTATATGTGTATATTTATATATGGGGCAGCTAGGTGGTCCAGTGGCTAGTGTGCCAAGTCTGGAGTCGGGAAGACTCATCTTCTTCCCAAGTTCAAATCTGGCCTCAGACACTTCCTAGCTGTGTGACCCTGGGCAAGTCACTTCACCCTTTTGATATAGTTTCCTCTTATGTCAGATGAGCTGGAGAAGGAAATGGCAACCCACTCCAGTCTCTTTGACTAGGAAACCTCAAATGGGGTCATGAAGAGTTGGATATGACTGAAAATGATAGAACAACAAATATTTATACATAGTCACAAGTGTATGTGTATATCCATACATATATGTATACACAGCCGCAGGCATGTATGCATGTGTGTGTAAATCTACATGTATGTCTACATATATATCTAGCAGAGTTGGCATTAGACTCTGAGCCTTCTACCCTGTACCCACCATGGCCTCCTCCTGAAGCAGACTGAGGAAGTAAGCTTCACCCCAGTTACATTTACACAGACTGGAAGCTCGAGGAGGGCTCCGAAAAGACTCTGGACTGAGAATGGACTGGACTTGGGCAGGCTGGAGACTGCGATATTCCAGCTGGATCAGGATATAAAACTGAATTCTGTTTCTATTCTTTTTACCTGTGATGGTCTCTAATTTATACAGAGTTGGTTCTTGACCTTTTTGTCAAAATAATGTTTTTAAATAACTGAAGAAAATGCTACATTTTTGTTGTTGTGTCATTATTCAGTCATTTCAGCCACATCAGACTGTTTGTGGTCCCTTTGGGGGTTTTCTTGGCAAAGATACTGGACTGGTTGGCCATTTCTTTCTCCGGCTCATTTGACAGATGAGGAAACTGAAGTCAATGGAGTGAAGTGACTTACCCAGGGACACACAGCAATTAAGTGTCTGAGGCTGGATTTGATATCAGATCTTGGTGTTTCTTGGCTGGTACTCTACGCACTTCCCATTTACTCAGAGATTAGTGAAAATAAAGGCGTAATATCTTTCCTTTTCCAAGTTTACCAACACTCTGAGATTTATCATTCCATGGACCCCCAAGTTAAGAACCTCAGATACAGTTCAATTTCCTCATTGCACAGATGAAGAAACCAAGGTTGAGATCACAGATTTCAATCTGAAAGAGACCTTAGACATCATCAAGACTGGCTCCTTCATTTTCCAGATGAGGAAACTGAGACCAAGATTGGCTTGCCCAAGGTTATAACAGATGACGACAAGTAGATGAAAGGATTATAATCTTATACTCAGTGCACAGGCCACCATACTACCTTTTCTTCTATCTAAAGCAGTGATTCCCAAAGTGGGCACCACCGCCCCCTGGTGGGTGCTGCAGCGATCCAGGGAGGCGGTGATGGCCACAGGTGCATTTATCTTTCCTATTAATTGCTATTAAAATCTTAAAAAATTAATTTCCAGGGGGCTAAGTAATATGTTTTTCTGGAAAGGGGGCGATAGGCCAAAAAAGTTTGGGAACCACTGATCTAAAGTAACTTCCCTTTCCTCCCCACTTCTTCCTGATTGTTTGACACCCATCAGAAGCTCAGTGAGTTTCTTCTTTTAGGTAAACTATAAGGGCCTTAAGGGCAAGAGCACGTGTTCCCATACCTCACAGAGTCTAGTTTAGAGAAGGTGCTCCTGAGCACATACCATCTCAGACTTGAGAACAGGAAAGAACCTTAGAGAACATTCTAATCCAGTGCCCTAGGTCCTTAGCAAAGCTAAATGACTCATCCAAGGATATTAAGTGGTAGGCTAGTGATTTGAATTCGGATCCACAAATTACAGATTTGGTGTTTCAGCCACATCCCCTGGTTTCTGAAGTGTGATTTCAGAGGCAGTTTACCCCTTCCTTGGTGAGAATCCAGGCCCCTGAGAAATTCACCGTTTGGTTTTACAGGAAACTGATGTATTTGTACTGAGGGATTGGGAATTTGCCCCTCCAGAATCTGCTGGTCTTCTGAAGACATCCAAACTTCCAAGAAGTTCCCACCATCCCACAAATCAAGAGGAATTGACAAAATAAGCAAGATTCTTAGTGCTGCCCCCATTCTCTGAAGGGGAAGTGTGACAGAGTAAAAGTCATCATTCTTATCAAGCTAAGAGAAGAAAGGAAAAAAAAAAGTGGTCACCACTTCAGTCCCCTTCAACCCCCTCCAACCCACGCTGGGTGTGACTTTAAGTGATAAGAGAAGGTCCCTTCCTGTGAGATCTCCTGTGACCTTGAGAGAAAGAGAGAAGTTGTTGAAGCCCTGGGTCAAACCTGTCATTAATCTGAAACTGCATTTGGTTAAAAATTGGGATTAAGCCTCGCCCCCTGGAAAATCCAAACAAAAAGAACATTACATTTTTTCATTTTCTATTTCCAGCAAACAGAAATGGAGAGAAAGTTGCAACAAGAGGTGTCCTCTCTGAGAGAGAGAGAGAGAGAGAGAGAGAGAGAGAGAGAGAGAGAGAGAGAGAGACAGAGAGAGAGAGAGACAGAGAGAGAGAGAGAGAGAGAATTAGATTTCTAGAGTGCTTTGAGGTTTGTTAAATTCTTTTCCTTATAACAACTTGGGGAGGTGGCTATCACCAGTATTATTATCCCTGTTATACAAATGGGGAAACTGAGATCTGGGGGGTGAAGTCCTTGCACAGAGTCACATAGTGAGTTAACAATTATAGCAATTATTAGAATCCAATTTCCTGATCCCTAATATTTTCATCTGGGTATTCTGTCTTTAGGATGCCCCCTGCCAACGTAGAGCCTCTTTGGGCAGAGCTGCTGTGCCAATAGCTGGTGCTGTTGCCTTTTGAGAATCAGAGTAAAACAAAGCCTACACTTACTTCATACCCAAAACTCCCCCTGGTTTGGGGGAAAATTAGGAATTCTCTAGTGGTTTTAAGTCAGTAAAAGGTTAAGCCCAAAAATATTTAAAAGGTATGTATATATTATTTTTCTGGAATATACCCATATATATTCCTATATACTTATAAATAGGGATTATATGTGATGTATATAATATAGAGAATATAAATATAATATAAATATTAGTATTCTATATGAAATAAATATAAAAAGACTAAACATAGCTAGTGAAGGTCTGAGGAGGGATTCAAACCCAGATCTTCTTGACTCTAAATCCAGCCCTTTATCCATACTGGCACTCTCCCTTTGGTGCTGTAGTCCAAAGATGATATCAAATAAGGTACTATATGAAAAGTGCTTTACTTGTCCTAAAGTGTTAGTTTTGGTTGTTGTTTCTCGTTTCATTCATGTCTGACTCTTTGTGATCTCATTTGAGGTTTTCTTGGCATGTGATGTTAGCTCTTACTACTGTTATTTTTTGACATACTTTAGTTAAGCAACAGAATCTTCTTCTGTTTCAGCATTATCCCCTGGAGAAAGGTCCAGTTTGTAGGCTTCTAGATGAGGGCTTCTTTGGAGAGGGGGACCCCTAATTTCTTGTTATAAAAGAGAGTAAGATGCAAGGGGGTGGGTGTTTCTAACCAGCTGTGTGATCTTGGAAAAGTCATTTCTCTTTATCAAGGCCTCAGTTTTCTCCCTCTATCAAATGAAGAGTTAGGCTAAGTGTTTTCTAAGGCTCTTCGGCATTATTTTTCTTGGTTCTAAGGTCCCTTTGGGTCCTTTCCAACTTGGACACTAGGGTTCAACTCAATTTACCAAAATGTTTATGAAGAACCCCTGCCAGGTGTTCTAGGAAGCACCACAGATAACAAAGACAAAAAAGAAAAATGAGCCCATTCTTGTCCCCTCGGAGTTTACATTCTACTGGAAGAAAACAACACGTGAAGGGCTGTCTAAAACTATAGAGCAAGATCTAGCCACTGACTTCTCTCTGCCGGCCTGACCTTCTGCTCTGCTTAGCTTAGGGAATTGAGAACAGGAAGAGATAAAATGAACAAAAATTCAAACCAGTGTTTGCCAGGTGCTGGTTACACTGGTCACATGTTTGATCAGGGAGGCAGATTAAACCAGCACTGAAAATTGGGGCTTGAGGTTATCACTGTTATCCCTGCTCTTCCTGTCCCCATGACAACAGATAATGGAGAATGAGCTGTGGAGGAGAGGGACCTCTCTGGATTTTGCTTTTCCCTGGTGCATCCAGAGGAGGAAAAGATCAGGCAGGTCAGCCAGAGGAGTGAGGGAGTTCTCTGTGCCGCAGGGAGCCGAGTGATTCTTGGCACAAGAATGCCAGCTTTCTAGATTCAGACCCATGTTGTTGCTGCTGCTGCTGCTGTTGATGCTGCAGCAGCATCAGAGTACACCAGCAGACTGATGATCCTGGTCCGCTCTGACCCTGGTCACTGGCAGACACTGGAAGGTTGGGAAATTCCTCTCAGCCATCCAGCTTATACAGTAGCTCTTTGCCTTCATCTGCAGTGGATCCCCTCATCCCTGGTCTCACCGAGCTGCTGCCTTATGGGGAAGGGAATGTGTAGCCCTTGATGTTCCACCATCATAAAAACAGCAGCTCACATTTCTGTCGTGTCTTAAGATTTATAGAACACTTCCTTCACCACTCTCTGAGTTGGGGGGGGGGGGGCACAAATATTGTTGGTCTCATTTTACAGATGAGGGACCTGAGGCTTAGAGGAATTAAAGTGACACCCCAAGGTCATCTAGCTCCTTGGTGGTAGAATTGTACCTTGAATTTAAGTTGTCATTGTTCAGGCATGGCTGACTCTTTGTGACCTTATTTGGGGTTTTCTTGGCAAAGATACTGGAGTGGTTTGCCATTTCCTTTGCTAGCTCATTTGACACAGGAAACTGAAACAAATAGGGTTAAGTGACTTGCCCAGGGTCACACAGCTAACAGACGTTTAAGGCTGGATTTGAAATGTCTTCTCAGGCCCAAGTGTTCTATCCACTGTTCCACTTATCTTTCCATTATACCATAGAAGTTGGAACTCTCCCACCCACTCACCCTCCCCAACCCATCCCCAAGACATTTCATCATTCATTCATTCATTTAACATTTCTAAAATGCCTGCCACATGCTGGATGCAGGCAATACTAAGAAAGCTGTAGAGAGGCAGCTACATAGCACAAGGGATAGAGTGCCAGGCTTGGAGATGGGTTCAAATCTGACCTTGTACACTTCCTAGCTGCGTGACCCTGGGCAAGTCACTTGACTCCAGTTGCCTGGCTCTTAGAACTTTTCTGTCTTAGAACCAATACTTAGTATTTATTCTAAGATGGAGAGTACGGGTCTGGAAAATAAAAAATAAATAAATAAATGATAGAAAGCCATAGAGATACTACTATCAGAGACTAAGACAGAGATTGCCAAGAATTAAAATGAGGGAGTGTAGAGGGGAACTCCAAAGGCAGGGGGCTTGAGAACAGAATGAGGGAAGGAGAGAATATGCATTTATATAGTTATATACTATGTTCCAGGCACTGTGCTAAGTGCTTGATCTCTACAACAACTCTGGAGATAGGTGCTGTAATTATCCCCATTTTACAGATGAGGAAACTTAGAAAAACAGAAGTTAGGCTGATTTTGCTGAAAGGTAAAGGAAGGAGAGTTATTAAGCAGGTGCTCTGTGTAGGATCACATACTATAGGTACATAAGGTATCATCCTCTCTACCCTCAAAGAGCTTCCAGTCTAGTTAGAGAGGATTTACACACCCAGAGATGAATAAACATTTGTTAAATGTTAACAAGAGAACATTGTTAAATGACTTAATGGAATGGTTCCTCTGAAAGACGAGGTGGAAGGAACCCCGCTTTGGAAGTCAGAAGACTCACTTTCAAATCTCAGCTCTGTCATCTCCATTCATCCATTCATTAAATAGTCAATTGATAAACATTTATTAAGCCCCTACTAGTGCTGACAAAAATGGAACCATTCATGCTTTTGAGGAAGTAAGGGGAGGGGGATGATAGAGAGACAAAGAGCACGTGGCTACAATAACACAAAGTATTTCAGAGGGGAGGTGGGAGATCAGGAAAGACAACCTATAAGAGGTAGAGTGTGAGCTGAGCCCTGAATGGACACAGAGATCCTAAAGGGGAGGAGGAGGAGGAAGATGTTCTGGGATGCCAGCAAAGAGACACAAGGAGAGGGAGACAGAGTAGACCCCTTTGGGTGCACCGTTAAATGCGGGAGGGGGAGTACTATGAAGTCAACCTGGAAAGATGGTTTGGAACCAGACTAGGAAGAGCTGTAAATGCCAAACAGGAGTTTGGATGTTATTCCAAACTGAACAAGGAAATGTGTGCTTTAGGAATACTAATTTAGCAGCTGTGTGTGTATGGATGGATTAAAGAACAGAAAGGCACTGTTTGGAGACACCAAGACCAAACTGGGAGGCTATCCCAGAAGTCCAGGTGAAAGGTGATAGTAAGGGGAAGGGAACAAACCTTTATTAAATGTGCCAGGTACTATGCCGAGCGCTTTCCAGATATGATGAAGGCAAGAGCTGCTGGGATGGCCAGGTAAGCAGGGGGATGGAAGGAGATGTAAGTATTGTGATGATAGAATCTACTCTTGGCACCTGGATGAAGAGTCCAGGATGGAGTAGCTAGATTGTGCAGTGGATAGAGTATTGGCCCTGGAGTCAGGAAGATGAGTTTTCCCCGAGTTCAAATCTGGCCTTGGATACTTATTAGCTGGTGACCTTGGGCACATCTCTTTATAGTTTCCTCATCTGTCAGATGAGCCTGAGAAGGAAATGGCAGACCACTCCAGTATCTTTGCTAAGAAAATTACAAATGGGATCACAAAAAGCCAGACAGGACTGAAAAATGACCAAACAACAAGAACAAAAAGTTGGAATAGGTAGCCTCTAGCATCCCTTAAAAAAAAAAAAAAAGGCAAGGATGAAGTCAGGGCTGTAGGCAAAAATGTTGTAAGCACAGAGGTGCTCTTGACAGAAATAGACATCATAAAAAGAAGACTCAGGGGACAGCTAATTAACTCAATAGATTGAGAGCCAGACTTAGAGAGGGGAAGTCCCAGGTCCAAATTTCCTACTTGGGTGACCCTGGACGAGTCACTTAACATTCATTGCCAAGAAAGAAAGAAAGAAAGAAAGAAAGAAAGAAAGAAAGAAAGAAAGAAAGAAAGAAAGAAAGAAAGAAAGAAAGAAAGAAAGAGAAA
>NC_058131.1:57648821-57697922 GCF_016433145.1 Gracilinanus agilis | reverse complement strand
GAAGGAAGGAAGGAAGGAAGGAAGGAAAAGAAAGAAAGAAAGACAAAGGGAGGGAGGGAAGAAAGAGACTCATTTTCAGATCCCAGCTCTGCCACTTGCTTCATTCATCCATTCATTAAATTGTCAGTCAACAAACATTTATGATTATATTGGAGTTAGGAGAAAATATAATGAATTCTTTGAACTTGTTGAGTTTAAGATAGATGCCAATGAGACATCTGCTAAGAGATGTCCATTTGACAGCTGACAATGCATAATTGAAGAGAAACTAGAGCTGAATCCATATATCTGGAGCTCTCTGCATAGGAGGGCCATTGAACTCAGTGGAGCTGATGAAGTCACCAAGAGGATCAAAGGGCCTAGGGTGGAACCTTGGGGAATATTCACGTTTGAGGATTGGGACTTAGATGATCATCTATCCAAAGGGCCTGAAAGATATATCCAAGAGCAGAAGGTGTATTCAGCTGTCCCAACTGATACAGAGAACTTAAGAAAGATGAAAAACAAGGCCTCTGGATACAGCAATTGAAAGGTTATTGGTGGTGACCAATATGGAAGTGTGCTTTTAATAATACATGAATAGCCCAGACCAAATTGCTTACCATCTTTGAACAGGGGGAGGGAAGGGAGAGAGGGAGATGGTTTGGACTTTATAATTTTGGAAAATGTATGTTGAAAATTATTATTACATGTAATGGGGAAAATAAAATATCTTTGAATTAAAAAAAATATTATTGGAGGAGTTGGGAAGACCTGGTTTCAAATGTGGCCTGAGACACTTCTCAGATATGTGATCCTGGGCAAGTCACTTATCCCAAATTGCTAACTTCACTTTTCTGTCCTAAAACCAATACTTACTATCAGTTCTAAGACAGAAGATAAGTTTTTTGGTTTTTTTTTTAAATGTGACTTGCCCAAGGTCACACAGCTAGAAAGCATCTAAGACCACATTTTGAACCCAGGTTCTCCAAGACCTCCAGACCTGGCTTCTATCCACTGAGCCACCTACCTGCCCCACTGAGCAAGTCACTTAACCCCAGTTGCCTAGCCCTTATCCCTGCTCTGTAATCTATACCAAATACCTATTCTAAGCAGAAGTTAAGGATTTAACTTTTTAAAGTTTAATTTGATTTTAAAAAGAAAGGTCACTGGAAACTTTGGGAAGGATCATTTCAGTGGACAAAGTTGGAAACCGTTTGAGTGATGCAGATGGAAGCCAGGCTGTACTGGAATGAGAAGTCAGTGAGGAGAGGAAGCGGATAGGCGATGGCATTTTGTAAAAGTGTGGTTGTGAATGTGAGATAAAGAATGATAACTTGAGGGGATGGTAGAGACAAGCGAAGTTTTTTTATGGATAAGAATAGACCTGGGCATGTTTGTGGCTACAAGAAAGGAGTCAATAAATGAGGAGCCATTAAAGATTGGAGGAAAGAGAGTAAGGAGGTGGGAGGGGACGGGCTGGAGCCAATTAAAATGAGGTTATTGGGGATGGGGTCAATCGTGCTTGCATTGCCTACCCTGCCTCACAGGGTTGTCATGAGGAAAAGATTTTCTAAACTGGGAATTCTGAGTTTTTATTATTATAGCCTTTGCAGAAGCAAAGAAACTCAATCCTGGATTGGGTGCTAGATGGAAGCGTACCCTGAAGGTGGCCAAGCTGTGGGAGCCTTTCTGCGTCTTGGAGCTGGAGAAATAGGTCATGGGGAAAGCTTTTTGGCCCTCTCCCAGGTACCAGGAAGGATTGGTTCTAAACAAGGGCTCTAAGCCCATTCCTGGAATAGCACTGTAATCATTCCCAAAGTTAAATGCGTTACGGAAGCACCTTGTTAGGGACTCTTGACCTGAATTAAACTTGACACATTTTATGGGTCAAGTACTGTGCAACTCTGTTACAACGCAGCTCATTATGGCCTGGCTTTGGAGCTGCTGTAGGTCAGATCACATACCTCAAAGCACAGAAGTTGGACGAAATGACCTCTGAGGGCCCTTCCAGCTCTAATAGTTTATGACTTTTCATCAAGTATGTATGAAAACCTGATGTGAAACTGCCCTTAATTTGAGAATTAGTATTCTCCTTCCCCTGCTTTCCCTGACAATAGCAGTATTCTGGGCAACAATCCTGGCTCACATTGACATTCTGTATTCTGAGGTCTCTCCTAGCTTTGACAATCTTTGTTCTAAGGTCCTTTCTAGCTCAGACATTTTTTCTTCTAAGGCTCCTCTAGCTCTGACACTTTAGGTGTCTTTTTTTTTTAAATCCTTACCTTCCATCTTAGAATCGATACTATATGTTGGTTCCAAGGTGGAAGAACAATAAATGGGGATTAAGCAACTTGTCCAGGGTCACACAGCTAAGAAGTATCTGAAATCAGATTTGAACCCAGGGTCTCTAGGCTTTTTATCCACTGAGTCACCTAGCTGCCACCTGGCATTTTCTGTTCTAAGGACTTTCCCAGCTCTGACATTTTCTGTTCCAAGGACCCTCCCAGCTCTGACATTTTCTGTTCTAAGAGTCCTCCCAGCTCTGACATTTTCTGTTCTGAGTCCTCCCAACTCTGACATTTTCTGTTCCAAGAGTCCTCCCAGCTCTGACATTTTCTGTTCTAAGAGTCCTCCCAACTCTGACATTTTCTGTTCTAAGTGCTCTCCCAGCTCTGACATTCTATAGACACATGGTGCCATGGAATGAACTCTGGATTTGAAGTCAAATTTGAAACCAGATTCTTCTACCTCTGTGTCCTTGGGCCCATTGTTTAACCTCTCTAGTCCTGAAATCATCTTCTGTAAAATCAGGGGATCAGACTAGCTTATTGCCAAGGTCTCTGTCAGTTTTTAATATCGAATCCTGAGACAACCCCGGACTTCCCATCACCACCTGGAAAGGCTACAAAGCCAGGAGAGCTGCCTGAGGCTCTTCTGGAATAAATTCTGGAGTAAATCATTCAGATCTCTGGTCCTATTTTCAGTCCTCCACTCTTAGACCTGGACTTAAAACCCCATTGATGTTCAGGACCCAGTGATGGAAACATGGCTACCTGGGCAGTTTCTTCACTCTTTTCCCATAGGCATTTTCGTATTCTGCCATCAGTTTTATTTGGATAAAAGCATTTCTTGATGTTCAGAGGACATCCCCCTGTTTAGAAGCAATTTGGTCCTTGCTCTTCCTAGCCCAGATCCTGCCTGTTCTCTTCACACACGGTAGAGGCTTCATAAATATTTGTTCATTTGATTGATTTGGGTTATGATGTATGGATTAGATTTTTCAGTAAGAAGGGAAAGAAAGGAAAGAAGAAGGGAGAAGAGAAGACAGAAGATAAAGCATAAATATTCCCTAGGGATGACAGGCTTAGTTAGAGGTGGGGAGAGGGGAACACCTGAGCCCCCTAAGGGCCCATGGGCTGGCAAGGAAAAGTGATGGGTTTTTAATTGTCTAAATATTGCCAGTGCCCTCTGCATCCTGTTGTGACTGCTGAGCTGTGCAGAAGCCAGAATGTGCTTAGAGCAGCTCTGTTCCAAGGCCATGGAAGTTTCTCCCTTCGATCCCTTGGGGGCTGCAGCCCATTCTTGACCCCATTTAGAAATGGCAGGTTAAAGCACCTAGGATGTTGCGGGGCTGGGAAACCAGCAGTGGGCTCAGTGCTGAGTATAGTCAGATGCAGAGCCCCACAGGCAGGGAATGATATGTGCATTTTGCAAGAGTCTCAGAAATCAGAATACAGATCTTGAGAAGAGCAGGAAATCTGGACATGATGCCCTCTTACCTCCCTTCTCAGCTTCCTTCAAGGAAGCCCCAGGTTTGGAAGACCCTCATTTCTCCCTATGTTCCCTGTCCCTTGTTGCTAGGTCCAACACTAATACTAAATTAATAACTAAATAACCCTCACCACACCCTATAGATGGCAAACATTAGAAATGGCTTTGCCTTTTTCCCCTAGCAGCTGCTGGTAGGGCTCCTGAGGGCCTCCTCAGACCCTGCCCCTTTCAAGGCATTATGTTATGGGAACTCAGAGGTCTAGAATCATGAGATCTCTATCTCTTGTTATATATGGGACTTTGGCAAATCACTTAATCTCCCTAAACAGAATTTCCTCATCTGTAAAATGGGGATAATTATATTTTTACTACTACTCACTAATATTTGTATAGTTCTTTAATATGAGAATATATTTTCTATATCATATTTTATTTATTTATAATTTATATATCGTATATATGATATAGAAATAAAATATATTTATTTATAATTTATACATTAATATAATAATACAATAAAAATAATTTAAGCATATCTCATTTGACCCTCACAAGAGCCCTGTGAAATGGATGCTTTTATTATCCCCATTTGGCAGATGAAGAAACTGAGGTGGAAAGAGGTTAAGTGACTTAACCCAGAGACAGAGAACTAGTAAATGGCTGAATCAGGAGTTGAACTCAGTTTCTGCTGACTTCATATCTAGGTTTCCATGCACTAGGTCACTCGTAAGAAAGTGATTTATAAATCCTACAAAGTAGTAGAAATGTCAGCCGTTGTTATTTCAATACCTCCATGACTCTGTGATCTTATGGGAAGGGTACCCCTGTTCCTTATGCTTATTGTAACCCATTCTGCCTGCTTTTCCTCTGTAACTCTTCTTCTGCTTTTTAAACTTTGGCTTCCGCCTTAGAATCAGTGCTAAATATTGGTTCCAAAGCAGAAGATGGGGTAAGGGATAGGCAACTTGGGTTAAGTGACTCGCCCAAGGTCCCACAGCTAGGAAATGTCTGAGCCTGGCTCTCTATCCACTTGAGCCACCTGGCTGCCCCTTTTTCCTCTGGAATAGTTGTCTGGGTCTTTCTGCGTATCTCCAGCAGAAGCCTTCCTCAGGCTCCCCGTTGGTTAGACTCTGCCATGGGGTGGACAGAGAGATGCTTGGCCCGTCTCCCTTTTCCGGTCGGCTCTGCCCTTGACGATGCCCCCTCGGTCCCTTCTCCTGCACGAGCCATTGTTGGTAACATGCTGGAACCTATTTCCATCCACCATGTGGCTCCCCATAAGCTGCCATCATTATGATCATTATTCCCTTGCCACTAGTAACGTCCAGGTGCTGATCTCTGGCAGGGACATGTTTCCTGCCTGGATCCTCTCACTGTGCCCGTGTGGAGTCTGTGATCTACAGTCTTGCTGCGGTTGTATGACCTCCGACACGCATAAGCTGGGAACGGGACGGGGTGGGGAGGGCTGGGGTGAATTTCATCCTTTTCCCCCCTTTCTTCCCCTTTCTTCCCGAGCCTCTCCCCCACTCCTATAAACGGCTTAATGAAGGAGCAGCCCGTCTTTATTTATGTATAGGCCCTAGCATAATTGGCATGTTTGTCTTTAATCATTATTCCCAGCTGGACGGAGCAGTTTTACAAACAAACGCAGAGGGCCAGATTTCTCCATCCCCAGTTTCTATTTCTGAAACTGCGTTTGGTCGCTCTGCTATTAGCCATGCGCACATGTTTGCAGGCTCCAGCCTCATGGCCTTAAGCACTTAATTGTGGGTGCAGTTAGTCAAGGCAGGCAGCTCTCCCTGGATTTCGGGGGTGAGGGAACCTAATTATACCTGCAATTGAGTACTTTAGCAGGCACAAAAGATGTCTGTTCAGCTAATTGCAGGCCCCCAAATTGCCCCCACAGAAAGGATCCCTGGTAGAGGGCCTTTGAAAGCCAAGGCCCCCGCATTGTAATAAAGAATGGATAACTCCAAATTATTGCGGTGGGGGGTGCTGGCTTTGGCCTAAAGGATTCAGCTTTGTGCAATAGTCCTCACACCTCTGGGTTTTTTGTTGTCGGGTTCTTTTTTTTTTTTCCCCCTGCAGTGATGGCTGCTTGGTGGAAGGGTTTGTTTCTGAGACTTAGCATGGCTCGGTATTATAGAGAAGCCAAATTGGACAGAAATTTAATGTAAATCACCTCGACTCACCTTCGCGTATACAACAATGAAGAGAAAGAACACTGGCCTTGGAGATGGAGGTTCTGAGTTCAATTCCTCCTCTGATCCATACTATGGCACCCTGGGGACCTTCAATAACTTCCCTGGGCTTCAGATTCCAAATGAAGAGGTTAGACTAGATGGCCGATGCTCTTTCCATTGGGGCTTCTATGATCTCTAGCAAACTGCTGGTGAATCAGAGTTTCTATCTAAGTGGGATCTTCTTCTCAACCTGGGATTGGGTGGCAAAGGCTCCAGGCTGGCCCTAAGGGTCAGGACAGTAAGTTTATGTGGACAGGAGAGGGTCTGACAGGTACTATAGCTGAGGCAGTCCAGAGGACAAGTTTAAGGGAGTTCTGAAAAGGTAGGAAGGAATAGGAAGGCACTATCAATCCAGGCAGACAAAGGGTCAAGAAAATCAGATTTAGGGGGCAGCTAGGAGGTTTAGTGGATTGAGGTCCTAGGTTCAAATCTGGTCTCTGGTACTTCCTAGCTGTGTGACCATGGGCAAGTTACTTAACCCCCAATGCCTAGCCCTTAAACTTCTTCTGCCTTGGAACCAATATTTATTATTGATTCTAAGATGGAAGGCAAGGGTTTTTAAAAAAAAAGAAAAGAAAATCAGATTTGAGCGGTTCTGGAAGTGAGGGAGGAGGTGAAGGCAGAGATTTGGAGTGAGAGGACATGGGTTCAAATTTTGTCTCTCTTCCTTACAACCTATATGACTTGGGGCAAATCATTTTCTTTCTCTGTTACCATTTCCTCATCTGAAAATTAAAGGAATTGAACCGATGTCTCAAGTCCCTTCAAAATCTACAATTCCATAACTGTCCCAGAGTGTTAGTTAGATGAGAAACAGGGAGGAGAATTCAATTCAAGGGACTCTTTTTCCATGAAGCCTCTCCCAAGCCCCTCAGCTATTAGTGCTGTCCCCCACTCCAATGAAAAAATAAATAAATAAAAAGATTTTTAAAAAGAAACAGAAGGGAGAGGCAGGAAGAGTGACCAGTTCAGGATGGTAGGAAAAACAAAAGGGAAAAAGAGAGGGAAATTCTAAACAGGGACATCTGTAGAAAAGGGACGTTCCTGTGTCTACCAGCTGTATTTGGGGGTGGTTGTTTATATATAAGGGACATTTTAAGTTGGGCAGATTTCCCGTTCAACTGTGGGATGTTTATTATTTTCATTATTAACTAATAATAATGAGACAGGAAAAGAATCTGACAATAGCAACTCTGCGATAGGAGAGCATTGTAGTTAGTAAAAGGGAAAAGTACTAGATTTGGAGTTAAAAACTTGCCCTCTACTACTTTCTAAAAGGGACCTTTTTTCCCTCTTGTTTGAGCCTCAGTTTCTTCATTTGTCAAATGATGATAATAGAACTTCCCCTGGACTAGTACCTGAAGGTACTTCTAGGCTCAGTTAGTCGATGTATTCAGAGCAAGAAAAATGACAATCCCAATATCTCTCTGCCCTGATGAGATCCCGTCTGAGATTTTGTATTTTTATATTGTTCTGACCTATCCAATTCTTTGTGACCCCATTTGGAGATTTCTTATTTTTAAAATCCTTACCTTCTGTCTTAGAATCAGTACTGAGTATTGCTTCCGAGGTAGAAAATTGGTAAGGGCTGGGCAATGGGGGTTAAGTGACCTCCTCAGGGTCAACATTTGGGAATTTCTTGGCAAAGATACTAGAGTGGTTTAACATTTCCTTCGCCAGCTTATTTTATAGATGAGGAAACTGAGGCAAATGGGGTAAAGTGACTTGCCCAGGGTCATAGCTAGTAAGTGTCTGAGGCTAGATTTGAACTCATATCTTCCAGACTCTAGATTCTATCTGCTGTGCTGCCCCATCATTTTACAGATGAGGGAACTGACTTTTCCCAAGGCACCAATAGGGAGTAATCCTTGAGACATTTTGGTTTCCTATAACTTCCTGCCGATCAGAGCCCATCCAAGAAGAGAAGGGATGGCTAGGTAGGTACCAGACTCCCCTTGGGTGGAGGACTCCAAGGGGAGGCAGACGGGCACGCATTCGGGGCGTCGTAGAAGGAAATCCTGCTTAGGCACAAATTTGACTGGAGGAGCTGTGAGATCCTGAAAGCTGGGAAGATTCTATCATCTACTTACTTCACTGGAGTCCTGTGAGGCCCCAATGAGATAAAACCCAGTAAAGTGCTCTGTAATTATGAGATGCTTTAGAAATCCGAATCCATTCTATTGGGAGAAACAGTATTAAGACCCTCTGGGCAGCCAAAGGCAGCATGGAGGCTCTGGACCAGGAAGGTGGGTGCCTGGAGGGCAACCGAATGGGCCAGAGAAGGAAAATGAGGCTTAGGAAGGAGTGCCCAGGAGGTGATGTGGAAGCCAAGCTTGGACTCTTTCTCACAGTTTTGCCTGGGGCCTACCTTGTCTCCAAACCAATTCTCCAATTCTGAATCTCCTCCAGGAGGAGGGAGAGGCATGTAAATCACCCGCTTCCTTCAGAGCTTTTAGAGTATGGAGGATTAGGGGATGGGGGTGGTGGCGGGGAGGGGGGAGCCAGGAGAACCCTTCTTCAGAGTAGCTGGATAATGGAAAGAAAATGATAACATTGGATTTCCTCTTCTGAAAAGCTGCCTGGAGTGTTTCTTAAATGTCAGCGAAAGCAGATGGCATGCCTGAATTTTATCATTTCTTCTGTGGTTACTATCTATTCTATATATGTCTGCCTCTGAGTGACCCCGCTTGGGGTTTCTTGGCAGAGGTACCAGAGCGGTTCGCCATTTCCTTCTCCAGCTCTTTTGACAGATCAGGAAACAGGGTTCAGTGTTCCTGATCTCAGGTTCTCACAGCTAGGAAGTGGCTGAGGCAAGATTTGAACTCAGGAAGATGAGTCTTTGCAACTTCAGGGCAGTTCTATAGGGCAGTGGATAGAATGCTTCCCTAGAATCTGAAGGACTTAAGTTCAAATCTGGTCTCATACACATATTAGCTGTGTGATTCTGTTTGCCTCAGTTTCCTCATCTGTCAAATGAGTTGGAGAAGGAAATGGCAGACTAGATGTGTGACCCTGGGCAAGTCACTTCACTCTATTGATCTCAGTTTCTTTATCTGTCAAATGAGTTGGAGAAGGAAATGGCAAACTAGCTGTGTGACCCTGGGCAAGTCACTTCACTCTATTGATCTCAGTTTCCTTATCTGTCAGATGAGTTGGAGAAGGAAATGGCAAACTAGCTGTGTGACTCTGGGCAAGTCACTTCACTCTATTGATCTCAGTTTCCTTATCTGTTAAATGAGTTGGAGAAGGAAATGGCAAACCACTGCGGTATCTCTGCCTAGAAAATTCAATGGGGTCCCAAAGAGTTGGATATAAACAATTACATACATATCTTGTATGTGCCTAACTCTTTATACATTGTATTCCCCAGTAGAATATAGAGGGCAAGGACAATGCTTTTACCCTTCCTCTTATCCCCAGGTCTTAGTACAGTGCCTGGTACATAGACATAGCTGATAAATGTTAGGAAACATAAAATTTCAGAACATTGGAGCAGCTAGATGACAGCCAGACCTGGAGATGGGAGGTTCTGGGTTCGAATCTGCCCTCAGACACTTCCTAGCTGTGTGACCCTGGACAAGTCACTTATCCCCAATTGCCTAGCCCTTACCACTCTTTTTCCTTGGAATTGATCCTCAGTATTGGTTCTAAGACAGAAGATAATGGTTTCAAATGTAGGAGCAAGAAGGAACCTTAGAGAGTGTTGAGTCCAAACTTCATCTTATTCAAAAAGGGAAACCAACACCTCTGGTAGATGGAGGAATTGACTAGTCTGAGGCCCTCATGCCCAACTAGATGTCAAGCGAAGACTGGTCTCGCCTTCCACCACTCCAATCTGCTTCTGAGTCCAGTTGGACAAGATGGGTTTGATCTACTTTGCACATGAAAATAAGGATCTCTTTCCTTTGTGAGGAGCAGTTTCTTCTTTCTGTGTCTTCAGCCACTTTAGAAGCAAGCTTGAATTTCCCCTTTATGCTGCAAAGAGCCTGGGTCTGAGCTAGTGAGCATCAAGAGGCCTCCTGTCCCTGCCTAGTCACTGGCATTTGGTTACTGTGTGTTGAGGTGTCTGGTGGCCCGAGGAGCCTTTAATGCACAGCCAGGCCTGGGAGTTATCTGCCAGGGTCTGCACCGAGTCCTGGACTCCTCCAGAGCCCAGGTGGTAGCTCTCTACCAAGTGGGTGGTCTCCATTCTTCTGGGCTCCCCTCCGGCTGCCTCTTCCCCAAAAGGGCTGCTGAAAGTGACCGGCAACCCAAGATACACCCAAGGACTTGAGGGAGAAAAATGGTTCAAATCAAGGATCTGGGGACATGGAAAGAGGGCTTTCTTTGGTGTCCAACACCTGAGCTGAATTCCGTTTCCGCCATTTCTCAGTTGTCTGACATTGGAGCAGACACCAAGCCTTTCTGGGTCCTGGTTTCCCTCATGCATAAAATGAGAGGGTTGGCTGTTCTCTAGGATCAAACCTTTTAGCCCTTTCCAATCTGGGAGCTGGAAGCAGGAGACAAGATTTCCTTTATCGTCAAACCCTCCGATTTCACCCAGTAAGACAGTCAGGGTCAGAGTTGGACAGAGACTCGCCCAGTCAACGAGCTGCTAAGTGGAAGAGAAAAGAGATTCAGACCCAGCTCAGTCTACCACGGAGCACGGCTCCCACCATTTTCTGTCTTTCTTTCAAAAAATCAAACCCAAAAAACCTCTTCCTTTCTGTCTTAGTAACATGTAATAACGGTAACAAGACAAAAAGGCAAGGGCTAAGTAATTGGGTCACACAGATAGGAAGTATCCGAGGCCAGATTTGAACCCAGGTCCTCCTGAACTCCAAATCTGGCTCTCTATCCTCTGAGCCATCTAGCTGTTTATCCTACTATTTTCTATTAGCTTATTCAATGAGTGGCTATACAATTAGGGGATTTTCTTCTAGGACTCTTGCCTTCTAAACGACCTCAGAATACCCATTCTCCTTTGCAATCTCAGGCAGATCACTTCCCCTCCGTGGGCCTCAGTATCCTCCTCTGTAAAATGGGAACCTGGAACAGACAATTGCTGCCTCATATTGATTTTGGTTTGGTGAGGCTGCCTTTAGCTATACTCAATTTTCTTTCTTTCTTTTTTATTTTTTTAAACCCTCACCTTCCATCTTAGAGTCAATACTATGTATTGGTGCTAAGGCAGAAGAGCGGTAAGGGCTAGGCAATGGGGGTTAAGTGACTTGCCCAGGATCACCCATATAGGAAGTGCTTGTGGTCAGATTTGAACCCAGGACCTCCTGTCTCTAGGCCTGACTCTCACCCCCTATACCCAATTTTCATGAAAGAAGAAGTACCAGGATTCATGTTTAAGGGTCCTACCCTAACTCTAGAACCCTCTTACCACCCAGGATGCTAGAAGCCACCTTTGATGGGTAAGTGGGGATAGTATATCCTGCCTACCCTGAGGTGGCATGTATTCCTGGGGAAACTTGAGGCTTGTTCTAAGAAGGTGCCCATTCCCCAAACACATCAGGAAGCATTTGTCTTTGCCCACCCAATCCCCTCCATCTCTCAAATCGGGAGTCAATTCATTGGCATTTCTTCATTTCTCCCTCCAGAGCAAAACAGCCTCCCATCCCATCCTGTGTGTTCCCCATCCCTCTCCCATCCGAAGACCTTCTCTTTGCTCCCTTTCCCAGAGCTCCGAAGAGGAGAGGACAGCCGAAGTAGCTTTCAGATATCACATTCTGTGTTTCGGCTCTAATGTTCTCTGCTGGAACATTCTGTGTCCTGAGGCCCCTTTCAGCTCTGCTACTCTGGGTCCTAAGGCGCCTTCCAGCCTTGACATTCTGTGCTTTAAGGCTCCCTCAGCTTGCCTCGAACAGAAAACAGGGTCCTCATTCTCCTTCCCTAATAAGAAAGCCAGCGGAAAATGCCTGGCCCCGGGAGAGTGACTTAAACTCCTACTGAGGTATAAGTAGATGGGATCAGATCATGTCTTAAGAGCAGCTTTTAATAAGAACAAGAGGAAGCAGGGAAAGAAGAGATCAGGGAGGGCTGAAGTTGGCTCCTTCATCATTTTGCCCAGAGCCAGGTGCAAACGAGTTACAAGAAAAGCGGGTGGTGCGTTATGGGGAGTTCTGTTTTTATTTATTGAGAGCATCGAAGGCCCACTTCTCTCCCCCACCCAAAAAATGGAAACAAAGAGAATAAGGGTGGAAATCTGCAGTTTTTGTTTGTACTCTGCAGAAAGAGATCATAGTATCATAGAGTTAAAGCTAGAAATTTCCTTGGAAATCATTGAATGAAGGGCAGCCAGATAGCACAATGGCTAGAGCTCCAGTCCTAGCGGTGGGAGGTCCCAGATTCAAATCTAGCCTCAGTTACTTCTAGCTATGTGACCATGGGCAAGCCACCTAACTCCAGTTGCCTAGCCCTTACCACTCCTCTGCCTTAGAACCAATAATTAGTGTAGATCCTAAGACAGGGTTTTAAAAAAGATCTACTCTATGCCAGATATTGTGCTAAGAGATTATGTCAATTAGCCCAGTGTTATCTATTCCAATTCCAGTGTTGGAAGAGGTAGAAAGGGAGCAGTTGGGCAGATGGCAAAAAGATGGAGGAGAAGGGTGATTGGGTAATTTAGAAAGTAGCCAGCATTTACATAGCACTTCAGGTTTGCAAAGCACTTGGGTATTCTCTTATTTGATCCTCATATCAGTTTTGGGAGACAGATGATATTATTATTCCCATTTTGGAAACCAAGGCTGGGCAGATGCCAAAAAGATGGAGGAGAAAGATGATTGGGTAATTTAGAAAGTAGCCAGCATTTACGTAGCACTTCAGGTTTGCAAAGCACTTAGGTATTCTTTTATTCGATCCTCATATCAGTCTTGGGAGACAGATGATATTATTATTCCCATTTTGGAAACTGAGGCAGAAAGCCGTTAAGTCGCTCACCCCTGTAGAGTATGAAACATGTCTGGGAGGGGCCCCTAGATAGAGTGAGTCCTGAGATCCACTTCCCCATCCAGACTAAGAAGGGCACTGGGGCACGAGTTCTGGTAATTCTGATAACTGATTCCATGGACAGGAATGCTGTTCCCCTTCACCTAGAAGGGGAGAGCCCCATTCAGAAGAGTCTTTCCTTTAACAAACTGCCTGGAGTTAGAATTCTCTTCTGGGTTCAGTCACCTGAACATAGAAGCAAGCTTTCAGCTTTGCCCTCCCAGCCTCTCTACCCCCCGACAAACAGGGCAGGGACAGGATCTTCAGAAAGCAGGGATGTAGACAGGATGTCCTTGTGGGTGCACAGTATCCGCTATGCCCCTTACTTTCAGGAGATGTTGTCTTTGACATCGTTTCTTCATTGTTTGGGGTTCACAAGATTCAGAACTACAAGGGACCTTCGAGATGATCCATAGTTTTACTAACAACAGTTAGCATCTCTAGAAGCACCTTTCAGTTTGCAAAGACTTCTGATTACATGGTTTATTTTGCTTCTCAAAAGAACCCTGGTAGGTAGTCATTATTATTATCATCCCCATTTTACAGATGAAAACATTGAGGTCTGGAAAAGTCCAGAGTTCCCAGAGGTGGTGGTTGTGTCAATGATGAATAACTGATGTGGAACAGAACTAGTAAATGAGTGTCTAAAGCAGGATTCAAACTCAAATCATCCAGACTCCAAATCCACTACTATATCCATTTGTCCATGCATCAGATGAGGAAGTTAAAGATCAGAATTGTGGATAGAGCGCCAGGTCTAGAGCCTGGAGGTCCTGTGTTCAAATCTGGCCTCAGACACTTCCTAGCTATGTGACCCTGGGCAAGTCACTTAACTCCCATTGCTCAGCCCTTTCTGCTCTTCTGCCTTGGAAATGATTCTAAGATAAAAGGTAAAGGTTTAAAATAATAGCAATAACACACACACACACACACACACACACACACACACACACACACACACACCCTCTCCCAACCCATTCCCTCGATTCCTCCAGTTTCACCATGATGTCATCATAATTTGAGGCTTCATAAATCAGGGAAGAATAAATTATGTTGACTGCCAGCGGGCCCACCTGCCTGTCAGTGCCCAGGATAGGGCATCCACCCTACAGAGAGCTTGTGTTTGCTCCACCTCTGCCAGGGGCATTAGCTACTTATCCATGACCCAACAAATTGCTTTCTTCTGGAGCACAGTCTCATTTATAAAATGTGGGGGTTGAATTATGTCTAGCACATAGTAGATGCTTAAACTACTTAAGTGTTTGTTTAATCCTCACCTTCCATCTTAGATCCATACTGTGTATTAGTTCCAAGACAAAAAAGCAGGAAGGGCTAGGCAATGGGGGTCAAATGACTTGCCCAGGGTCACACAGCTGGGAAGTGTCTGAGTCCAGATTTGAACCCAAGACCTCTCATCTCTAGGCCTGGATCTTAATCCACTGAGCCACCCAGCTGCCCCTTACATGTTTATTAATTGACCAACAGGTAAACCAGAGTCCCTAAGCTCTTTTCCAACTGTAATGATACTGAATATTCATCTAGGGAGCTTACTAAATGTGCCAAGTAATGTGCTAAGCATTTACAGTTTACTCACAGCCACCCAGGGAGGGCGGTGCTATTATTAACCTCATTTTTATCTCTGTTGTTGAATTTCATCCAACTCTACATGACTTTGTCCCTGAGGTTTTCTTGGCAAAGATCCTGAAGTGGCTTGCCATTTCCTTCTCCATCGTGTCCCCATTTTACAGGTGAGGAAACTAAGGCAGACAGTGGTTATGCTGCTTGCTTTGGTCATATATCCAGCAAGCATCAGAGGCTGAATTGTAACTCAGGTCCTCCTGTCTGCTCTATCCAATGAACCTAAGGTTCAAAGGGCTTCTTCTACAAGCAGGGGAATCCTTGGATCCCAAGGGAAATGGATGACTGGGAAGAAGAAGAGAGCCATAGACCAGATTGAGACTCTAGCCAGTGCCTAGAAATACCCACTAATAAAATAATCCAACAAAATTGCGTCATCCTTCATTGGATGAAAGACATTAAAAAAAAGGAAATTGAGCTAGTCTAGGAGAAATCCTGGCTCTCTTGGCTATGTTTTAAAATATATGTAAATATATTTTTTAAAATAGGGGCAGCTGGGTAGCTCAGTGGATTGAGAACCAGGCCAAGAGATGGGAGGTCCTAGGTGTAAATCTGGCCTCAGACACTTCCCAGCTGTGTGACCCTGGGCAAGTCACTTGACCCCCCCCCATTGCCTACCCTTACCACTTTTCTACCTTGAAGCCAATACACAGTATTGACTCTAAAATGGAAGGTAAGGGTTTAAAAAAATATTTAAAATATAAAACAAAGCCATGTATTGGTCAGGTCCTTTTCAGATGGGATGGTTGGTCAATTCAACCCTTTTACCATGTCTTTATTTCCCCCTGCTCCCCAGAAGACGAGAGCTGGCCATATCTCAACACCCCAAAGAGGCCTTGAAATGTCTGAAAGCTTGGGGTGAACAGTTAATACATGATCTTGTAAATGCAAAACATTCCATGAAGATAATAAATAATCCTTGAACTAAATCACTTACCCTCTCCTAAATAAAATGGAGATAACATGGTACCTTCTCCAGAGGCTGGGGGCTGGCTCAGATGCCTTCCCACCTCAGATTCCCAGCAGGCATCTAGGGGAAGATCAATTCAGTGGAGTATTTTTGTTTTTTCAAACCCTTACATTCTGTCTTAAATTCAATACTAAGTATCAGTTCCAAGGCGGAAGAGTGGTAAAGACTAGGCAGTTGGGGGTGGTAAGGACTAGGCAGTTAAGTGACTTGTCCAGGGTCACCCAGCTAGGAAGTATCTGGGAACAGATTTGAACCCAGGATCTCTAGGACTGGCTCCCAATCCACTGAACCACCTAACTGCTTCTAATTTAGTGTTTTATAAAAGCCACATGGCCCTGAGGAAGATCCTTGGCCTCTCTTGGTCTTGATTTTCTGTGTGTAAAATGAGAGGGTTAGATCATCTCTTTGAGTTCAGAATCTTATGATTCATAAATTCTTAGAGCTGGAAGAGGCTGACAAATTGTGTAATCCCTTGCTTATTCTGAATTTTGGAAGGCAGTAGGGTAGAATGAATCTGGAGCATTGAATTTGGAGTCACCTGAATTCAAATCCTGGGTCTGCTACTTACTACTTGGGTGACCTTGAGTAAGTCATTTCCCCACTTTGAGGCTGACTTTCTTCATTTGTTAAATGAGGGGGTTAGACGAGATACTCTCCAAGGTCCTCTCCAGCCACAAATCCTATGCAATATACCCAGACACTCTGGCATCCTATGAATAGAAGCAAATTTGAATTTAAAGCTTGGCTGTATTTAGTGAGAATTCTGTTCAATAGTCTACCTCTCCTAGGTATCTCAAATAAGCTATTGAAATCTGGTTCCCCTATTCATACACAGGGAAACTGAGGTCAGACAGTCAGTCAATAGGCATTTATTATGTGCCAGGAGCTGTGCTAAGTACAAACGAAAGCAAAAAAAAAATAAAAATAAAAATAAAACAAAACAAAACTCCCTGCCCTTGAGAAGCTGAGAGTATAATGGAGGGGAAATATAAACAAATAAATAGGTATGTGGAACATAGAGAATGTTCTTGTTGTTGAGTTGTACCCAACCCCATTTGGTGTGTTCTTAACTAAGATACGGGAGTGATTTAACATTTCCTTCTCCAGCTCATTCTACAGGCAAGGAGGGGAAATAAACAGGGTTAAAGTGACTTAGTCAGGGTCACACAGCTAGGAAGTGTCTGAGGTCAAATTTGAACTCAGGCCTTCTTGACTCCAGGCCTGGCTTTCTATCCACTGAGCCACCTATCTAGAGATCATCTAGACTAGCTTCATTTTTATTTTTACAGATTAAGAAACTGGGGGTAGAGAAAATATAAGCTCTCATCTAGACCAGCTTGATTTTTATTTTTACAGATTAAGAAACTGAGGTATAGAGAAACTATAAGCTCTCATCTAGACCAGCTTGATTTTTATTTTTATAGATTAAGAAACTGGGGGGTAGAGAAAATATAAGCTCTCATCTAGACCAGCTTGATTTTTATTTTTACAGATTAAGAAACTGAGGCATAGAAAAAATATAAGCTCCCATCTAGGCCAGCTTGATTTTTATTTTTACAGATTAAGAAACTGAGGTATAGAGAAACTATAAGCTCTCATCTAGACCAGCTTGATTTTTATTTTTACAGATTAAGAAACTGAGGCATAGAAAAAATATAAGCTCTCATCTAGACCAGCTTGATTTTTATTTTTATAGATTAAGAAATTGAGGCATAGAGAAAATATAAGCTCTAATCTAGACCAGCTTGATTTTTATTTTTACAGATTAAGAAACTGAGGCATAGAGAAAAGATAAAGAGTATATAATAATAGAAATAGTAAATAATAAATAATAAACAGAATAGATCTTTACACAGATCTACAAATAAAGGTGAACCAACACCTTTGTGGCTGAACTAGAAAGTAAAGAAAACAACTTCACCCCCATGGTGTTGGTAACATAGAAGGGGGGAAGCACCCTGTTTAAAGCATGCTATGTACAGCAAACAAACCACTCCATCACACGGTTAGTGACAGAGCTGGGACTTGAACTCAGGGTTCTTGTTGCTCATCTGGGCTTCTTCTCATCATGGAACACTGTAGGTAGCTGCTCTCCATCGCTAGTCTTCACCCCTTACCCTTCTCCTCTGCTCTTCTGCTCCTCTCATTTCTTCATTTAATGGGAAGAGCCGTAGAGGTCACCGAGGAGCCAGAGGGCCATTTTTCTGGGTCCACTCCTGAAGGGGACTTTCGAGGATGTCCCCTCCTTGTCATTGATGACATTGGAAAGCAAGGGAAGAGAGGGGCGGGAGGAAGCAGCCTGCAGCAGCCAGGAGCCCAGGCGTACAGCCTGGCCATCATTTCCGACCTCTGTGTCGGCAACCTCAATTTTCTCAGCACGTGCTGGAGAAGCTATTTTTATTATGTTCAGATGACTTTCCTGGCCATGCTTGGCTTTTCTTCTGATGTCTCAGTGTTTGCTCCACTAGAGGGAGTGTGGGGACCCTCCATTTTGAACCAGCAAAGTCATGGGGAGAGCATAAAAATCATGGGATAGAGTTAGGATGTGAGGCCCAGATGGGACTTTAGGATGGCGAGAGTCAGCCGTGCATGGCTCCTTAGATCCCAGCATCTAAATTTCAGCTAGCCGGGATCTTCGGAAGGAGAATGTCAGAACTAACTGGGAGGAACCTTACGTGGCATGCTGGGGCTGGAAAAGGCCTTGGAACAGAGAATATCAGAGCTAGTGAGGTCCCGGGGACATATAATGCCAGCGCTGGAAAGGACCTTAGAAGGAAGAATGTCAGAGCTTCGAGGAAGCCTTAGGACATTGACTGGAAGAGCCAAAAGAGATCTCTGATTGAATGTAGAATTTTGAGGCTGGGAGGCTTGGCTGCCTTATAACAGAGACTGTCAGGACTGAAAGGAATCCTGGAAATGACCTCACCCAATCCATCCTCCTCATTTTGACCAGGAGGAAACCAGAGAGAAAGGACTTGTCCAAGGTCTCACAGTTGTTATTGGGGAGAAAAAACTAGAACTAACACTCAGTGATCCAGGGTTCTATTACAGGGTCTAGGTCAGAAGTCTCTTTAACCATATCACTCTCAGAGGTAACCCACCCTAAGCTTTATTCCTATTGAAAAATGAAATTAATTTTTCTTCTCCATCCTTCTAAAAGCTGCTAGGCTTGCTACTTCAGTAGATGTCAAAGTTCCTTCTATCTCTAAAGCTCTGGCTCTTATTTTACACATATGTAGCACTTTTAAACTCACTCGCTTCTCTGAGAGGTAAAATATTATTCCCATTTATAGATGAGGTAAGAAAATTAAGTGACTGACCTCTAGTCACCCAGCAGGTGTCAAAACTGGAACTCAAACCCAGGTCCTTTCTGATCCAGCACACCTAACATGGTTAGGTTTACTTTCCTCAACTGTGAAATGGGGCAATTGGGCTCAATTTGGTCTCCAAGTTCCTTTCCCACTCTAAATTTGTTCAGTTATTCTAGACTTGTCTGACTCTTCATGACCCCATTTGAGATTTTCTTGGCAAAGATACTGGAGTAGTTTGCCATTTTCTTTTCTAGTTCATTTTACAAATGAGACAAACTAGGTGAAGTGACTTGTCCAGGATGACACATCCAGGAAGTATCTGAGGCTGGATTTGAACCCAGTTCTTCCCGACTCCTAGCCCAGGCTCTATGGACTGCATCATCCAGCTACCTAGTCTAGTCTTAGGATCTCATAATAACTGTTCACTTTCTAGTTACAATCCTTTTGCTTAATTGGCTAAATAGCCAGTTCCTTGCAGGTGTGGAGGCAGGATTGTGGTCAGGAAGGCAGTATTTATGCTTAAAGGGGTAGGAGAAAAGGAAGAAACAAGTCTTTTTGTTTATTTATTACCAATTACATGTTATAACAAATTTCCACACAAGTTTTCCCAAGTTATATGATCAAACTTATCTCCTTTCCTTCATTCCCTTCCCCTTCCCAGTGTTGGCAGGCAATTTGATCTGCTTCATACATGTATTACTATGTATAACATTTCCATATTGTCTGTCTTTGCAACTATTCTTATAAAACCCAAATTCCCAAACATAAACCCAAATAAACAATTGAAAAATTGTATGCTTTCATCTGTATTCCTACTCCAACAGTTCTTTGTCTGGAAGCAGAAAGCATTCTTTATCCTAAGCCCTGCAGAATACAATGATGTATTGCTGATAGTAGCTAAGTCTCTCACAGTTGTACAGGGTTTTCCTGGTTCTGCTTATTTCACTCTGCATCAGTTCATGTAGCTCTTTCCAGCTCTTTCTGAAACCATCCTGTTCATCATTCCTTACAGCACAATAGTATTTCAATTAAAACAAGCCTTTTTAAAACCTTTGCATCTCAAGTCCCTGATGAGTGCCCATTCTTCAGAGTAGAAGCCTATAGGCCAGGCCTAGAGATGGGAGGTCCTGGGTTCAAATCTGACCTCAGACACTTCCCAGCCGTGTGATCCTGGGCAAGTCATTTAAACCGCACTGCCTAGCCCTTACCACTTTTCTGCCTTGGAACCAATACACAGCATTGATTCTAAGGCTGAAAGTAAGAGTTTAAAAAAAAGAAGAAGAAGAAGAAGCCTAGGGGGCTAGGGTGGAGAGCTTCTTATGGAAGCCTATTTGGATTTGGGAAGGGAAGATCCTTAATCCCCACCTTCCCCCCAGGTCATTTCTCTACCCCACCCCACCCACCACTCTGGAACACTGGCCTCCTGGAAGGGACTGGGTGGCTGCTGGTTGATAGCAGGGAATGAATAGTTTTATACTTGCCTCCACAACCAGTCTCAGTGAAAAAAGCAGTCTGTAAACTGATTGTTTCATGTAACTGTGGAAAGTCAATTGGCTAAATTATTCATCCTCCTGGTTCTTGGCTCTTTCTTCACCAATTTCTTTGGAATTGTAGGGTTTAGAAGGCACCTCATAGATGATCTGGTTCAACCCCTTTATTTCACAAAAGAGGAAACTGAGGCACTGGGAGAGAAAGTAACTAACTCCAGGGCAGCGCCTGGATTTGAAGGGAATTCTGCAGCCTCAGTTTCCCCAGCTACTAAACATATCCTTGTCCCCAGGCAGTGTTAATTACCTACTTTAAGACCTCTAAACCTCAGGCTGGATGAACACCACATGCCATTACTGGGTTTATAAATTGAGCTGACCAGTCTCATCAGGGTGTGGCAGAAAGTAATTAGGCCTTTGCAGCCGCCTCTTAAAATAATTTGATGGAGGGAGAAAATAACGATTAGGGTTAGATCATGGAATCACATTATGTAGAGCCTGGAACATAGATAAGAGAGAGATAAGAGCTGAGAGGGCCCTCCCGTCAGGCCATCTATGGCCCCACCAAAATGTGGGGGTCAGAAATAGAAGAAAATTTGAGGCCCAGAGAAAATAAAGGGTTTGCCCAAGGCCATACCCAATCTGGAGAGCTGAAATCTGGCTGCAGGTCCTTTACAGGCAGTTCTGTCTTTCTGGCTGCAGATCCCAGAAGCCCCTAGACTTTCTTACTGTCTTACTTACATTTTCCTCCTCCTCCGGAGAGGGAGGGAGTCTTAGCCACAAGTGGACTCCATCTTAGACAGGCCAAAGCCTGCTCTATTCTGGTAGCGCTTTCCACAATTTACAAGGAAGGGGGGAGGGGAAACCCCAACAGATTGGCAAAGCACCCCTCCCTCTGTACCCTATCTATGATTGGCCTATAATTACAGGTTTATTGCCTGTACAGCTATTGTGTAATGACATGTTTGCAAATTAATTTTTATGGCTCACGCCATTAGCATATACAGTAGAGGAAGGTTTACTATTAATTACCACTGTTGTTAGCGTAATCCCAGCGAATTAAAAGCCGATAAAAGAATGACAACAGAAGCCCACGGTTTGGGCTCTCTTTTGGAAAAAAAAAAAAACAAAAAAAACAGAATGAACCCCCAAAGTTTTCTGGAAAGGCGGGTTTATTAGGTAGCTGCGATGGTCAGGCATGGGGGGGGGTTGCGTGTGTGGGGAGGTGTGCCCCCCCCTCCTCCCCCGACTCTGGAAGGACTGCCACTTCCTGGAGAGCTGAAGTAAGACTGGAAGAGATCTATGTTAGGAGGGGAGGGGGCGGCGCAGGGCCCTCCGATGGGGGCAGATGGAAGCCCGGAAGCAAGGCCAAGGGAAGGGGGTGCTGGCACCCAGGCAGCTCTCCTCCCTGCCAAAGGCCAACAGCCGCAATCCCGGAGACAAAGAGCCGCCGGCGCGACCTCCGGGGTCACGGGGACTAGGGAGTGGGGGGCGAGGGAGGGCCGAAAGCTTAGGACGCGGCCGGGGCGCGGGCCCCCGAAGGGAGAGGGGGGGAGGCAGCCACCAGGTTCGTTAGCAGCGGCCCGTCGGCCCGGCTGCCCCGGAGCCCTCCCGGGGAGGCGCTCGGCAGGAGGAGGGGGGAGGCGGGGGGCGCCCGGCTGAGCGCTGCCGGGGGAAGATTAAACGATGCTTATCGCTCTCCCGCGGCTGCTGGAGGAGATAGGAAGCTCGGGCCGTTCACCCAGAGATCAGTGTGGGACCCAGCCTGCGTGCTGGGGGCTGGAGGGCTGGGAATGAGAGTGGGGGTCAGGGCAGGCTCCATCTGTCAGGATGCCCTGGAAGCCGGGGCTCCCCGAGTCCCCCTCTCCAACACACACACACACACACACACACACACACACACACACACACACACAGAGCCAAACACAGTCCCAACGCCAACGCCCCCTTCCTGGGGCGGGAGGAACCCGACGCTCCGGTTACTTGACTCAGTGCCCCCGCAGGGGCTGTCATTCATCAGCCGACTTTCAGGAAGTCCTGGTTGAGGCGTGAGACTAGTGTTGGCTGATTATACATTCATCAGATCTTTGGATTGTTGAGCTCGTTTTACAGAGGAGATTCGGCAAAAACACGTTAGGTTGGCGTGCGGGTCTCTGCTGAAAGCCAGGTGATTGGAGCTTGGGTCAGTAGGTGGCCCGGCTGTCGCCGAATCTGAACTAGGGCTTTCAAGGGATGAAATTGTCATTTGAGGAAAAGACAAGCCATTTAGCAGCCTGTACAGTGTCTAGTAGTGTGTGCCCAGGGCTGCTGCCCTGGTCCTCCGATTTAGGCAGCCATGGAGAAAGCTGCAAAACAATCACACCCTAGAATGGCCGGACTGGAAAGCGGGTCCCAGAGCTTCTAATCTAAACCCCCCCCCCACCCCACCCCCACTTTACGCAGGAGATCGGGCAGAGGATTCTGCCTCTGTGCCATCCTTTTCTCAAATTAGGGCGATTTGATCTAGGGTCAAAAGGTAACTTCTGGGGTGTCACTTCGATGATTGGTCCATTTTGTGGGGAGAGTAGTTTGTGTTTTTTTTAAACCACCTTTTTAAAAATTGATGAGGTGGGGGAAGAGAATGGACTATGTCTCTTTAAAAACTGTTTGGGCTGGACAATTAACACACAGGATGTGGTTTGCTGGTAGGCTTTTTCCCCCCCTCGGTGCGGGGGAATTATCACATGGTGCCTTCTTGAACTGCTGTGAAGAGCCCAAGCAGGAGCTCAGGGAGGAGGGATTGCCGGCTTGTACCCAGTCACACATAGACTGTGCAGTTGATCGTTTACTTAAACCAAATTAGCTGGGGCTCTTGTTACTATGGTACAGTCTGAGCCTGCAATATCTCAGTAATAGCATTTATTAGGTCTATTTGCCTGGAAGCATGTCTTCCCGGATCTGATAATGCATCGGTGGAGAGAGAATGTGTGAGATTGTATCAGGCACTTGATTACTGTTGCAACAGGGATATTTAAGAGAAAAAAAAAGGAAACCGCTTGCATTTGTAGCTGATTTAGGCTACAGATTTGTCTATGGTGTGTGTGTGTGTGTGTGAGAGAGAGAGAGAGAGAGAGAGAGAGAGAGAGAGAGAGAGAGAGAGAGNAGGAAGAGAGAGAGAGAGAGAGAGAGAGAGAGAGAGAGAGAGAGAGAGAGAGAGAAGGAGGGAGGGAGGGAGGGAGAGAGGAGAGAGAGTGTGTTGCAACCAGTGTCAGTTTCACAAAGGACTCGCAGAAGCCTCAGGGGCAGGTAGTGTTTTGGGGCTCTTCAGTCTAGAGAGTTAACTCCCAGACACTGCTGCTCTTATCTCTCTTTTGTGTCCTAAGGCACCCGGATTGGAGAGGAGCCGGAGGCTGGGGCCAGTGGCCAGTTAGTTCTGTGGCTGGCGGACAGAGAAGGGAGTGGGGGTGGGGGGGAGAGTTGCTTTTTTTTTTTTTTGAGAACGAGGTAGCGCCTGAAGCTTGCAACTAACACCAACAAACCTCAGCCTGCAAACAAGAAAAAGAGGACTCTCACCCGGATCGACACGGGGAGCCTGAGATTCTCCTTCCTTAAGCTCCGGCATTGGGAGAGGGAAGCCATTGGGGGATCTGGCAGTTTGTTGACCCATGGATTTGGTGATTGGGTTCGTTGTTTCTGCTCCTGTTAGAGAAGATCGCAGGTGAAACTATTATCATCTTGCAAAGCATGGGGAATTCAGAAGATGCCGTTTAAAGACGGAAGGAGCTACAACAGATTAAGCACAGGAGACTCTGCTTTCACGAACAGATGCCTGACGGTTGCCTACCCTTTCTCTTTCATTAGGGGAGACAAATTTGCTGTCAGCCAGCCAGATTTCCAATTTACCGATAATGATTCTTGCATGAAAATTGATCGAGGGGGCTTTCTAATGCTGGGCGCTTTCTCCTTCCCTCCTCTTCTCGCTCTTCTCCTTCTGGCTGGGTTATTGTAGCCTGCGGGAGTTTCTCCCTCCTTCCCACCCTCTCCCTCCTTCCAGAGTCTGAGGTGGGACGCCGAGGAAAAGAGATAAGAACCGGGGGGGAGAAAGGGGAAGAGGGGAGAAAAGGGGGGGCGTGGAGAAAGGGAACCAATTTTTCAGTCTTTCTCCTTACTGAGCTTTGTGTTTGCAATATCGGTTCCTTTATTTCCGAGAAGAAATATCCCCACTGTACTTCTTGGCTGTTTGAGTATTAATTTTCTTCTCTCCTCTTCCCCCCTCCTTCTTTCCCCCTCCCCCCGCCCCTCCTCAACCAGTAGCTAAGGGGAAGCGAAAACAAAGCCGATTTCTCCTTGGCAACAAGAGATACCCCCCCTGCCAGTCCCCCCCCTTCCCTTTTCCTTCTGATTCTGAACATGAAGCCCTGTTGGAAACAAATCCATTGACCCTCGCCCTTGACATTCAAATGACTGAATGGAGAAAAGATTGCTACTCGCACGTCTTGGGGGCTGTTTTTCTCCCCTCTTTTTTTTTCTTTTTCTCAAATGAGTAATCCCTAAAGCAGATCTCAAACCCAGGAATCCTCCTCTCTCGTTTTCTCTCCCTCCCTCTCCCTTTCTTTCTCTCCACCATCACCTTCCCCCCCCCTTTTATTTGCATCTCAAGTCCAAAAGGCAGAAAATACACACCCAGGGAAGACATCGAGGCATCTGTTTAAAGCCTCCAAGTGCTGTCGTTGTGGGCCAATTACCTCACCGGTGGATCTCCGAGCGCCAAGGCGGCCAAAATTGGCGAGACATTTTTTTTTTTTAACAAACTTAAAATTTCTTCAGATTGCGATTGGGCTCGCCGTCCTGCCCCCCCCCCCCCTTTAAATTCGTCGAGGATTATTTTGTGGTTTTTTTCTTCCTCATCACCCCGTTTTCTGATCACTATGGAACTCTAATTTAAACCATGTTTGGACTGAAGCCACCTCTCTATTACTTACCAGGTAAGGAAGCGCTCTGCTGCTGCTGCTGCCGCTCGGGCGGGCAGCGTGGTGCGGTGGCTGCTGGGGGGGTGGAGGGGGGTTCCTCTCTCTCTCGCGCGCGCGCGTGTGTGTCTGTGTGTGTGTGTGTATCTGTGTGTGTGTGTGAGACACGGTGGCTTCAGTTGAATTCTCCCCCTCTCCCTACCCCCCCCCCCCCTTGGGCCTCTGACAATAACAGATCCGCGTCCCCTCGCCTTCCCTGCTTGGCCCTTTTGCAAGCCCTCCGAAAGAAAACAACGTGAGCCCCGAAGGCCCCCCACCCCCACCCCCCAGCTGGCCGCCTTCGGGTGCAACGCGCAGCTCTTTTCTCCTTTTGTCTGCCTGGAGCCCAAGCCCGCTCCCGGGTGCCTGGCGGTGGTACGCATTGATTTAACCCAGGGCGCAGCCAGGAGCCGGGTGGGAAGTTACTTTCTCCCGGTTGTGCCCCGTTCTTTTCTGGCTCAGTGAGCCCCCATCGCGTGGTGCAAAGGGCTTTCGGGGAGCCCACCACCGCCCAGGCCATCCCCTTGGCCCCTACCCCTGCCTCCCCGAGCCTGCCCCGGCCGTGACATGTGCGTGCACTCCTAGCCAGGGGCTGTGCCTTCTCCTTTGGCCCTGCCGAGCAGTTGACCCCGAGGAGCAGGAGCAGGAGGAGGGAAGAGCGAGGAAGAGGGCGGGGGAAGCTTGCTAGCTCGGGATGTTTGGCGTGATTTCCTGTTTCCTTAACCCTCCTCCGCGGAGCTGACAGCCGGCCGGGGCCACAACTTTCTGTCTCGGGGCAGCCCTTGCTCCGCCAGGGAGGGGTAGAGGTGACTCTGGGACGGGATTAAGAGGACAAGTGGCCCAGAATATTTGTTCATAGTCGAGCTGTGCCCTAATGCGTGCCGGGTTAATCCTCTGCCCAACCCCCTGCCCCCCATGTATTCTCTCCACCCCTCCCCCCTGCCCGAACTGGAGGCTACGTGGACCTGCAGCCTCCCCCAAGGACGTCTTCATAACCGCTCACTTTTTAGAGTGCTTTACAGTTTGCAAAGTGAGGGCTGAGTTTGTGGGGCTGAATTTGTGGTGCTGACGTCGGGCTGTCTCTCTTTTCCCACAGCCACACAATCTTCCGGGTCAGGGGCCTGTTGGTGGGGTGACTTCTAATAGGTGAGGCCTGGGAGGGGTGGGGGGTCAGGAAGTTAGCTTTGCATGTGGTTTCAAGTGTGAGCAGTAGACAAGTTTTTGTCTCCACCCCCAAACCGCCATCCCTTCAGAAGTTGAAGTTTACTTTGCTTTGAGAAACTGTCCTCGGAGGAGTGGGGGGTGGCTCACTCCTAGGTGGTGTTTGCAATGAGGGCCTGCCAGGGGAGAGAATGGGAATCCCCCTGGAGCCTCCCAGTGTGGCCGTGTGTAGTGTCGAGGTGCTCATGCTGGCATCCAGTTGTATTCTCCATGGGAAAGATTTCTTCTCGGTTTTATTGGTGAACTTGTGTATAAGTGCTGCTGGGCTCAGAGACAGAGACAGAGAAGAGGGAAGAGGGAGAGGCAGAGAGGCGAGAGAGAGACAGAGATAGAGACAGAGAGACAGAGAGACAGAGACAGAGAGAGGAAAAAGGAAGAGAGGAGGAAGGGAGAGAGGGGAAAAGGAAAGAGAAACAGAGAGGAAGAGATAGAGGGAAAAGGAAAGAGAGAGGGGGGAAAGGAAAGAGTGACAGACAGAGACAGAGAGATGCACTTTTTTTGGCCTCCCTCCTGTCCAGTGATCTGTTAACAGGAGAAGCCTAGAACTCTGTTTTTAAAAGCCTGAAGCATCCTCGAAAACTCTGAACCTTTCCTTCTGTGGTAGAGCTCAATGGTGTTGACCTCATCCTGGAGAGCTGATTTGAAATGAATATGGTTGGAGTATGTTTGGGAAGCAGGAGAGGCTCTGGGGGGCCTGGTGGGAATTAGTCCAGGCTTGTCTGCTTGTCACCCTTCCCTTCTCATGACCAAAATGCATTTCAGATTTTTATGAGGAACCCCTTTGTCTGGGGACGATGCACCCTATCTCTAATTCCTAGCTAGATCTTATTCTCCTGCTCCTAGAAATCCACATCAAAAGCTTTTCCAGTTGTTTTTGTTTATGGGGTGTGGGGTGAGTGCCATGTGGCTGAGAGATGGGGCCCTCTCTCCATAAGCCCCTCCTCGGGTCCTAACAGCTGTCCAGCTCTCCATCCAGAAATGGGAGTCCTTAGTTTACAATGGGTGTTGTGTTCTACTAGGGGCTGGAAGATGGTTTATTTGGAACTCAGAATAGGGTTTTCCCACAGAGAACAGCCTGGCTCACAGTGGCAAGAACCCAGGATTTGGAGTAAAAAGACATTGGCTCCAGTACTAGCCTTGCTATTCATTACTAAGTCATTTTTCTGGCCTCTGTTTCTTCATCTATAAAACAGGTAATCCCTAAAGACCTTCCCAGCTCTTAAATCCCTCAATCTAGTGTCATAAATGGTGGTTAAGTTCCCAATCGGGCCTCAGAAATATAAATCATGGCCCCTGGGCCTAGAGGAGATGGGCATCGTGAGCTGCTGTGGCAGAAAAAAAAAATCATTACCTGGTGGCCATCCTTCAGGTGATGAACCTCTCAGAACTTGGCTGGGATGATCCAAGAACAGTGATGTGTCCCCTGGGCCCAGCTCCAGCAGCGACTGACATCTCTGAAATAATGCTGGTCCTACCTACCTGTTGGAAGGCATGTTGGTAAATCAGATCCTTGTAAATGAAGGCATTGCTTACTTATATAAGCTTCTCTTTCCCGCCTTCTGTCTTTTTTCCCATTATTCAGGCAACTAACATTTGACAGTAATCAATAATTTGTTGAATTTGTTAATTGCCTACTATGTGATGAGCAATGGATTAAGCTGCTGAGAGATAGAAAAGATCATAAATAAAAGATAATTCCTTCCTGGAGTAGCTTGCAATCTTGTTGAAAAGATTGTTAGTTTGTTTTAAAACCTTTAACTTCTGTCTTAGAATCAGTACTGTGTATTGGCTCCAAGACAGAAGAGTGGTAAGGGCTAGGCAATGGGGGGTGTTAAGTGACTTGCTCAGGATCACACAGCTGGGAAGTGTCTGAGGCCAAATTTGAACCCAGGACCTCCTATCTCTAGGCCTGGCTCTCAATCTAATGAGTTACCCAGCTGCCCCTTCTGTTTGTTTAGTTTTCTTTAAGGGAAGTCAGGCACAAAATGGAAATCAACAGAATCTGGATTTGAACCTACAGCCTCTGACCCCAGCATCTTTCCCACCTGACCAAGTTTGACTCTCTGTGATATCAAATAGAGTATGATAAAAGTACTTCAATGAAGTATGAGCAAAAAGGCTAAATGTAGTTCAGGAAAGGGAAGGTTTCTGACCCAGGGATTAGGGAAGGCTTCATAGGAGTGGCATTTGAGATGGGTATTGTAGGACAGACCCTGAGCTGGGGTTTTCCTCTTACAGACCAGGGTATTATGATATTCTAATGATCATGTTATTTTAGGGTTTAGAAGTAGAATGGAGCTTAGAGATGGATCACTAGACCAGTAGTTCTTAACCTTTTTGTGCAGGTCCTAGAATCCTCTGGATATCAGGTGATGTCAATGGATCCCTTCTCAGAATCATGTTTTTCACTTCAACTCAAATAGAAAGGAATTGTGAATTGAAGGATTTGGTTGAAGGAATTGTGAAATTTCAATTCTAGATTAGAGAAAAAAAAGATTTAATTTTTTTTCTCATCCAAATTCATAGACCCCTTTGGGTTCCATGGACGCCTGTCTTAAGAACCCCTGATCAAGGGAACAGCTGGGGAACTCAGTGGATTGAGAGACAGGCCTAGAGATGAGAGGTTCTAGGTTCAAATTTGGCCTCCGACACTTCCTAGCTGTGCAACCCCCAGGCAAATCACTTAACCTCCATAGCCTAGCCCTTGCCACCCTGCCTTAGAACCAATCCGTGGTATGGATTCTAAGGTGGACCGGTAAGGGTTTCAAAAGAAAAAAGGAACTCCTGATCTAGAATCACCTCATTTTAAAGATAGGGAAACTGAGGCCCAGAAAGGAAGGTATTAGTAAATGCCTCCAGGGAGGGGAAATTGTGTCTTTAGGACTGGAACTGTTATTTCATCTACCTATAACATCAATTCTCAAACTTTTTGGTCTGAAGACCCCTTTATTCTCTTAAAAATTGAGGAATCCACTCAGAATATGACAAAAGCTAGACTTGAAGGCATGGCTTCCAGGTTCCCAAACCAGCTTATCTATTCACTAGCTGGAATCACCTCCTCTCATATAAAGTAAGCACCAACTGTTTTATCTTCAGTCAAATTCCATTGATAAACATCACACAAGTAGTTCGCCTATTGAGCTTTTGAGTCTGGTTTCCAAAGAACTGGAGCTCCTTGAGGGCCGGGACTACTTTTGGCTTTTCCTGTAACCTCTGGGCTTTGCGAGAGCTCAAAGCCCTTAAGCAGTTTTGTAAATTGACTGCTGACTAATTCCAAATCTGTGCTTTCTGGCCCCTAAGCTGCAGGTGAGGGAGAGTCTCATTGAAATCTGTGCCTCTCCCCACCCTTCCCAGTTGTTTCTCTATTCCACTGACATTCATCAGGTAGCCTCTTTTTCTTCTGAAAGAAACAACCCATTTAAGTGTCAGCCTGGGAGATAGAAGCAATTAAGGGCAATTATTTGTGGCCATTGGTGATGCTGTCACACAGAGCCTGTGGTCAGTCCTGGCTCCCCAAAGATATCAGGAAATTCTTTTAGTACAGGTAGGTCAATTGCAGCTGTAGATTTCAGCCTTGTGAGTCATCCACGATCTTCCTCCCCACAAAATTTAATGGCGCCACGTTTTTTGTTTCTTCCTTAGTGTGGTTAAGTGTTTTGTTGTGGATGCCCTACCTGGGCCCTGCTAGCAGTGTGGGGAACCTTTGCCAAGTTCATTTCCTCATCTGTAAAATGAGCGAGTTAAATGAAATGGCCTCTAAAGTTCCTTCCAGCTCTAAGGGATTATATTAAATTAGGGGCTCATTGTCCTAACAGATGAGGGACAGGCAGCTGGTATTAGAGAACACTGTTTTCTTGGGAGTGTTATTTCTGAAGCTTATGGAAATGGAGCTCAATCTTCAGGGCCTATTCTAGACTATGTCATTATTGCTTGAAAAGAAGTTCAGTGGGGGAGGGGGGACAGCTGGGTGGCTCAGGGGATTGAGAGTCAGGCCCAGAGATGGGAGAGCCTCAGACCCTTCCTAGCTGTGTGACCCTGGGCAAGTCACTTAACCTCCCCATTGCCTAGCCCATACCACTCTTCTGCCTTGGAACCAATGCATAGTATTGATTCTAAGATGGAAGGTAAGGGTTTAAAAAAGAAAAGAAGTTGAATGACTAATTTTCTCCTCAGCTGGACCGGGAAGCTCATTGAGGGCAAGCTCCTTGCTAGTTGGAATTCTGCCCTGAGAATCAAATTCAGTGGGAAACTTTCTGCCAGCTACTCACAATGGACAGAGCTTGGGACCTGGAGTCAAGAAGAGTAGAGTTCAGCTCCACCCTCAGACACCAGTTGTAGAAACTGGACCAATTCCTTAACTTTTACTTGCCTCAGTTTCCTTAACTGTTAATCAAGGATAATAAAGGCAACTACTGCCCAGGGTTGTAGTGAAGATAAAATGAAATCCTTAGTACAGTGCCTTGGCACATAGTGGACATTTAATCAATGTTTATTTCCTTCCTTACTGTATCATGTTAGTTGCCTCTGGAAGCACATTTGAGTTCAGGAAGATGAGATTTTCTGACTCCAGGCCTGATATTTTATCCACTTCCCCACCTAGCTGCCCCTAGTAGTCAAGACTTGAGTTCAGATGTGCCTCAGACACTTTACTAGTTGTATGACCCTGAGCCAAGTTTGACCTCTCTCAGCCTCAGTTTCTTCATCTATAAAATTAGGTGGCTCTAATGGGTAGAGCACTGGGCCTGGAGTCAGGAAGACTTGAGTTCAGATTGGCCTCAGACATTTATTAACCACATGACCCTGAGCAAGTCACTTTACTATGTTTGCCTCAGTTTCCTCATGTGTCAAATGAGCTGGAGAAGGAAATGGCAAACCACTCATTTTTGGGCCAAGAAAACCCCAAATGGAGTCAGAAAGAGTCAGACATTACTGGAAAAAACCCTACTGAAGTAGCACAAACATGGGAATAACTGTATCACTTTGCTTCCCCTCAATGGGAGGAGCAAAAGATAATAAGTGTAAAGGGCATTGAAAACTTCAGCTATATAAGATAAGGCAACTGTTAGTCATATGTTAATTCAATCTGCCTGCCATAAGTCCTTGCTGTTGGCTTTGCACTGCTGATAACTGAGGCTAAAGCCTTTAAGCAATTTACATTTCTAGGGAAGGTCACCCTGGCCATTAGGTGCATAACTGAGCAGTGAATCTTTGTCTTGGGACTCCATCTGTCTTTCCACTCTGTCTGCTTCTTGGCCTGTAAATAAACCCAACACTTGGAAACAAGTGAGCAAGGTACCTGGGATGAGATCCCCAAACACCCTAGAAGATGGATGAGTAAGAGCTGGGGGGCTTTGGGTAAGTCCCTTCTCCGGGGACCTCTATCCTTATCTGTTCAAGGAGGGGGTTGCAGCAGGAGTGTCTCTCCCAGATCTAAGGGTAGGGGATGCTGTGAACCCACGTCTTGTGCCCTTTGGGGGGCATCCAAGTGAGATAAAAGGAAAACATTCCTATTTGAGCAGCGATTGAAAGAGTGCCTTATTTACAGCTCACAGATCCAGCAGGCACAATCCTACAAACTTCTCCATAGTACTTGTCAAATAGTCACTAATTAATCTTCCTGATACCCCTGAGAAATGGGCAGATAGCAGCAATTTTCTCTGAGCCATCTGGGAAACCCAGGGGACCTATCCTTAAGGTTCTATCCCAGCCAGAAATCCGGAAGGCTAGATCCCCTAGGCTCTCTGCTTGTCTGGACTACTTGGGAATGGGAAAGGGTGGAGAGGGGGAAAAAGAAAAGGCTGTCCTTATTTTAATGGGAATGTGCTGTCCCAACTTTTTAAATAAGTCTTGGAGATCTTAGTCAAGTCAAGGTAACAAGCATATAGGATGGACAATACCTTAGGGATAGAAGCATCCATCCACTTGATTTTTACAGAGAAGGAAGCCGAGGCCAAGACAAATGATTGTGGGAGCAGCTAGGTGGCTTGGTAGATTGAGAACCAGACCTAGAGATGGGAGAGCCTGGGCTCAGATGTGGCCTTAGACACTTCTTAGCTGTGTGACCCTGTGGAAGTCACTTAACCTCATTGCCTAGAGCAATGGTTCCCAGATATTTTTGGGCCTACCGCCCCCTTTCCAGAAAAAAATATTACTTAGCCCCCTAGAAATTAAATTTTTAAAAATTTTAATAGCAATTAATAAGAAAGATAAATGTACCTGTGGCCATCACCACCTTCCTGGATCGCTGCAGCACCCACCAGGGGGCGGTGGCGCCCACTTTGGGAATCACTGGCCTAAACCTTACTAGTCTTCTGCCTTGGAACCAATCCACAGTATTGATTCAAAGATGGAAGATAAGGGTTGTAAAAAAAGAAAAAAAAAATCTACAGCACTAAATCTGGCCTCAGGCATTTCCTAGCTGTGTGACCCTGAGCAAGTCACTTAACCCCACTGTCTAGCCCTCACCACTCATCTGCCTTGGAACTGATACACAATATTGATTCTTAGACAGAAAGAAGATAAAGAGTTTTTTTTTTTTTTTAAAGAATGAAATGATTTGTCCAAGGTCATCCAGGTAGTAAATTTACAGGAGTCCAAATTCTTTGCTATTTCTACCCCAACCGTGCTGCAAATGTGAGAGGTTTTAGGATGGCTCCAATTTGGAACTTCTGCCTTTGTACCATTCAGTTTACAGACGAGGAAACGGGGAGAGAGGGGAATCCCTTGAGTCTGTGACTACTCAGCAGTGGAGATCAAACCGAAGTTCAAACCTTCTGCCATACCAAGAAATAATGTATGGGAAAGTCAAACGCAGGGGGCGAGAACGATAACAGCCCCGTGATGCTGATTCTAAATGGAGAGGGCATTTGAGATGTGTGCCAGGCCCCTCTTCTGGCCTGTTCTTTCTGGTGTAGCTGACTCCTGAGAAATGCGATTTAGAGTATGAGCTCAGGAAGAATCCATCCATATGTCCTTGTTTGTGAGCAGATTGTGTGATTCTTCTAATGTGGAATTCTAGAAGCTCAGAGCTAGAGGGGACCTCAAAGAGCATCCCATCCAGCCCCCTCATTTTACAGAGGAGGAGACGGAGGCCTAGAAGGATTTGAAGTCCCTCCATGAAGGTCACCCAGGTATAGAGTGGCAGGAGAGAACGTCAGCCCCATTTTCCTGACCAGCCCTAGCATGGGGCTGTTGCTGTTCCAATAGGCCATCCTTACCCATCTCTTACCTTTCAGTAATTTTCCATGGGTTTTGCTGGTAGATGGAAAGCCACTAGAGACACTCTCTGCTTGTGTAGGATTTCCATTATTCTATATTTTTCTAAAATCCTTCAGTGGCCTCTTAACAATAAAGGACCCTCATCTTCTGTATGAACTCATCATAGACAGCCCAAGTATGAATTGGAGGAAATTTCTGGAAATCTTGGAGAGGAGATTGGGGTTCATCAGAGGTGGCACATTGGTAGAGGAAGGCAGGGAAGGGAGATTTGGGGAGGGAAATACATTAGGCAGAGTTCTTATTTTTTGGTGCCCCTTTTGAGATCAAACCATATTATTCTGTTTGGAACTTTAAAATATATTCTCTTGGGGGCAGCTGGGTAGCTCAGTGGATTGAGAACCAGGCCTAGAGACAGGAGGCCCTAGGTTCAAATCTGGCCTCAGATACTTCCCAGCTGTGTGACCCTGGGCAAGTCACTTGACCCCCATTGCCTACCCTTACCACTTTTCTGCCTTGGAGCCAATACACAGTATTGACTCCAAGATGGAAGGTAAGGGTTTATATATATATATATGTGTGTGTGTGTATATATATACATATATATATATATATATATTCTCTCTAATTTGGCTTGCTCATAAAATGATCATGTTTGGTGCCTTTGTATACACAAATACCCGTAGGGGATTGGAGTGGGTGTCAAAGAAACTGTAAGTTCTTTTTGGGGGAGAGGGCATTGCTGTATTTGGTTTTTCTTTTAAACCATGGTGCTATGATAATTGTTCCCTGTTACAGAACAAAAATTTTCCTTACCATAGTCCCTGTTTTAAAGATAAGGGAACCAATGCAGCTGGGTGGCTCAGTGAATTGAAAGCTGGACTTGGAGATGGAAGGTCCTGGGTTCAAATCTGGTCTCAGATACTTCCTAGCAGTGTGATCCTGGGCAGGTCATTTAACCCCCATTGGCAATCCTTTACTCTTCTTTTCTGCCTTGGAACTGATTCTTAGTATGGATTCTAAGATCAAAAGTTTTAAGGGGGAAAAAATAAAGATAGGGGAACTGAGACTTATGCAATTTAAATAACCTATTGAAGGTGACATGGACAAGCTAGGACTGATACACAAGCCTCTTAGCTCCAAGTTCAGTTCTCTTTTATGCTTTTCTGTCTTTTTCCCCTTGGAAAATTTGCAGATTTTTTTTTCTAGTTCCTTCATGTCTCATCAAAGTTAAACTCCTAAGTCATCATATATATTTCTTTTTTTTTTTAATTAAACCCTTATCTTATGCAGTATTGACTCCAAGGCAGAAGAGTGGTAAGGGTGGGCAATGGGGGTCAAGTGACTTGCCCAGGGTCACACAGCTGGGAAGTGTCTGAGGCTGAATTTGAACCTAGGACCTCCCGTCTGTAGGTCTGGCTCTCAATCCACTGAGCTACCCAGCTGCCCCCATCATATATATTTCTTGGGAAAAAACACACACTATCCTTTGACAAGAGTAACCAGTGGATTAGAGACTAAGGGACCCACCACCAAAAATGGGCCTTCCAACTAGGGAATAGCTGGGACATTATAAATAGCAGCAGCCAGAAAGATGAGGCCTTACCTAGTACGAGATTTTTCTCAGTTCCTTAGTGTGAAAAAAGGAAGCACTCATCTGACCTGGAGCTCTTAGACTGTCTACTCTCTTGAGTGTTTGGATGCTTGAATGGTGGCCCATGAGATGAGAGCATCATAGAATGTCTGTGTGGAGGAAAAAATATCCCCTCTACCCTCTCCTTGAAAGGGTGTTGATCAGCCTTCAGTGATGGGGGCTTTCTGAGGTTGTCCTTTTCCATTGCTGGACAGCTCCAGAGTTAGACTTTGGAGATCTTTTTACAGGCAGCTTCTTGTTCTTGTCCCCTTCCTGGGCACAGATAGATGGTGGTCCCCACCCATTTCTCCAGGAGATCCTTTTCTATATTTAAGGATCTCTCTGCCTTCCTTTAGGATAATTTTCCTTTCTGCAGTCTAGATAGAAAATGGACTCATACAGTCCCCAATCTCATTTTTTTTTTGTACCAGCTTGTCATTGGTATAAAGAATTCCCAATGAGGAAACTCCCTCTATCAATACAAATTGTCACCTGTCCTATAATCCATAGTGTTTGAGAGGAGTTTGGGTGAGGGTTGGGGAGAGGGGGAGACTGAGAAATTAAATGACTTGTTCTAACATGTTAGGATGTATCAGAGGCAGAACTTGAACTCAGGTCTTCCTGACTCAGAAGCTTTCCTCCCAGCTACAGCTAAGCTTCCTCTCCCTTTCTCTAAAATAGCTTGTACTTATAGAGAAATTTGAGATTTGTAAAGCATTTTATATGTCGTCTTATTCAGTCCTCACTGCAACCCTGGGAGATAGGTGCTATTATTATCCTCATTTTGTCATTGTTGGGTTGTTTCAGGCATTTACATTACAAATTACATTACATTATCTTGTGACCTCTCAAGGTTTTCTTGGCAGATACTTAAGTGGTTTGCCATTTCCTTCTCCAATTCATTTGACAGATCAGGAAACTGAGTCAGAGTGAAATGACTTGTCCAGGGTCACACAACTAGTGACTGAGGCAGGATTAATTAAACTCTTCCTGATTCCAAGCCCAGCTCCCTACCCACCAGACCATTTAGCTGCCTTTATAATAGGATTAGATGCAAAAAATAATAATAGTTCATGTTTATAGAGACTTTAAGACTTAAAATACTTTATTTTATTTGATTCTCTGGATGACTAGAATGAGCAAAGACTTTTGCTTTTTCTTTTGCACTTTTTCTTAAGGACTTAATAAATGTTTGTTGATTGATTGATTGATTGATTGAGGAACTGCCCTACGTTTTACAGATGAGGTAACTGAGGCTTAGAGCATATTTGTGTGTGACTTGTCTCTACTGATGGGACAAAATGTTGCCAAACCCTAAAATCCCTGTTCAACCAGCTGGACTAGTAGAAACTGGGTGTCTTGACCTAGTTTTAAAGTGTTCAGTGGGGGGGAGGGGGGTGCACGCTAATTACCAGATCCTCACAGGCTGGGGGAAGAGGAGGAGGAGGAGGAGGAGGAGGACACCTTGAGTTCTAGAAGGTTCTGTCAGAGAAACAAACCCAAACTCATGGCCATTCCTGGCATGATGGACTCCATGGCTGACATCAGAGGGCCGTCTTGGGAGAGAGATGCTGCATTACGTGGTGCTTGGCTTAGGGGATGGACCAATGACATTTTTTGACCTTAGTTGGTCAAAAATACTCCCTGTGAATCTGTGCAGGGTTTGAATCAACCCGGATGGACAGTAGCCATATTGATGAAATCGCCAGGTCTTCTGAAATATTGACAAAGGTATACTCCAAGGATCTCAACTTATCGGAGATCTATGTCTTAACCTGAGAGAAAGTGAAACCTAATGAAGAGTTCACATCTTTCAGACTAAGCAAAGAGAAAATGGCCAGGAAGCCCCTTTTATTAAGAAGCAAATCTTTGAAAAGAAAGAAGAATTAGTGGATTATTTTTTAAAACTCTCACTTTCCATCTTAGAATCAGTAGGCAGAAGAGCACTAAGGGCTAAGTAATGGGGGTTAAATGACTTACCCACGGTCATACAGCTAGGAAGAATCTGGGGATAGATTTGAACCCAGGACCTCCCATCTCTGGGTCTGGCTCTGAATCCATTGAGCCACTCAGTTTCTCCTACAATTTTTTGAAATCTCCTAAATTTTTTTAAAATTACAATAACTCTTGTCTTAAAATTGACACTAAGAATCAGCTCCATGGAATTTCAGTAAGGTATTATTTTATATATATGTGTATATATACACATTTTTTTTTTTTAACCCTTACCTTCCATCTTAGAATCAGTACTGTGTATTAGATCTAAGGCAGAAGAGTTTCTGGTAAGGGCTAGGCAATTAGGGGTAAGTGACTTGCCCAGGGTCACACAGCTAGGATATATCTGAGGTCAGATCTTGAACCCAGGTCCCCCTGATTCCAGGTCTGGTGCTCTTTCCCCTATGCTGTCTAGCTGCTGCCCCAAGAGAAAAAATCGAAGAAGAAGTAAATCCGATGATATAGTGTTAATGAGGGAAGTGTGGAAGAGGAGCAAAACCCTGGGCAGCTGGGAATTATGAGAAGGCAGAGTTCGCCTTGCTCCGAGTAGTGTTCAGGAAGTGGTGGTTGTTAGGTGATGAATGGTATTGCTGGTGAGGATTCTGGAATGATCCTGTTGGACAGTGTTCTTCTCTAAGGGTTCTAGATTAATGCCACTGGACAGAGTTCTCCCTTGAGGGTTCTGGAATGTGGTGGTGGGGAGTGGAGAAGGTTCTGTCTGAGCGGTTCTCTCAGAAGCAAAGTTTGTTGAGAGAAGAAGGCTCGGAGGAGCTGTTCTCCCGCCACCAGAGAGAGGTTGGTACATTCCCGACAAGGCTCCCAGAGCCACTTTGCAGAGTGTAGCTGTCAGTGGGCCAAGTAGGAGAGGGCAGAAATGGGCACAGAGCAGCATTTTCTGTATCAATAAGAATGTAATTAAGCTTGGCCCAACATCTGAGCTTGGAGGACCATTCACTCTCCAGCCTTTCCTTTTCTCCCACCCCACATGCTTCAGGAGTGGAAGCGGGTAACCCCAGTGCTTGAGCCTGGTTCATAGGGAGCCATAATGGACGAGATGCTTAGAGAGAAAATTATTTTATTCCCCGGGGTCCGCATCCCCAGACTCTTTATTTCGGTGCCAAGAACGAATCAAACTTTCTTGCCACAAAAGCCAACAAAGGAAGCTGATTGGGCAGTGGGGAGGGGAAGGATTAGCAGCCTGGGAAGGCTAGCTCTGGCCTTACCTTGTCCCGAGGCCACCAACCTGGGGCCCTTTGAACTCGGCCTCCTTGCTGTCACATATAGGGAATTTTCCCATAATAAGCTCTCCTCACTTTTGTTGCCTCGCTCACTCAGAATTGGCTTTCAGACCTCCTCCCCAGTCCTAAATTCTGTTGTCTTGGTAACTATGTCAACCATTTGCTAGTTTCCCTGTGATTATTCCATGAGGGGAAAAAAGGAGAATGGGAAAGTCTGGGCATGAACATGAAAAGGGGGAGTGGGAGAAGGGTATATACTAATGCCGTAGGCCTTAGATGGACCAAAGAGCTGGGGAACTACGCCTGAGGCTTTCTAAAGGAAACATGGGTGCTGAAGGGTCAATGGTATGGCCCCAGGAGCAATGAGTGGCAAATCTATCCCAAGGTAGGAACTTGGAGAGCCGCAGCACAGCCCACCCAGGGAGTAGGAGATGGAGCTTGGTCTAGTGCCGTGATTCCCAAAGTGGGCACCACCGCCCCCTGGTGGGTGCTACAGAGATTCAGGGGAGCGGTGATGGCCACGGGTGCATTTATCTTTCCTATTAATTGCTATTAACATTTTTAAAAAATTAATTTCCAGAGGCCCTAAGTAATATTTTTTCTGGAAATTTGGTGGGCCAAAAAAGTTTGGGAACCACTGATCTAGTGCAAAGCTCCAATTTGGGGATAAGAGCACCTGGATTCAGATCCCTCTTCTGTCTCTCTCTGAATATAAATGTCACTTTCCCCTCTTTGGACCTCAGTTTCTTCTTCTGTCAAACTGGGGGAGTTGCTCTCAGTGATCTGTCTGCCAAGTCCTTTTCAGATGCTAAATCTGTGATCCAGTGGCTTGGAGTTTTCTCAGTTGGCACTTAGGGTAGGGAGCAGGGCCAAGGCTCTGGATAAAGTTCATTTCTTTATTATGGGCCCACCGGCTCTAAGCAACTAAGGTACTAAGCTTCTTAAGGGATTCATTAGCTCAGCGCTTTAGAACCCAGATCCTTCTGAGTGCTCCCATTGGAAAAAAAAAAAAAAAAAGACTGCTTCCGTGTACAGTGGGGGAGAGTTTAAGAATTTCTTGGGCATCAATCTCTAACCATTCTACCACCAACAAGGAGCTAATGTATGATAATGTGTGTGAAGACGGCTTTTGAAAGGGCTGGACAGATATAAGGTATTTTTATTATTATTGGTGGGAAGAGAGAAGGAAAGTCTATTGGGGGGGATCCAAATTCCCAAAACAGATGGGAGAGAGAGAGAGAGAGAGAGAATGTGTGTGTGTTTATTTCATTTAATACTTTGAAAAAATTTATTATTTCATTAGTTTGCATTCTTAGACACAGAGTCCTACTTCTCTCTTCCTTCCCTCCTGCCCTCACCCCTATTTCTGGATAAAGCTCCTTTCATAGTTTGATGTGTCCATAAAAATCCAGCCCCTAGTGGCTAGCCTTCAGTCAATCCACAGATCCCAGATCTAAGGCTGGAAGGGTCCTTTGGGGCTATCTAGTCCGGTCCCCTCCTTTCCAGATGTGGAAACAGAGAAGCCCACCGAGGTTACACAATTTACCCAGGATCACACAGGTAGTAGGTTACAGAGTCAAGATCCGAACTCAGGTCTCTAGGATTCAATTAAGTGCTTTCCCCTGATGTCCCCAAGCTAAGCCTACTCTTCAGGACCCTTTGCCATTTGCAGGTGACTTCAGCAGGCACTGACAGAGTTAGCTGGACAAGTCAGGGGTAGCCCTGCTGGATTTACAAGGCCATAGATCCATGCTGTGGGTGAAACTAAGATCATTTGGGGTTTTCTTGGGAAGAAGTGAAAGCTTAGTGACTTGGGAAGGCAGACAGTATCATTGAGCCAGGTGTCCTTCGGCCTTTTCCTCAGACGTGGCTATAGCCCTTCTAATTTATTCATTCCTGCAGTGAGCATTTATTAGGCACCTACTACATGCAGGGTGCTATGTATGCGAGGCCCTGGTGATAAAGAGATTTCTAAACCCCAAACTCAAGGAGCTTCTGTTCTACTGGGGAAACAACCTGCATATAGATAAGAAAATTCAAAGAATTGGAGTGGGGGATAGGTGTGATAACAATTGGGGGCATCAGGAAAGGTCTTGGGAGGTGGCACTTGAATTGGGCCTTGAAGGAATCTAAGAAGCAGAGATGATGAGGGAGTATATTTCAGGTCTGGGAGGGAGGAGGATGAGACTCGGAGGTCAGTGGGACATGGAATATTGATTTTTTTTATTTTGTTTTTTTATTTTTTTTCAAACCCTTAATTTCTATGTATTGGCTCCTAGGTGGAAGAATGGTAAGGGTGGGCAATGGGGGTCAAGTGACTTGTCCAGGGTCACACAGCTGGGCAGTGTCTGAGGCCAGATTTGAACCTAGGACCTCCCGTCTCTAGGCCTGGCTCTCAATCCACTGAGCTACCCAGCTGCCCCCAACATGGAATATTGAACAACAATATGAAACAACAAATGGTCTGATTTGGTTAAAACATTGCCTTCCTGGAGGCCAGTTCCTATTCCCAAGTATGCAGAATCAGTCTGGAAAGCTTAGCCAGATTGTGTTCTAGTTTAGTCATATTTCAGTCATATCCCCCTCTTTGTGACCCCATTTGGGGAGGTTTTCTTGGCATGGTACTGGAGCCAGTAGCAATTTCCTTTGTCGCCTTAACTGTAAGATGAGGAGACTGAGGCAGAGTTAAATGACTTGCCCAAGGTCACACAGCTAGGAAGTTGTTGACATCAGATTTGAACTCAGAAAGAGGAATTTTCTTGACTCCAGACTTTAGCATTCTATATCACTCATGAAACAAGCTACATCTGGAATGATGGGTGGGGTGGGAGAGAAGAAGAAGAGGAGGGATGGTATCAATAGGGAAAGAACCCAAATGGATAAAATTATGAATTTTTCAAAAACCCTTATCTTCTGGCTTAGAATTGATACTAAGGGGAATAGCTGGGTGGCTCAGTGGATTGAGAGCCAGGCCTAGAGATAGGAGGTCCCAGGTTCAAATCTGGCCTCAGACACTTCCTAGCTGTGTGACCCTGGGCAAGTCATTTGACCCACATTGCCTAGCCCTTACCACTCTTCTGCCTTGGAACCAATACAGAGTATTGATTCCAAGATGGAAGGTAAAGGTTCAAAAAAAAAAAAAAAAGAATTGATACTAAGTAAAATCAGTATTAGATTGCTTGTCATTTCAGGGAGGGGGAAAATTTAGTTCAACTTCAAAAAAAAAAAGGTTAAAAAATGTGGGTTTTTTCATGTAATCAAGGAAAAAATATTAAAAATATAAAAAATAAATCAACAGAAAAAGAACTGTTAGAATTGGCTGGCTGTGGATCAAAGCATATTATTTTCCACATCAGTGTATCTTTGGTTTTATTTGGGGGTTTTGGTTGTGTATGAGTGTGCTCTTACAATATGGAAGTGTGTTTTATATGATAATAAAAATGTTTTAAATGAGTCGATATTAAGTATTGATTCCGAGCTAGAAGAATGGCAAGGGCTAGGCAATTGGGATTAAGCACCTTGCTCAGGGTCACCCAGTTTGGAAGTATCTGAGGTCAGATTTGAACCCAGATCTCCCGAGGCTCTCCATCCAATGTACTACCTTGCTGCCCTTAAAATCAGAGCCTCTTTTAAAAGCTCCTTCCCAAGGAACAGTTGTTGAGCTGATTATTCATCTATTTGAGGAGATGTAGGGTATTCTTGGAAATATTCTGAGAGAGCAAATCTGAAACAGCTCCCATTTTACAGATGAGAAAACAAGTGCCGGGAGTGGCTAAGGACTTGCCTACACTTAGGTAGTTGCCCAAGTGGGCTTTAGGCCCGGGTTCTGTAATGTGTGTCCAAATCTAGCTTTTCTTTCCCTCTTCTTCTCTGTATTTTCTGGTAGAGACTCGGGGTGGCTCCTGGGCTGGGGCGCTGGTCCCCATTTGCCATGGTGTCTTTCTTGGGGTGTCCTTGGAAGTACAGTACACAGACGGGTTTGACCCATCTTATCTGAACAGCCAAAAGAGCCCTGGCCAGCTTGGAGGAGAAAAGGATTCTGTGTGGGGCCCCGGCTCTTGAAGTACTCGGCTGTACAGATGACAGGACCTGACAGCAGCCTTGGATAATGTCTTAGAAGACCACTTACAGGGCTAGAATGGGGAGCTCAGACCACTGAGTGTTAGGTCTAGGAAGGGCATTATTTCTCATCTCATCAAACTTGTTCTTTTTTCTTTTCTTTAAAGAAGGTTTCAGGGACAGCTGGGTGGCTCAGTGGATAGAGAGCCAGGCCTGAAAATGGGAGGTCCTGGGTTCAAAGATGACCTCAGGTGCTTTCTAAGACCCTGGGCAAGTCACTTAACCTCCACTGGCTAGCCCTTACCACTCTTCTGCCTTGGAACTGATGCTCTGTATTGATTCCAAGACAGAAGGTAAGGCTTGTTTGTTTCCTAAAGGTTTCCTCGATGCCTTTTATTTTTATATCATTGTTATTTCTGGATATCCATCACTCCCCCATTTTATCCTCTCACTTCGTCTTACCTTATAACACAGAAAAAGTCTTGGAAGACATTTCTCCACCTCTCCATCGAAAGAGAGGGAGATACGGTTTTTCCTCTCCTTTCTGGAGCCAAGATTGGTCATTATAATTTCATAGCATCCAGGTTTGGTTTATTAACATTGCTATTGTTGTTCAGTCGTGCCTGACTATGACCTCATTTGGGATTTTCTTGGCAAAGATCCTGGAGTGGTTTGCCATTTTCTTTTCCAGATCATCTGACAGATGAGAAAGTGAGGCAAACAAGGTGAAGTGACTTGCCCAGGGTCACACAGCTAGAAGTATCTGAGGCCAGACTTGAATTCAGGTATTCCTGACTCCAGGAATGTTGCATGTAGAGAAACAGCAAATTGTCTGGTTTGGCTGAATGTAGCATTCCTGGAGGCAGGCTACTCCCAAGTCTGGAAAGCTTAGTCCTCTAGCTGCCTCAGGAAGGCTCTTGGCTCCCCCAATTCCTTTCGATCAGATCCGGAGACTTTCTTTATACAGATGAGGGAGATCTGGTCTTTTCTGGACCTCCGCTAACATCATAGGCATCTCCCACCAGTGGGGCCTTTTCAGACCTGGAAAGGAGGTTAGAGAGACCCATAAATGACCTGATGAAGGTCAGCAGACAGATTAGTGCTGAACAGATGGTCCTTGAAAAGCACAAACTGCCAGTTCCTCCTTTTCCTTGGGTGGGGGTGCCTTCTTTTAGAGTAGAATCCCAGAGCTGGAAGGGACCTCAGGGGATTACCTAGTCCCACCCCAATTCCAGACATGAGTCTGCTCCATAATATCCAAGACTGGTGATCAGTCCTCCTCCCTGCCCCTGAGGCAACCCGTTCACATTGTTGAACTGTGGATGGAGGAAGGAGGGAGGGAGAGAAGAAAAAAAGAAAGGGAAGGGAGAAAGGAAGGAGGGAGGGAGGGAAAAAAGGAAAAAAGAAAGGGATGCGATAAGGGAAGGAGGGAGGGAAAAAAGGAAGAAAGAAGGGGAAGCGATAAGGGAAGGAGGGAGGGCAGAAAGAAAGGGAAGGGAGAAAGGAAGGAAGGAGGGAGGGGAAAAAGGAAGAAAGAAAGGGAAGCAATAAAGGAAGGTGGGCAGAAAGAAAGGGAAGGTGAAGGTAGGAGGGAGGGCAGAAAGAAAGGGAAGGGAGGATGGAAGGAAGGAAGGATATTGTGCAGATTTATCTCATTTGATCCTTAAAACAATTCTGGGAGCTAGGTGTTATTATTTATCCCCTTTTTACATTTGAGGAAACTGAGGCAGTTAGCGGTTAAATGACTGGCTTGGGGTCATACTTGGTCAGTGTCTGAGGCTGAATTTGAACTCGAGTCTTCCTGACAAACAGATCTGATGCTGTAACTACTTGGCTACCCAAGTTTCTTCCATGGCTCCTCCTCTGGAATGGTTTGCAGTAGCTTTCTCCTCCTGGTCACCCTCTTGCTCCTTTCCAGTGTAATGTGTTATATCATGGCTATTTTCCTTATTCTTTTCAGATTGTCCCCCTTTGCAGAAAAATTAATATCTGTCCTCTTTATAGTCTCACCTTCGCCTAGAGTTTGTGGTCAGGTTATATAGCTTCTGTGTTGGGGAGCAGCAGAAAGACAGATTTTGTTTAGACCTGGCGATAGGATTATAGTCCTAGAATGGGATGAGATTTCAGAGAACCATCTGGCCCAGCTCCCTCGAAAGGTAAGGGACTTGTCCAGGATCACACAGCTAATAAATGTCAGATGTCCTCTGATTCCAGAGTTTGCTCTCTCTGCTCTTATAACAGTGGACTAAGCAAAGATGTGCTCATTAGCCTTGTTCTTCATCTCTAAGGCCATATTTGGATTCACACCCAGGTCTTTTGATTTTGGAACCAAGGCTGTTTCTACAGCCTTAGCGTGCAGAGCCCCAGACTGTGAGTGAATGAGTCAGAAAACATGCCAATTATTGCCTTCATAACCTTAGAGAAATTACCTCAACTCCCTAAGCTCAGTTTAACTCATTTGTCAAACTGGGATAAATGATCCCTGCCCTTCCTACCCAACCTGATTCTTGGGAAGATCCAAGGAGATAATAACAAATCACGTTGAAGGCTTACAAAAGTGCTTTACAGGTGCAGAAATAGGCACAAGAGAGGTTGCCCACTTGCCCACAGTCACATGGCTGAGTATCCTAGGTCTAGGGACTTGAACCCAGGTCTGGGGAATCTCTCTAGTCCTTTGTGACAGCACTTTGTATCCTTGGGTAAGAATCTGAGGAGAATTGATTTTTGTTCTAGAACAGGACAGCGGAAAGTTTGACTCTCTCTCCTTAGAGATGGAGAAATTGAGACTGAGTATGGTCAAATGTCTTGCCCCAGGTCACACGGGTAGGTAATGAGTAACAGAGTCAGGTTGTCTGAGGTCAAATCCAGTTTTCTTTCCATCAGATCATGCTGCCTCTAGGGACAGCTGGGTAGCCCAGTGGATAGAGTGCTAGGTCTGGATTCAGGAGTACCTAGGCTCAAATCCAGCCTCAGATACTTCCTAGCTGTGTGACCCTGGGCAAGTCACTTAATTCCCATTGCTTAGCCCTTGTCACTCTTCAGTCTTAGAGTTGATCTTAAGACAAAAGGTAAGGGTTAAAAAAAATACTGCCTCCCTAAAGGATTATTCTGTTTTCTATGAAATTTCTTGGTTCAATCTATTTTAGGGAGGCAGAAAAGAGCACTTGGATTTGGAGTCAATGGACTTGAGTTCAAATCCTAGATCTCTTCATCCCTGCCTGTGAGAACCTTGGGCAAGTCATTTTCCTAGGACTCAGGAACTAGGTCAGATGGCTTCCTGGTCTCTTCCAGCTTTAAAGGCAAGATCCTGCAATCTGGGGAGGAAGGGGGTCTTCTCCATTTTTCACCCACTCCAGCTTTTATTTCTCAGCCCTCCCCACCTCATTTCTAGCTCCTCCAGTCCTTTACTGAAAGAGTTAATCCGATGCCTGTCTGGTGCTTCTGTTCTCCCTCCTGGGCTCCCCACCTTTTTACACTCCAGTTAATTAAATGTGGCTGCCTATTGTCAGAAGACAAAGTTTGATATTTATTACACCTTGGCGCTACAAAATGTCAAAGGCCCACATGCTTTCAAGAAATACTGGCAGGGAATAAAAACCGGAGCATATGTCTGCTGAGTTCAGGGCAAGCCTGGTGGCAGACTGGGGCCACCCCCAATAGCCTGGGGCACTTCAAATTTGGCTGAGGCTTCCAGCCTGCCAATGACACACAGTGCAATGGGTTTTCCCATTTTTGTTTACACGGGGAGCTCTGACTGAGTCACAGGGAGGTGACTATGCCCCATCTCCAGTAAACATTCCCAATTCTTGGATTATTTTCCTGGAGATGGATGGAAGATGAAGTTAAACATAGCCAGATTATAGGAGTCTAGTGTCAAGAGGCACGGGAGCTGAGGGAGGACCAGAGATGGCATCACAGGGCTTGGATTTGAATCCTACTTACTAGCGCTGTGCTCTTGGGGGAGTGAGCTCACCTCCCTTGGCCTCAGTTTCCTTATCTGTAAAAGGATCAGGATGGAGGAGGTCATTGCTGAGTTTCCTCTCACCTTTGAATTCTGTGAATCCTATCCATGGAGAAAAAAGATGGGAGGCATCGGGGTGTGGTGGAACTAGTCTGAGGATGATAGGTAAATGCTTCTTCTCAATCTCCAGCTTGCCATGAGACTTTATCCAAGACATCATCCCTCAGCTCAGCCTCAGTTTCCCTCAGAAAGGACTAGACTAATGGCTTGGATCCCTTTTGGCTATAAAATGAGAGGGTGGGACTAGGTCAGGGTTCTTTTTTTTTTTTTTTAAATTTTGAATATTTTCCCCTAGTTACATATTTCATGTTCTTTCCCTCTCCCCTCAACCCCCCAACCCCTAGGTCAGGGGTTTTTAATGGGGTTCTCTGTGAATTTGTTTGTTTAAAACCCTTACTTTCCATTTTAGATTCAATACTGAGTATTGGTTCCAAGGCAGAAGAGCAGTAAGGGCTTGGCAGTTGGGGTTAAGTGACTTGCCCAGGGTCACACAGCTAGGAAGTGTTTGAGACCAGATTTGAACCTAGGACTTGACTCTTCTGAGCCACTTACCAGCCCAAAGGAAATCTGTTTCTTTAAAGATTTTTTTTTTTTTATATTTTTAAACCCTTAACTTCTGTGTATTAGTTCCTTGGTGGAAGAGTGGTAAGGGTAGGCAATGGGGGTCAAGTGACTTGCCCAAGGTCACACAGCTGGGCAGTATCTGAGGCCAGATTTGAACCTAGGACCTCCCATCTCTAGACCTGGCTCTCAATCCACTGAGCTACCCAGCTGCCCTCTTTAAAGATTTTGATAACTATATATTTCCTGTGTTTTATATGTTTAAAAACAGGATTCTCCTGTGTGACTCTGGGCAACCCCCACAATAGCCCTTATACCCCGTCCGCCTTGGAACCAATATTAAGTGTTGATTCTAAGACAAGAAGATGAGGGTTTAAAAAAAAATCTGACTGGAAAAAATTCCCCAGTCTTCACTGAATGACTACCAAAGTGATCCACTGGGACCCCCAAAATGGTTAAGAACCCTGGCCTAGAGGATTTCTCAGGGCCCTTCCAGCTCCAACAATCTGTGACATGTTGTTTCTCCCCCTCCTCCTTCCCTGCCTCCCCTTCCCACCCCCACCTTCAATCTATTTTCCTTTGGGCTTTTAAATTTTATTTCTATTTTTCCCACTTAGGCACCATAAAAGCACATGGTTAAATGTGATATTTTTACACAGAGGGAGGGGGGCGAAATATGGATCTGTAAGTTTTATAGTTTTTTCCCCCCTTAATAATAATGTGTTAAAGATGTTTGACATCTGTAACAAACATCTGGTATCCTGTTATGGAAGAATGTCCTTTTATTTCAGAGCAGGTTGAACTGTCATTAATAGTATAATTAGGTGATTATCACCATACAGCCGAAAACTGCTTAATTGCATAGATAGCTTTTCTAGGATTCCAGTCTTTTTATGGTTTTATTTGTTTTAGCAGTTTGAATTTTCATTATATTTTGTCATTTGCTACATTGCGTTGTGGGTTTTTTTCCCCTCCTTTTTAATGTGTTTGACAGCTGTATGTGGGTAGCATTTGGTACTGGTACACTGACTGGTATTAATGCTGGAATGAGGAGGCCACCTGGACGGGGGTTTCTGTCCCTCGGGGGCCCTCTTTTAACCCACTTTGTGCCAGGCTGGAGGCAGGAGCAGGCCAGGGAGTCCCAGGTGCCCCTTGATTTATCTAATCTGAGTATGGATAATGGTATGAAATTAGACATTTAACCCCAGAGCTAAGGTTGTCGGTAAAAGGGCCACTTTTACAATGCAATTTATTTTTATGGCCCATCCTTAATACACCATCTTAGCAAATGCTGGAGAGGAAAGGGGTGTTGGAAAGGAGATTGCCAACTAGTTGGAGGGCTCCCAGATTTTCAACCGAATTTTAAAATAGACTGGTTTATTTTTATTTGTCTGTTTGCTTGTTTTCCTTTGTATTAACTTTAACAGGCAATGTCTTCGAATCACAGCTGGAAGGGAGCAGTTAGCGTTTTTAGAGGAACCTTCCAACTCATCTGGCCCAACCCCATCATTTTACTGAGGGGGGAACTGACTCTCACAGTGGTTAGGCCACTTGCCTACACGAAGTTAGTCCCTCCCTCCACTCCTGCCCCTCCTGCCTCTCTCTCTTTTCCTCTTTCCTACCTTCTCCCATTCTCTCTTTCACTCTCCCTCCTCTTTATTTCTTTCTTTTCTTTCTTTCCTTCCTTCATTTCTTTCTTATTATTTTCTTCTTTAACTTTCTTTCCTTCCTTTCTTTTTCTTTTTCTTCCTTCCTTCCTCTCTCTTTCTTCCTTCCTTCCTCTCTCTTTCTTC
>NC_058131.1:57623159-57648421 GCF_016433145.1 Gracilinanus agilis | reverse complement strand
CTTTCCTTCTTCCTTCCTTGCTTCTTTCTTTCTCTCTTTCTTCCTTCCTTTCTTCCTTCCTACCTTCCTTCCTTTCTTCCCTTCTTAATTTTTTCTTCTCTTCCTCCCTCCTGCCTTTCTCTCTTTTCTTTCCCTTCTATTCTTCCCTTCTTCCTCCTGCTTCCTCTCTTTTTTCTCTTTTATTCTTTCTTTCCCTTTCCCTTTCCCTTTCCCTTTCTCTTTCTCTTTTACCCTTTCTTTCTTCCTTCTTTTTAGTTTCTAGGAAAAACTGATGAGTCCTATGGAAGAGTTGTGGTGTTTTTTTTTTAAACCCTTCAAGCTGGGTTCTGTGGGAGGTAACAAATTGCCCTTTTCATATATGCTGCACTTTAAAATTTACAAAAGCATCCTGTAAGGTCAGTAGCTTGAGGAGTATTAGGGACATTTGACACCTGAAGATCCTTAAGCCCAGGTGCCTTGTACATAGTCCCCAAGAAAATGTGGGAGCTGAGAACCTCCTTCTGACCTCTCAACCTGAGTCTCTTGTACAGTGTCATACCTCCAAGTTCTGTGGTTATGAGGCTATAAACAGAGAGACTAATGACCTCTTCTTTTTAAAACCCTTACCTTCCATCTTAGAATTAATGCTGTGTATTGATTCCAAGGCAGAAGAGTGGTAAGAGCTAGGCAATGGGGGTTAAGTGACTTACCCAGGGTCACACAGCTAGGAAGTGTCTGAAGCCACATTTGAACCCAGGACCAGGATCTCTATGCCTGGCTTTCAATCCATTGAGCCACTCAATCATTAGGAGATTAATGAGGTCTTCTAATTGGGTGTGTCAGGGAAGGAGGGAATTCCTAGAAGGGGTTCCTGACTGGGTGTGCCTTTCCTCTGGATTACTTCCTGTTCATCCTAGCTGTGGTTTTGTACACAGTCAGTTGCTTGTTGTCTCCCCCTCTAGTTTGGCAAGTCCTCCAGGGCAGGAACTGTCTTTTGCCTTTCTTTGTATTCCAGTGCTTAACATGCAGTTGTTCACTCCTGTGGCCTTAGTGACTTGTGGACCATGTTGTTCATGGACTTTTCTTGGCAAAGATACTGGAGTAGGAGGCAGCTAGGTGGCTCAGTCGATAGAGTCCCAGGTCTGGAGTTAAGAGATCCTAGTTTTAAATCTGGCCTCAGATGCGTTCTGTATGTGTGACCCTGGGCAAGTCACTTAACTCCTGTTCTCTAGCCCTTACCACTCTTCTGCCTTGGAACCAATTCTTTTTCTCCCTATCTCCCTATAAGGACCCTGGACAAGTCACTTAACAAAACCACATTGCCTGGTCCTTATGGTTCTTCAGCCTTAGAATGGATACTTAATACCAATTCTAAGACAGAGGGTAAGGGTTAAAAAAAAAAAAGATACTGGAGTGATTTGACATTTCCTTCTCCAGTGGATTAAGGCAAACAGAGGTTAAGTGACTTGCCCAGGAGCTGAGTTTGGATCTGAACCTAGGTCTTCCTGACACTATATAATATACCCTAAATAAATGCTTACCTAGTGATACTTCCTAGCTGTGTGACCCTGGGCAAGTCATTTAACCCCAGTTGCCTAGCCCTTACCATTCTTCTGCCTTGGAACCAATAGAGAGTTCCATTTTGTTTTTTATTTTGTTTTTAAACCCTTAATTCCTGTGTATTGGCTCCAAGGCGGAAGAGTGGTAAGGGTGGGCAATGAGGGTCAAGTGACTTGCCCAGGGTCACACAGCTGGGAAGTATCTGAGGCTGGATTTGAACCTAGGACCTCTCATCTCTAGGCCTGGCTCTCAATCCACTGAGCTACCCAGCTGCCCCCTCAGAGTATCGATTTTAAGACAGAAAGGTAAGAATTTTTTACACACACTACATATATATAGACTATGACATATATAGTCATATATATATGTCTGACTTCCCATGATTCTAATCATTGCCCTTTAGCCATAGTCTTTTTTTTCCCCCCTGAGAACAGGACATTTAAGTGATTGAGAATTTCACTGTGTACATGAAACAAACTGAGCTTTTCAGCCTGTGGATCTGGGGTGACAGCCCATGGCAGGGTGCCACGCCCCGGTTGCAGCGTGCTTGGGAGAGTTTTTTATAGGTCACCTCTCAAGTGTGCAGCCGCCACCCTCTGTTGTCCCCAAATTGGGAGAGAGCCAGCCCAGTAAACCTTCCCATCAAGAGTCATAGACCTCCCTCTCAAACTCGCCACCTTCCCCTCCCTCACTTCCAGCTCAGTAAGAACAGCACAGCCAGGCTCCCATTCCCTCTATCCTTTTCTCTTCCCCAGAACACTGTGTGGAGAAGCCACTTGGTATAATGGAAGGCCATTGGCTTAGACCTTGGGAAACTGCAGTTCTTGGTCTCATTTTTCTGTTGCTTTACTCTGGGAGGGTAAAAGATCCCTCTTTTTCCTCCAGCCTGAGAAAGTTAGACTAAATGATCTCTAATGGCCCCATTCAGCCCTTCTTATCTAATCTAGGGATGTTGGCAGAGCCTTTTTTCTAAACCCATACCTTCAGTCTTAGAACAGATCAGTCTGGTTTCTAAGGCTTCTGCCATGGAGTGGTAAGAGCTAGGCAATGGGAGTAAAGTGACTTGTCCAGGGTCACATAGCTAGGAACTGTCTGAGGCCACATTTGAACCCAGGAGCTCCGATCTACAGGCCTGGCACTCTATCCACTGAGCCACCTAATTATCTCTTGGCATAGCAGTTTTGAAAGATTGCTGACCTCCATCTAGATTTTGAAAAAGTCCATGAAACTCTGAGATGTTAACAAGCCATGACAAAGAGATGAGAGCAGAGCTTTACTGTGTACATACAACCCTAAGGATGGGCAACCTGAGCGTCGAACAGGGAGTTAGGTGACCTGGGTCTACATTTTGTTTAACAAAGAGGTTGTACCTCTATTTGCTGAGGCAGCTAAGTGATAGAGTATACAGATCCCTGTATACATTACTGGAGTCAGGAAGACCTGAATTCAGATGGCATCTTAGACACTTCCTAGCTTCTTGGTTACTTAAACTCTACCTGCCTCAGTTTTCTCAACTGTAAAATGGGGATCATCCATAGCACTTACCTTGTAGGGTTGATATAAGATCAAATGAGATATTTATCATGAAATGATTAGGTGAGTGCTCAACACATACTAGATGTTTGTTCCCTTTCTTTTAGAAATGAAAAATTACTATCTGTATATTGCCAAGGCTTCGGGAAGCCAAAGATTAGTCCATGGCATCTGATAGCAAGAATGTTAGACTCAGAGTCAATGTATTTCCTTCCTTCCTTCCTTCCTTCCTTCCTTCCTTCCTTCCTTCTTTCCAAGGTAGAGGAGTGGTAAGGGTTAGATAATGGGAATTAAATGATTTGCCCAGGGACACACAGCTGGGAAGTGTCTAAGGTCATATTTGAACCTGGGACCTCCGGTCTCCAGGCTTGGCTCTCTATCCACTGAGCTACAGATTAGCTGCCCTGAGAAAATATATTTTCTGTGCGTTACAAGAGTCCTGGGCTCTGGTGTTAGCCTTGGGTTCAGTTTTCACCTCTGATGATAACCATGGTGTGACCTTGGATGAATCTCTAACCCCCGCCCCCAGCCTCCCTTTCTTCATCTAAACCAGTGATTCCCAAAGTGGGCGCCACCGCCCTCTGGTGGGTGCTGCAGGGATCCAGGAGAGTGGTGATGGCCACAGGTGCATTTATCTTTCCTATTAATTGCTATTAAATTTTTTTTTAATTAGTTTCCAGGGGGTTGAGTAATATTTTTTTCTGGAAAGGGGGCGGTAGGCCAAAGAAGTTCGGGAACCTCTGCTCTAAATGCTCTAGATGGCCTCCTAGGGCTCTTCCAGCCCTGGATCTATGAGTGTCTCTTGAGTTTTGTCTCTGCTGATTACTAACTGTGCACCCTCAGCCAAGCGATTTCCTCTTTCCTGGGGCTTCCATCTCCTCCCCTGTGAAGCTGGGATAATCATTTCTTACATTACCTGTGAAACTGGGTGTCTGGAAGCCCTGGGCCGCCGAATTTGTGCACGTGCAGGCAAGTTGTTCTTATCCAGGCCTAGAAGGTGTCTGCACACTTAGGAGTGCCGAACATACTGGGGACTCACAAATATGCATTAAGAAGAGTAAGAATAGGTCTGTGAACAGAGGAACATCCCAGGGTGGGGAGAATAAATGAGAGGGAAGTGTCAGGAGCCTCCCAGCAGCAAAACACAGGCTAAATTTAGGAGACAGCCTGGGAGGCTTGGCCGGAGGAACCCAGGCTTTGGCATCAACCCCAGCTGTTCGTTTGACCTTAACTAAGTCATTTCCGAAGTGCCGGGTCTCAGTGGTGTGATCTCTTAAATAAAGGCATCGAAGGAGGGTCTCTCCAAGACTCTTCCCTTGATGGAAGGCTATGGCACCTGGCTGCTGCTGGTTATTACTCAGATGGGGCGTTCGCTGCTAAGGCCTGGCTGCTGGGATAGAGGAGGCAAGACCCAAAGAAGGAAGTGACTCAGTATCCCGGAGGGGCAAACAGGGAAGGGGACTCTGGTTTGATGAAACCATTTCAGCCCCATCGTGCCTCTCTCCAGGCTGGGTAAGTATTGAATGGACAGTGAGGCTGCTGGTTCAGAGAGAGTCCAAGGAAAATGGAAAGCCATGATTCAAGAGGGGGTCTTTGAGGAAGTCCAAGCATGTGTTGAACCCTGGTTGTGTGCAGGGCCCGAAGCTTTTCATCCAGGCAGCATGGGGGAGTGATCAGAGAGTCTGAAGGTGGGATTCGAGTCTCAGTTCTGGTACTCCCTGGCTGTGGACATGGAGGCGAGTTGTGGAACCCCTCAGGGGAGCTGTCCAGTACAGAGTCCAGTCGCTGCACCGATTAGGCAGCAAACAGGCAGGAAGGCCCTGAAAATAGTTGTCTGAGATAGTTAAAGGGGCCTGAGGAAAGGGATGAGAATCTCAGAGCTGGAGAGCCAAAGCTCTACCCCTCCACAGTGCCCCTGGCCAAGCAGTCACCCAGCTTCTGGTTGAATATACCTTCTGGCTCTCTAGCTTTCATATTAAGGGTAGCTAGGTGGCTCAGGGGATAGAGCACTGGGCCTGAGTTCAAGACTGGCCTCAGATGCTTATGATCCTGGGCAAGTCACTTAATCCTCTCTGCCTCAGTTTCCCCATCTGTAAAATGAGATAGAAATGGCAAACTACTCCACTATCTTTGCCTAGAAAACCCAAATTGGGTCATGAAGAGTCAGACACAAGTGAACAACAGTTCATTTTTATAATTTATCTATTTAAATTTAAAAAACAAAACCAAACCTTTAACTTCTGTCTTAGAATCAACATCATGTATTGATTCCCAGACAGAAGAGCACTAAGGGTGAGGCAGTGGGGTTAAGTGACTCTTCCAGGGTCATGGAGGTAGGAAGTGTCTGAGATACAATTTGAACCCAGTACCTCTAGTCTCTAGGACTGGTTCTCCATCCACTGTGCAACCTAGCTGCCCCCTTTTCATTTTTAGAAGAGAAAATTTGCACTTCTATGTACCCTAAGTTTGTCTTTGCAATTTGCACCCATTGTTTCTAGTTCTGCCTCTGGGGCCAAACAGAATCATCCTAATTAATCCTTCTCCTATAGGAGAGTTTTTTAATTACCACTGTGTCTGAGAATATGCCCTGCTTCCTCATCCTCCAAGTCTTCTCCCATGATCCTTTGGCATTCCAGTTCAATACCTACCTTCAGAAAAGACAGTAATGTGGTAGCTGCTTCATTGAATTAGGAGCCTTGGATATCACCCAGCCCAACCTCTTCATTTTACAGATGAAGAAAAGGTGTCTCAGCAACTTTTAACTTGCCCTAGAATGCACACACGTGTGTGGGCACACACACACACACACACACACACACACACACACGCTCTCTCTCACTCACACTCATACACGCTCACACACTCATACTCATACACACTCATTAACACTCATTCACACACACACACACGTACACACACACACACACACACAGATTATTAACAAGAGTTGGGAGGCAAACCCAAGGTCTTCCAACTTCAAGTCCAGCCAGTGGACTTTCCATTAGACCAGTGATGGGCAACCTTTTGAGCTTGGTATGTCAAAATTTGCCCAAAAAACGAGCATAACTCGGCTGGTGTGTCACTTCGAGGAAAAAAAACATGATTTTGTGATATTTATAGTTTAAGTAACAAAAATGTATAATTGTAACATGTAACTATTTAATAAACCAAAATAGGTAAATTAGTATAGGTAGAATTGTCGTCTATAATGCAGAGTGTCTACACTACACTACAGGAAATGTTTCATCCTCGGCAAACGACCCCATACTTCTCTGTATGCGGCTGTGGGTCATCAAAAATGGCTACGACACACGTGTCATAGGTTTGCCATCACTGCATTAGACCAAGCTAACTCTTGAGTAAAAAGAGAATGCTGGTTGACTGTGAATCCTGTAAGCATTTATTAAATACTTTCTCTGTGCCGGGCACTGTGCTAAACAAGAGAAAGGTAGAAACAGCCCTAACTTTCAATTTTATATATATATATATATATTTTTTAAATATTTTCCCATGGTTACATGTTTCATGTTCGTTCCCTCTCCCCAAGCCTCCCTAACCCCCTTAGCCAACGCACAATTCCACTGGGTTTTACATGTATCATTGAGAGACCTAATTTTCAACTCAGGCTCCAAGAAGCTCAGGGTGGCCCATGAGGAAAGGATGGCCAGTGGGCCTCCTGCCTTAGCTGTTCTGGTATAGGAAAGGAGCACCTAAACATCTGACCCAGCCCTTGACCACCACTTTCTGAGCTGTAACCTTGGGCAAGGTCCCCAAGCCTTAAGTTCCTGGCTTGCCAAAATCATGAGGACAGCCTAGAACAGTGATTCCCAAAGTGGGCACTACCGCCCTGGTGGGTGCTTGTAGCAATCCAGGGAGGCGGTGATGGCAACACTTTTTTTGTATTACATTCTATTCTGAGTTCAATAAATAGTTTCATAATTTCCAGGGGGCAATAAGTAATATTTTTTTCTGGAAAGGGGGCAGTAGGCCAAAAAAGTTTGGGAACCACTGGCCTAGAAGGTTTCTTCTGGTTCTTGGACTCTTGAAATTTCAAAATCAGTGGTGGGGCTTTCCTGTAAAGTGCCCAGTGATGACTGCAGCCCAGAGGCCTCTCTCTAATGAGAGTGGAGCCAGGAGCCCTGCCTTCCTGTGGTGGGAGAGCATTTCCTGGGGCTCATTAAAGGGGAAGCTAATTCTGAGACTGAGGAGGCTGAAGGGATGTGGGGAGGAGGTTTGTTAGGGAATCCCCATAGTAGTCTGACAACTGGGTTTATCACCAGAGCCAGGCAATCATCTCATCAGCCCTTTGGCCTTTGAAAGAGGGTCACTTTCTCTTTTTCTTTTTCTTCCTTCCTTCCTTCCTTCCTTCCTTCCTTCCTTCCTTCCTTCCTTCCTTCCTTCCTTCCTCTCTCCCTCCCTCCCTCCCTCCCTGTCACTATATGACCTTGCGCAAGTCATTTCTCTCTGGGGTCCCAATGTCCCTGTTCTAAGATGAGAGGGTTGTTGAAATATATTAATACTCTCCAGCGTCTTTTCCTTTGTTCTGTGTTCATGGTTCCCCTTCAGCCCTAACCTTGCGTTTGAAAAGAGTTCAGCTGTCAAAAAGGGGTTCATAGGCTTTAGAGCCAGACAGATCTACAGATTTAGTCAAAGTCTGTTTTTACAGAAGAGGATACTGAATGCCTTTCCCTTCTTTTTCTCTAGCTTGGGGATCTGAGATCTCCTGGTCCTTTGGGTGGAGCTAGGGAACAGGACCTGGTCTATCTAGGTTGGCCAAAAAGGTGTTATGTAAATCTGAGTTTTGATTGTTGCTGCCCTGGTGTTTAGATTTGCTTAGCCACCATTCCAGTTGCTTGGGTCATGGGAGAGACCTTGGCACTCCCTTCTCTGAGAAAAGCTGAGAATGAATACACAGGGTCACATGTGCTAGCGGGCAGAAGGGGCAGGTGCAGAAGAGCCATTAATGCTGCTTTTTCCCCTTAAAATTTCAAAAGCAGTGATAGGGTCTTCATGGGAAGTGCCCAGTTCTCTCCATATGCCCAAGCTCTAGTGTAGTAGGCCATTCATTTGTTCCTTGCCCAGGATTTTTACTAGCTAAACACTGGAGTCCTAAGCATGGCAGCCATGGTCTTGAAAAGAGCAGTAGGTCAAGGTCTGGGAGAAAGACACTCATATCTGGCTTAGCTCCATTTTCTGACCCGTACTGCTGAGACTGGTGCTTCTATTTGGCCCTCAAAGTAGCACACCTGAGTCAGGAAAGGCTGAAGCTAGTCAGAAGCTTACATGGAACTTGGAAATAGATTGATTCTTTGGTCAGTAGTAATAATAGCTCATGTCACTCCCTTATTCAGTAAACTCCATTGGCTCCCTAGTGCTTCCAGAGTAGACTATAAACTCCTGCTTTTGGATTTGAAAACCCTTCATAAGGGGGGCAGCTGGGTGGCTCAGTGGATGGAGAACCAGGCTTAGAGATGAGAGGTCCTGGGTTCAAATATGGTCTCAGATACTTCCTAACCGTGTGACCTTGGGCAAGTCAGTTAACCTCCATTGTCTAGCCCTTACCACTCTTCTGCCTTGGAACCAATACACAGTATTGATTGTAGGACAGAAGATAAGGGTTAAAAAAGGAAGGAAGGAAGGAAGGAAGGAAGGAAGGAAGGAAGGAAGGAAGGAAGGAAAGAAGGAAGAAAAAGAAAGAAAGAGAGAAAGAGAGAAAGAAAGAGAAAGGAAGAAAGAGAAAGAAAGAAAGAAAGAAAGAAAGAAAGAAAGAAAGAAAGAAAGAAAGAAAGAAAGAAAGAAAGAAAGAAAGAAAAAGAAAGAAAATGCTTCATAATTTGCCCTTTACCCTTGCTATCCAGTCTTTTGATGCCTGTTCCCCCTGCTATCCAGTGACCCTAGGCTCAGGAAGACCTGAGTTATAATCCCAGACCATCTTGTGTGACCTTGGGCAAGTCACATTCTTTATTTGCCTTAATCCACTGGAGAAGTATGACCAACCCCTCCTGTATCTCTGCCAAGAAAACTCCATGGACAGTGTTGGCATGCTATCATAGGTCCATGGGGTTATGATGAGCTGCACACATTGAACAATAACAAAAGCGTTTATGCAAAAAATAACTTTGACCTTGAGAACAAGGGTCTTCTGGGATCTCTAGGGGTTTGTGGGCTGCACTTTGAGAACCACCGCTCTAGCGATTATTGTTTTTTTATTTTTATTTTTTAACATTTATTAATATTTATTTTTTTAGAAAAGTTAACATGGTTACATGATTCATGCTCTTACTTTCTCCTTCACTCCCCCTCCCCCCCATAGCTGATGCGTATTTCCACTGTTTTTTACATGTGTCATTTCCAAATTGTTGATGGTTGTACTAGGGTAATCGTCTAGAGTCTACATCCCCAATCATGTCCGCTTCAACCCATGTGTTCAAGCAGTTGTTTTTCTTCTGTGTTTCCACTCCTGTAGTTCTTCCTCTGAATGTAGGTATCTAGCGATTATTGTGAGGATAAACTGAAATAAATATTTGTAAAGTGCTTTGTAAGCGTTATCTATGGTGATGAAGAGGATGAAGAAAAGGATGTTGCTAGTCTGAAATCTGCAAAAGGATTCTGTGATCATAGGCAGCTCAGCATTTCAGGAAGCCTGTCTCCTCATCTGTAAAATGGGGATAATAAAACTTTTATCTCCCGTGTCTTAGGACTATGGTGAGGAAACTGATTTGTAAGCCTTAGCCCGCTTTAACTTAACCCTTTCATCTCCAGAATTTCACCCTGGGGCCTGGCCTTCCTGATTTAGGGCCTCCTTTGACCCCACACTGACCTTCACTCCCTACTTCCTGCCATCTACTCTTTAGCTACCTGGAACTGAGATAAAATCTTCTCTGCCATTGTTCCAGGAAGGGGCGGGTCAACTTTCCACTCCCCTTCACTACTTTCACTCCAGGCCCCTGGTCAGTCCCTGCTCTGCTCTCTGGGTGGCTTGGCATCTCCTTGAGATCAGGGACTGCCTTTGCTTTGGTTTCTCAAAAATCCCCGGCTCATTGCCCAGGTCATAAAGAAGCCGGGGTAAAGGGCCTGGATGGACTTGGCAGTTTGGTTGGTAGAAAGAATTCTGGGTCGGCTGGGGCTGATCAAGAATTTACTGCCTTAGAGAATTGCCTCGAGCCCCCGAGGTGAAGTGATTTGTCTGGGGTCACTGGGACTGTAGCCAGGGGAGGGACTTGAACCCAACCAAGTCTTCCTGGCTTTGCGGCTGCTTTTCATACATTTTTAAAAACTCCTCATTCATAAAAACCGGGCACTATCACTGTCATATCATAGACTTGAAAGGCGCCTTTGCAAATCCAAGAGCACAACCCCTTCATTCCGCCAGGGAAGAAAAAAATACCCTGAGAGGGGAAGTGACTTGTCCAATGTCACCAGCAAGGCAGTGGCCAAGCTCGAACTAGAACTCCGATCTTGAGAGTCCTGTCCTTCATGAGGGCCATCTCTGCCTTGGCACCTGCCCCCCTCCCGCCCCCTCCCCGCTTGCCTAAGAAGTCCTTGTTGCTCTAGAGATAATTTGTGGGTTCCTCCCTTCTTCCCTCCCCCACCTCCGCTGGGCTGGCGCCCTGATAAGGCTGGAAAGGTGATTGGCCGGCTTTCTTAACTACTGCCGGGAGAGGAGGGGAAGGGAGGGGAGGGCCTCGCCTCCCGTTCTGTTTGTTTGACACCTGGGAGGCTGGGGGGAGCCCAGGAACAGCTGCTCTCTGGCCTGGTGGCCCCGGATTTTATGGCCCCAGGCTGGGCTGCAGGGATAAATAACCCTCTAATCAGGGTTTTCACCTTAATGCTGGGGATAACTGTCTGCGGGCTTATGCCTCTGGCCTCGGGGAGGGAAGGAGGGACAGAGGGAGGGAGGAGAGGAGGCTGACTGGCTGGCGCCAGAGCCCAGGCTCACAGGGGGCCCGGCTCCCAGCTGAGGAGCCCCTGCTTGCCTGCCCATCCCTGGGGAATGGAAGGGAACAGGCGGCCATTCCTGGCTAGCCCCGGGTGCCGGCACACTCTGTACCCTTTAACCCCGGGACTTGAGGGTAGGGAGGGGGCGCAGTCTGAGTGAGGGGAGCCCAGCAAGCCCCGCCCGGGGTCCATTCCAGGCCCAGCTTCTTCCATTCTTTGCAGTAAGCAATGGGGATAGACTGGGGATACAGTCCATAAAGTTGATCCGGAAGACCCTGGGTTCAAATTGTGCCCTTGGCAAGTCACGTGGCTCCTCTTGAGACTCAGTCTCTTCCTCTATAAAACGGTGAATAATAGTAGGATTGTCTTGAGGCTCTGATGAGATGATTAGTCTGTGGAAAGTGCTTTAACAGAAAAAAAAGAAGAAAGGTAAGAGAGAAAGAGAAAGGAGAAAAAGAAAAGAGAAAAAGAGAAAGCAAGAGAGAAAGAAAGGAGAAACAAGAAAGAGAATATAAAAACACTAGTTATTATTACAAAATGGAAAACTGCTTCTGCTGTTCAGGGATTTTGGTGTTGGTTGTTCAGTCATTTCATACCCCCCAACTGCCTGTTTACTTTTACATTTTAGCTATTATTATTATTGTTATTGAGTCATGTCCAACTCTTTGTGACCCCATTTGGAGTTTTCTTGTCTTTTTTTTTTTCTTTATTAAACCCTCACCTTTTGTTTCAGAATCTATACCAAGTAACTGTTCAAGGCAGAAGGACTTGATAATGGAGATTAAGTGACTTGCCCAGGGTCACACAGCCAGGAAGTATTTGAGACTAGATTTGAACCCAGAACCTCTTGCCTCCAGGCCTGGCTTTCTATCCACTGAGCCACCTAGCAGCTCCTCATTTATGTTTTTCTTGGCAAAGATAATGGGGTAGTTTGCCATTTCCTCTTCCAGTGTTTCCCCATTTTATAGATGAGGAACTGAGACAGATAAGGATTAAGTAATTTGCCTAGACAGCTACGAAGTGTCTGTAGCTGGATTTGAATTCCTCTTGACTCTAGGGGCAGAGCTCTATTCACTGCACCACCCAACTACCCCACTAATTATTATTATTACAAAAGCTATTATTAATATATATAAAACCCAGACTGAAGTTTACCAGCTCTGGAAATGGGGAGAGAAGAAAGGAGGGAGACATTTTAGATCATTTAACTTCAGAAAACTTATGTGGAAATTTATTACATGTAATTGGTTAAAAAAATTTAAAAAACAGAGAAAAAATACTATTATAATTATTCACCCTCCTGTAGTTTAAATTCTACCCAGGACAAGTCACTGCTTTGGGGAAATTTCGTTCTTTTTAAAGTGACTAATCCATAGGGGCAACTCAGTAGCACAGTAGATAGAGTGCCAGTCTTGGAATCAGGGATGCCCAAGTTCAAATGTAGCTGTGTGACCCTGGACAAGTCACTTCCCTCCCATTGCCTAGCCCATACTATTCTTCTGCCTTGGAATCAGTCCACAGTATTGATTCTAAGACAAAAAATAAGGGTTTTAAAAAAAAAAAGACTAAACCATAGGGGCAGCTAGGTGGCACAGTGCCAATCTCAGACTCACAAAGATCTGGGTTCAAATCTAGCCTAGCTGTGTGATCCCAAGCAAGTCACTTAACCCTGATTGCTTAGTTCTCGCTTCTCTACTGTCTTAGAGCTGATCCTAAGAGAGAAGGTAAAGGGTTTTTTAAAAAATGACTAGACCGTTTCCAAGGCCCTTTCCACTTTATACTCTGTAATTTCCGACTCAGTTTCTCTATAAGTCGTCAAATGAATGAATCAGGCATGGTTTTAGATCCTTGGGGTTGTCGATGGTTTTAGAAACAGTCAGTAAATTTGTATCCTTTGAAGCTTAAAAAAGAAACAGCTCAGCTTTTCAGATAGGGATGTGTTGCTATCCCACATTTCCAATGGAGTCATTGTTGCTTCCTTTCTGATAATGGCAGCTGAACCAAAGGGAAAGGCCAGCCCCAGCTAGTTTGGGGAGGGGGGGGCACCCTGCTTTTAGCAGGCACCCCAGGGTTGAGTCCAAATCCCCTCTCACTCCCTAGTAACTGGGTGACCTTTGTAAAATGACAGGGTTTTGCTAGATTTCCAAGGCCTCTTCCGCCTTTGACATTTTGTGTCTGACAATCCTGTCCAGCTCTGAGGCTGTGATCCTTTGAAGGGGATGTTCTTACTCTTATCAGCACACGTGAAAACAAGGGAATAAGAAAAATCACTGGGTGACGGGGAGGGTATAAGAGGAGACAGTGTGTCCTCCTCTTTTATACATCACCTACTTGCTGTGTGCCAGGCACTGTGCTAATGAGCCTGTTATTATCTCTTCTGATCCCCACGGTCTCATTTTACAGATGAGGGAAACTGAGGCAGACAGGAGCAGTGATTTCCACAGGGTCACACAGCCAGTTAGTGTTTAAGGTTGGTTTTGAACTTGGGTCTTCCTGACTCTAGGACTGGTGCTGTATCCGTTGGACTCAGGTTGGTACCTGGATCATTTCCTGTTTAGAATCTGGCTTGCCTTTTCTAAGGGTCCTATATATGAGATAACACCATCAGCAAATATAATAACCTATAAAGTGCTTTACAGACCTTACAGTTTTATTTAAATGCATGTAATTATGATGATGATGATTTAAATTTCAGGGTTGGTGGTAGACTTCTTGCATTGTCCCCTTCTCTTGTCATATCCCACCAGGCTTTGAGTCTGTTATCACTGTATCACTGTACCACTTCATGCTGGAATCTCTTCCAGGACATATTCAACCCTGAACACTTAGCAGTAACGGGGAGCTCACTACCTTATAGGACCACATTCAACTCTTATTACAAAATTTTGGGGTGCAATGGGAAGCGATTGTTGTTAAAGACCAAAAATCTGGGTTTGAGTCTCAGATTTTTTTTTAACTCTTACCTTCTGTTTTAGAATTGATACTAAGTATGAGTTCCAAAGCAGAATAGAAAGGTCTAGATCACTAGGGTTAAGTAACTTGCCCAGGGTCACATAGCTAGAAAGAATCTGAGGGCAGATTTGAACCCAGAACCTCCCATGTCCAATGAGTTTCAGATTTAATGCTTATTTACACTGTGATCCTAGACCCGTCAGGTCTGTTTTCATTCTCTTTGAACCTCAGCATCCTCAGCATCTAGTGCCTGACACATAGTAGGTGCTTAAATTGACTGTACTTTCAGCCTTACTAGGTTGCTGTGAGAAAAGGGCATTAAACCTTAAAGTACCGTATTTGATTATAGGGAACTGGATTGATTGGTGGGTTGTTGTCTTTCACACTGGAAGAGGACTAAAAAGACTTCACAATGTTGGAGTCATTGTACAGGGTCCACCTGTGGCTGAATCAGACCAGTACGAGCTCAGAAGACTCTTTAATGGCCTGCATGACCATTTGGACCATTGAATGTCTCTAAATTTGCTCGTCTCGATTTTCTTTTGTTACAATAATTCATCTTTGCTAATAGAGCAAAGCACCTTCTTTGATGTGGCCACACAAAGAGGGACCTTAGAAATTGGCTAGTGTAACCACCTCGTTTTACTAAATAAATGTAATAATGTCCATTTTTGGAAAAATGTATATAGGTGCTTTGATTCTCAGGCAACCATGTCATTTCTCTGTCTCTCTCTTTAAAAATAATAGGCTAGGAGGGGGCAGCTGGGTAGCTCAGTGGATTGAGAGCCAGGCCTAGAGATGGGAGGTCCTGTGTTCAAATCCGGCCTCAGACTCTTCCCAGCTGTGTGACCCTGGGCAAGTCACTTGACCCCCATTGCCTACCCTTACCACTCTTCCATCTATAAGTCAATACACAGAAGTTAAGGGTTTAAAAAATAAAATAATAATAATAATAATAATAGGCTAGGGGGGCAGCTGGGTAGCTCAGTGGATTGAGAGCCAGGCCTAGAGACACGAAGTCCTAGGTTCAAATCTGGCCTTTGATACCTCCCAGCTGTGTGACCCTGGGCATGCCTAGCCCTTACCACTCTTCTGCCTTGGAGCCAATACACAGTATTGGCTCCAAGATGGAAGGTGAGGGTTTAAAAAAAATAAAATAAAAAATAAAAGTAATAGGCTAGGTGGCTCAGTGGATCGAGAGCCATTCCTAGAGATGGGAGGACCTGGGTTCAAATGTGGCCTCAGACTTGTACTAGCTCTGTGACCCCGGGCAAATCGTTTAACCCCAATTGCCTAGCCTTAGAACTAATATACAGAAGTGATTTTAAGACCAGAGGTAAGGGTTAAAAAAAAAAAAAGCAAGGATTAATAATAATAATTATCATCATTATGATTATTTTTGACTTGGTCTAGGTCTCTCTCAGGTTACACAGCCCCCAGTCTTACGATCCATCTTAAATATTCCATGGCTGCCACCAGGAGAAAGGGCAGACCTAACTTTGGGACTTTAATTAGCCAGGTTGTATCTCATCCATTGGACTATTCCAACTGGATTCTTCAGGGACTCTAACTAGCTGAAAGGAAAAATGTAGAGAATGGCTCCCCTGATCTCTTCCCCCATCCTGGAGAATCTTGGAGTTGGCAAAGACTAGATTATTCAATAACAATTCATTAAGTACTTGTCATGTTTAGAGCCCTGTAATAACTCAGGGGTGGAAGGGAAGGGAACGGAAAACTCGGTCAGTCACTTAATCATTAAACACTTATTAAACGCCTACTATGTGCCAGGCACTACAGAAAAGAGGTAATATCCTTTCCTTCTCAGAATTTATTGTCTTTATTAGGCTGGATGTGACAGGCAGTAACCGCAATGCAGAACAGACCACTTTAAGAGGCACTGGAAAAAGAAAAGAGGATCTAGTAGCCTGGCTTCCTTTTAGGTAATCAGGGAGTTGTTATCCTTTCTCTGTGTGTACGTGTAGGTGTGGATATCTCTTCTACTTCAGATTTACATAGCATTTTTTTTTTTAAACCCTTAACTTCGGTGCATTGTCTCATAGGTGGAAGAGTGGCAAGGGTGGGCAATGGGGGTCAAGTGACTTGCCCAGGGTCACACAGCTGGGAAGTGGCTGAGGCTGGGTTTGAACCTAGGATTTACATAGCATTTTAAGGTTTGCCAAGCCCTTTACCTATCTTTTATCTCGTTCAACTCTAGAAATATCCCTGTAATGTAGGTGCTATTATTATTCCCATTTTACAGACAAGAAAACTGAGGCAGAGAGAAATTACGTACCTTGGTCCTTGGTCTCATGGTTAGTAAGTATCTGAGATGAGATTTGAATTTGGGTCTTCCTAACTCTTTAAGTCTAATGCTTTATCCACTCCACTGCTTCCCTTTATACATGGAGATCATTTCATAAAATATATTATTGCATAAAGGTCAGAAGACCCAAGATTTAGAGGCAGAAAGTACCTTAGAACCCACAGAGTTTAACCAATGGCCAATTGAGTCCATCTAGAGAGAGAACATTCATAATTATATCTGTATATAGATAACACATGGAAATACATACATATTGGTATATATATGCACATATATGTATATATGTATATGTTTGTTCATAGGCATATAGATATATAATATATAATAATATAATATACAGAAAACAGACATGCATGTAGGACATGCAATATAGGAACACATATGTGTATAGCACATATATGCACATGCATTTATACATATATTTATTTTTAAATATATGTATATATTTTAATATATTTATACATATGTATATATGAAATATATTTTATATATTATATATGTGTATATATAAAATATATTTTCATATATTATGTATGTGTGTATATATATTTATACATTATATATGTATATATACATATATTTTATGTATTATGTGTGTATATATGTGTGTTTTTTCCCTCAGAAAGGTCTTAAGCTTATAGAACCAAGTGAGATCTTTATCTAGTCCAACCACTTCCATTTACAGATGAGGAAACTGAGGCAGAATGAGGCAAAGTGAGTTGTCTAGGCTCTACCGAAATGGAGTATCTGAGGCAGGATTTGCATTTTGGTCCCCCTGGCCCCAAGACCAATCCCCTTTTCCATGACACCAGGTCAGGAGACTTGGCCCCCCGGCCTCTTCGAGCTCTTAAATTATGGAAGAAGGCTTCCCTGTCCATGAGAGGGCGGAAAGAGAAAACTGGGTAACTTTCTTCTGGATCGGGGCTGCGGTTTCAGTGGGAACTCAGGTTTTTGTTAACGCTGCAAATTACGGAGGGCCTGGGTTGGGAGGGCTCTGGCTGATACCTTGGCACCGGGCCGGAGGCCCAGCTCTGGCGTGGGGCCTGTGGCTGCAAATGGTTTTAATAAGGATTTGGAAAAAGAATCTCTTTGGGGAGGGGGTGGATGGATTTGGGGGCAAAGGGAAGATGCTCATCCATCTTCCACCCCCTGCCTCTCTCCCTCGTCTCCACTTCCAGCTTTCCTCATCTCATTAGAGCTCCGAGAGTGGTGGGGTGGTGATTGAGAAGCCTGATAAGTGTGCTCCCCACAAGGAAAGCTCCTTGCTTCCCTCTCTAGGCCTTATTACCCAAGAAGATGGAACCTTTTTTCCTCCTTCCCTCTGGGCTGGAAAATTAGGCAGGCTGGCAGTTTGGAGGGGGAGGGGTCAGAGCTGGAGGAAGAAAAGATTCTTGTTTCTCAGCAGGCCTCATGTTGGCCTCAGTTACTTTAATGCATCCAAGAAAAGAGCCCCCCCTTCCCCTCAAAGGATGATCGTTAGGCTTCACAGCAAGCAGAAAGCATGGAAATCTGTCAGATCGGTGCCTGGAGGAAGGCTGGATGGTGGAGGAGGAAAGGCCATCTTCATTCATCTGGGAGTCCAAGGACTGGGGCATCACCATCACCACCATCATCATCAATAATGATAACAACAATAAGAAAAACAAAAATGATAATAATAATAAAACAGTAGCCAACATTTAAATAGAACTTTATAGTCCGCAAAGTGCTTTAGAGAAGATGAGCTCATTTGGCCCTCACAACAACCCTGTAAAGTTTTGCCCCCATATTTCAGATGAGGAAATTGAGGCATAAAAAGGCTGAGTATCTCGCCCTGAATCACAGAGCTATTAGCTAGCCGAGGTAAGATTTGGAACAAAGTATTTCTACCTCTCATTTGAATCCTGCCTCTGCACTATTTATGAGCTAGATGGCTTTGGCCAAGTCACTCCCCCATCCTGGAACTCGGGCTCCTTATCTATAAAATAAAGCGGCCTGGATTCATGGTTCTTAATTCGAGGACCATGAAATTAAAAAAAAAAAAAAGTATAACTATTTCACGTAATTGGTTTCTTTTGTAATCCTGCATGTTTCATTTTCTTCCATTAAAAACATGGTTCCGTGGAGTTCACTGGTTTCACCATATTGCCAGAGGAAGCCGTGACACAATAAAAAAGGTTAAGAACCCTTGAACTAGATAACCCGAAAGGTCTCTTTAGCTCGTGAGTGTTCCATGATTCTTTTAGTCCACCTGGAGCTCAAGGCCAAGAGAAGTCACCCTGTGGGATCAGCCCACTCCAGGAGGGCCAAGGGCCTCTGACCTCTGCCTGCAAAGGACATAAAGGCTTATGGCCAATTAGAGGGGAGAATAAAGCCAGATGGGACCCAGCTCAGAAAACCACTTCTTAGAATTAGGATGCTTGACAGCACACTCTTTCTCACTTAACTCATGAAAGTTTTTAACTGGTTGGGAGGAGAGAGTAAAAGAGCCTAAGGTTAAGTCTTCCCCTCTTGTCCTCAGTGTTTCATGGATCTAAGATCTTAGAAGGAGTTCTAAGGGTGTAGGAGAAATGGCACGACCATTGACAAGTAGGAGACCAGGGGTTTAATGCTCAACCCTTCTCCCACGCCTCCACATACCACAAGCATTTTCAGGGCTGTGACTGTGGACCGGTGACTTGGCATCTCTAGACTTTAGTGGCCAGATTGGTTGAATGGGGGAATGGGCGTGATCCCTTACCTTTGGCCTGCCTGTCAGTAGAAAATAGAACCTGATTTCTCGAGGACCCTTGACCTCTAGGATGTATCATATGAATTAAAAAAACAATGTCTGAAAAGCTGGCTTGAACCATGGTTCTTCAGCTTTAGGCCCAATGTAAGTACTTGAATCAGTATGAATTAGCACTTCATTCATTCACTAAACAATCAATTATTAAGGGTTTCTTTTTTTTTTTTTTTTAAACCCTTACCTTCCATCTTGGAGTCAATAACGTGTATTGGCTCCAAGGCAGAAGAGTGGTAAGGGTGGGCAATGGGGGTCAAGTGACTTGCCCAGGGTCACACAGCTGGGAAGTGTCTGAGGCCAGATTTGAACCTGGGACCTCTAGGTCTCTAGGCCTGACTTTCAATCCACTGAGCTACCCAGCTGCCCCCTATTAAGGGTTCCTTGTTTAACTTCATGGAATCCTAGAAGTGGGAGAGACCTCTATCTGGCCAGAGGATCCAACCAAAGATTTTCTTCCTTTCCCTCCCTGGCACAGTAAGGTACGAGTGGTCACCCAGATTCAGTCTTTGCTGGAGGACCTCCTGTGAGGGGGCTTAGGATCTCCTGGGCTGACGCAGCCTCATTCCTTTTTTGGACAGCTTATTATCAGGAAAGTTTCCCTTCCCTATTGTCTAGCCGAAACCTAACTCTCTGCAGGTTCTCATCCACACAAGGTATCGAATTCTCAGCCAATCTTCTCTGAAGGCTAAGCCATTTCCAGTTTTCCTCCATTGATTCTGATTCTCATCCTTTTCCTCCTCTCTGGGCTGATGGCCTCCAGCTCATAATTGTGCCCAGAACTGAACACAATACTCTAGGCAGGTAGGTACTCTTACCTCCTTATTCCTGAAAGCTTTGCCTCTAGTTACATTCTAAAATCTCACCAGTTTTTTTTTGGCTTACTCTTCACACTACTTACTCATTGAGTTTGCAAGGTACTAGCTAAATCCTCCCCCACCCCCCAATTTTGTTAAAAACATAAACTTACCTAACAATTTCTCTTTTATGTAATTTGTATTTGTGACACTGATTTTTTGAACCTAAGAGTTAAGACTTTACATTTATCTCTTTTACATTTTTTTTCTTAGATTTCGCCCAATAGTTTCTTAAGAACTTTGTTCAGAATTCTGACTCATCCAATATATTAGTGAATTCCTCCCAGCTTTGAGTCATTCACAGATTTAATAAGTATATTATCTTAAGTCACTGATAAGTGTTCCTTAGCACAGGGCCAAGCCCTGATCTCTGAGTCATCTCCTTGGAAAAGTGCCATTCTGACAACTAACCATTAATGATAACGTTTTCAATTTAGCCATTCACCTTTTTGAGAATCCATCTCATAGTACTGTCATCTACTTCACATCTGTCCATATTTTCCATAACAATAGCCAGAGAGACATTGTCAAACTCTATGCTAAAAAACGGTATGAACTCTTATCCATAGCCTTTCCCCAATCTACTAATTTAGTAAACCTTTTGAAGCAGAAAATGAAGTTAGTCTGGTATAATCTATTTTTTTAAACCCTTACCTTCTGTCTTAGAATCAATACTAAGAATCATTCCAAGGCAGAAGAATAATGGGGGCTAGGCAATTAAGGTCAAGTGGCTTGTTCAGGGTCACACAGCTAAGAAGTGCATGAATCCAGATTTGAAGGTCTGATTTATTCCGCTTTTTTTTTTTAAACCCTTACTTTTCTTCTTGGAACCAATACTATGTATTGGTTCTAAGGCAGAAGATCAGTAAGGGCTAAGCAATAAGTGTTGAGTGACTTACCCAGGGTCACACAGCTAAGAAGTGTCTGAGGACAGATTGGAAGGTGTGATTTTTTTTTTTTAACTTTACCTTCCATCTTAGAATAAATTCTTTATATTGGTTCTAAGGCTGAAGATCTGTAAAGGCTAAGCAATGCATGTTGAGTGATTTATCCAAGGTCACACAGCTAAGAAGTGTCTAAGATCAGATTTTAACACAGGACCTGCTGTCTCTAAGCCTGGCTTTCAGTCCACTGAGCCACCCAGCCGCCCCCAGTATGATCTGTTCTTATTGAAGCTATACAGTAACCACTAACTTCCCTAGGTGTTCACCAGCTATCTCTTTAATAATAAATACATTCCAGAATTTTGCCAGAGATCGAAGTCGAGCCCTCCGGCCCTTAGCTTTCAGCCTCTTTTCTCTTCCCTTTCTTGAAAATTGGAATTTGCCCTTCTCCAACCCTTCTGTGCCTGCCCTGTTCTTCATGATCTTTCAAATGTCACTGACTGGCTCGGTAATCATATCTGCCAATTTTTTCAGTATCCAAGAATGTAGTTCATGGGAGCTGGATGACTTAAATCTATCAAAAGCAGATAGGTGCTTGCCTACTATCTCCTTTCTTATCTTGGGTATCAGCTCCCCATTAGACATCTTTGTCGTTGCCTTTACAGTCTAAAGGTCACCCTCCAGTGGCAGATCAAACAGAAGTGAAATAAGAAGTAAGAAGCTTGGCTTTTTCTTTGTTAGCAGCTGTCATCTTCCCATCCACCTAGAGGAGTTTGTCCTATCCCTTCTTTTATTCTCTTCTTTTCCCAGCCCAGCCAAAAAAGCTCTTTTAGATGTCTCTCTCCAGACCAAGCTCATTCCTGTTTGGGCCCTCCTGACTCTCTTTTTACAATATCTTGCCCTGCTTTTATATTCATCTCTTGTTACCTGCCTTTGCTTTTATCTTCTATATATTGTTTCTAAAAGCCCAAAGTGATTGGTGAGCTCCCTGTGCATCCACATTGACTCTTATTTTTCCTCCTTATTAAAATTCCTTTTGTACAAAATCACTTGGTCCTTTGAGTTTCCAGAGTGAGTAGAGGGCAGAAGTCTGTCCTCCTAGGAGTTTGCAAGAAGTTGGGGAGCCACATCCCACAGCCATATTTAGGTCTGGCTATTTTCTGGATCTCAAATGTGACCAATGTATGTTATTAGAATATCAACAATGAATAGGTTCCTACCCCAGAGACAACATATAGGGCATCCTATGTGGTAAGATCAGGGAGAGAGAGGAAATAAGAGACAGACAAGACAGTGTCCAATTGGTCTTGGAGCATTTTGTCTCACTTAAAAACCAGAGCATGGCAAATTCCAGACAGTGTTGTTAGCAGTGCAAATATGATGCGAAAACATTACACCTTGTGGGTTCCAGAGTGTCATTGTCTCCTTGAATTAATGTGTTCTCGTGTTAATTTTTCTGTATCTTTATAAGGTGATTCCTTGATGAACAAATCCTAGGGGAACAAAGCTTTTTCTTTTTTAATTTTTTAAACCCACACCTTGCAAGAAGGGCTAGGCAATTTGGGTAAAGTGACTTGCCCAGGGTCATACAGCTAGGAAGTATCTGAGGGCAGATTTGAACCCAGATTCTCCTGATTCCAGATCTGGTGCTATATCCTAGCTGCTCCTTGAACAAATTTTTTTTTTTTTTAAAGAACTTGTCCCTCTTGAAAGCAACATGGGGAGAGAGTTCTAGACTCTCACTCTGGAATGTGGGGATTTGGAGGCTGGCAGCTGCTACTATGGAGGAGGGGGAAGCTATGGAATTTACAGCTATCCTCAGGTATAAGATAAGCCTCTCAAGGCCAGTCCAGCATCTGGGTCTGGCTGCAGAGGGCACAGAATTCTAGGATCTCCTAGGATAAGGGAGATGCCACGGGAGCCCTGGACCTCTTCCTCTTTGGGCAGCAACATAGATTGGGCATTAGAAGTATGGGGTGAACCAAGTGGGAGGAATCTGGATCTCGGAGGAGAGCTCCAGGCAGAGAGAGGGCAGAAGGGAGTAGCCATCAACTCCCTTCCAGCCGGCATCCTTATTTCTGTGCCACTTAGACTATTTCTGCCTCTGGTAACGAAGTGTCTGGTAACAAAATGTTGGACTGGAATTCCTCCCTTTCTTGGAGGAGTCACCACTACAAACCCTTGAGAGAAAAGACTGAATACTTACCCCAGGGCAGGTGGCAGGTGGCAGGTGGAGAAAGGAAGCTTGGAATTGGCCCGGGCCACCCCCTTCCTTGGGCCTTTTCTCCCTAGCTCTCTTTGGCTGTGGTTCTAGTTCCTGGCTCGTTATCCTGGCAGAGCCCAAGGATGCTGATTAGTTTCAGTCCTACACCCTGCACTTCACCAAGGGTGGGAGCCGAGAGGGAGGGGGGTGTTCCAGAGCCCTCTGGCCTTTTCTCAATGTGCTTTACCCCAAGACCCGTCTGCAGAGCCTGTGGTCGGCCTGCTGCTTTGTCATTTAGCTGTTCTGAGGGAGCGATCGGGAGGCACCACAAACAGTGACATTTGCCGAGCGTAAAAATTCAATTAATTCCAGAAGGCAGATTAAATATAAGTGAATTTTAATAATTTGCTGTAAAGTCTGAGGATTACTGGAGGCACAGGAAAGGGAAGGCATGAGTGAGTTGGCACAACGATGAAGGATGCCAACCAGGGAGAATTCCTCGTTAATTCCTTGACTTGGGGAGCACCCATGGGGCACCTCTTGGTGGATACTACATTGGCTGGGGAGAGAAAAGCAAGGTTGGGGATTTCCTATTGTGTTTCCAGAAGCCAAGCAGGCTGCTTTGAGCCCCTCTGACCCTTTCCTGCTGTGCCAGTGGCAACAGGCAACAGAGAAATGCCACAGGTTTTCAGGGTGATTTCCGGGCGGAATCCAGAATTGAGATAGGCGAGGAGGGGTCAGACTGTCCTCTAACAAAGCTCAGGCCTTGTAGTGGGTAATAGGATACTGTATGCTTATGTCACTATCTGTGAGTGTGATATAATGAGAGGAGGTCTTCAGGGGCAGCTAAGTGGCTCAGTGGATTGAGAGCCAAGCATAGAGATCCTGGGTTCAAATTTGACCTCAGACATTTCCTAGCTGTGTGACACTGTACAAGTCACTTAACTATTGCTTAGCCCTTACTGCTCTTCTGCCTTGGAACCAATACACAGTATTTATTCTTAGAAGATAAAGGTTTAAAAAAGAAAAGAATGGAGCTGGTTTGAATTCTGGCTCTGCCTCTCACTAGCTATGTAGCCTTAGGCAAATCACATTGTCTTCTGGAGCCTTATTTTTCTCTGTTAAAATGTTGGTTAAATCTGTTAGATGATGACTTTCTAGTTTGGGGTTCTGGGGCGCATTTCCGGAAGACCATGAATTGGAAGGGGGGAAAATGACAATTTTTAGTTTCATTCATCTTTACCTGAAATTCAGCATTTCCTTCAGATATTTAAAAACATGATTCTGGGGGCCGCTGGGTAGCTCAGTGCATTGAGAGCCAGGCCTAGAGATGGGAGGTCCTAGGTTTAAATCTGGCCTCAGCCACTTCCCAGCTGTGTGACCCTGGGCAAGTCACTTGACCCCCATTGCCCACCCTTACCAATCTTCCACCTATGAGACAATACACCGAAGTACAAGGGTTTAAAAAAAAACAAAAACATGATTCTGAGGTGTCCAGAGTTTTACCCGGCTGCCCATGGGGGCCAGGGCACAGACATGTTTAACTACCTCTGGCCTACATGATGTCCAGCTTGTCTGCCATCTCTAATGTTCTTCAGTCCTGAGACCCGAGGATCCAGTGTTTTCAGTCTTGGGCTTCTTGCAGACACCTGGCAGCTATAGGGCAGAGACCAACGCTGTCATCCTCTTTTTCTTCATCGTCAATCGTAATAACATTAGTAATAATGTAGGGCTTTAAGGTTTACTAAGCACTTTACGTATGTTAACTCATCTGTGCTTCCCAAAAGTCCTTTGAGGTAGGTGCTATTATAATCTCCACTTGACAACTGAGGAAACTGAGGCAGATGGTGCTAAGTGTTTGAGTAAGATTCAAACTCAGAACTTCCTGGCTTCTAGTTTGGGGTTCTCTCCCTCTGTGGTACTTAGTTGTTGGAATTTCTTTCAGGACTAGAAGTACTTTAGATATCTGATTTGACCCCTGCTCTTTCCCCACAGACTCCTTTTTAGAGATGAGAAAACCTGAAGCCTAAAGCCAAGTTTTTAAGTGAATTGCTTATGGTCACACCGACATGGGACTTGTCCTGAAGGTTTAATCATGGGCCACATCTCTCTCTCTCTCTCTCTCTCTCTCTCTCTCTCTCTCTCTTTCCTCCTCCTTCCTCTCTCCTTCCCTCTTTCCTCACTTCCCTCTCTCTTTCTGTGTCCCTCTCCCTCCTTACTTCCCCATCTCTCCTCACTTCCTCTCTCTCTTCCTCTCCACCTCCCTCTCTCT
>NC_058131.1:57609725-57620177 GCF_016433145.1 Gracilinanus agilis | reverse complement strand
TTCGCCTCCCTCTCTCTTTCTCTTTCTCTCCCCCTCATTCCCTCTCTCTTCCTCTCCTCCCTCCTTTTCTCTCTCTCCTTCCCTTTCTCTCCCTCCCTCTCTCTTTCTCTGTGTAACTCTCCCTCCCCACTCTCTCCTCACTCATTCCCTCTCTCTTCCTCTCCTCCCTTTTTCTCCTCTCCCTCCCTCCCGCCCCCATTTCTCTCTCCCCCTGCTTCACTTCCTGCCTAGAGAGAGTGCTCAATGCTTTTCCATTTGGTCTCTTTCCATCACCCCCCAAAAAGAGGAAGGAAGGCCGAAAGCCCCTCGCCTCTCTGGTCACTGAGAATCAGCCTTGACCTAGAAAAACAAATCGCTGGTGAGACCACACAGAGCCTGCTGAGAGAGCGAGCAGGCCCTCTCTGGTCCCTGCAAGATCAGAGGAGGGCTGGAGGGAGGGAGGGAGGGAGGAGAGAGGAGGCTTTTATGTAAAGATAGTGATGGTCCACTGACTACAAAATGCTATTTCAAAGCCAGCGTTCATCACCTACCACTTCCCACTGTGATCTCCATAGATTTCACTGTCTCTTTCAATTGTCCCTAATTATGGCGGTGCAGTTTCATTCTTGTCATGAAATCCTTGGGGTCTGCATGAAAGGGGCTGCAGCCGAGAGCTGGGGACCCATCCTAACCATCTGCACGGCCCGCAGCTCGGCTCGGTCCGTGTGTGTGTGTGTGTGTGTGTGTGTGTGTGTGTGTGTGTGCTCGCGCCGCGCGCGCCCGTGTCTCTTCGCGGGTGCCTTGGGCGCGGGGGTCCCTTCCAGGTTGGAAGCCGGGGCTGTTGGTTTTTCCCCGCCCTCCTCCCCCTCCCCTGGCCTTTTTTGGGCAGGAAGGAGTTTCCCAGTAGGCCTCCCAGCTGAGAACTGGCGAGCCTAGATGTGCATATGGTAAGCAGGCTGGGGAGCTGGCTGCCACCGAGCCGAGCACCTGCAAGGATGAAAGCGAACCCCGAGCTGCGCGGAGCCTGCTCTCCCTCCACGCTCTCTCTAATGCCCTAATTATTCCGTGTTTGTTTCCGTAATTTACACTCTCCGGGTACTGATCCATCAATAATGAATGTATTACCTGTCTCCGCGCAAGGTTGGGGAGATCTAGGGGACTGCTTTGAAAATGTCTGCAAAGCAGTGGGATTCCGAACAGCACGCGGGTTCCCGCCTGCAGCCTTCTCGGCTCGGAAAGCTCCCTTCTCTCCAGCGCCCGCCCGGCGTTTGGCAAGAGCCATCCGTGAGAGGCCCGCCCGGCATTCAGTGCGTGGCTGCCGGTCCCCCTCCCCTTCATGCCTTTTTAATATTTAAAACCGGCATCGGGCTGAGCGATAAAATTCTGTTCAAATCAGGTTTTATCCTCCCGGATTGGGCTGGGGCTTCCTTCTGCCCCGGAGCCAGATTGGGGGGTGGGGGTGGTAATCACACATCTTGGGGAGGGAGGGCCGGGAAGGTCTTCCCTTGTGGCCCTTAGCTCCTTCCTTCCTTTCCCCAAAGCCCTTCCCCTCATGGAAAACCCCGATTTAGAGATGGAAATGATGTATTCTGAGACCTTCATTTTTCAGACCAATTGGGGTATCTAGATGGAAAGGATCATAGATATCCAGCTGGAGGGGTCCTTAGAGGCCAGTCTAATTCAACAAAGAGGGGGAAGGAAGCCACCCAAAGTCACCTAGGTAACAGATAGCACTGAAGGTAGTTAAGCTTTCTGGCATGTAGGGCACTAGAATCAGGAAGCCTCGAGTTCAAATCCAGCCTCACACACTTACTAGACATCTGACCTTGAGCAAGTCACTGTATCCGTTGGCCTCTGTTGCATCATCTATAACATGTGAATCAAGGAGCAGCTGGGTAGCTCAGTGGACTGAGAGTCAGGCCTAGAGACAGGAGGTCCTAGGTTCAAACCCGGCCTCAGACACTTCCCAGCTGTGTGACCCTGGGCAAGTCACTTGACTCCCATTGCCTACCCTCACCACTCTTCCACCTATGAGCCAATACACAGAAGTTAAGGGTAAAAAAAAATATGTAAATAAAATAAAAAATATAACATGTGAATCATAATAGCATCCACCCCGAAGGGTTGATGGGAGGGTCATTGTGGTGTGCTTAGCACAGTGCCTGGCACACAGTAGGTGCTATATTCATGTCAGCCATTAGTAGAGCATTTGGGAGGATCATGAGAGAGAATAGATAGGAAGCGCTTTGTAAACCTTAAACCACCAAACAAATGCCAGCTAGCTGCTGTCACTACATTCACCACTGTTGCCCCGTCCTCCCCAGAAGGAACTGGTTGGCTCATCCCTCCTAAATGAGCCAGCCCACGGGGGCTATTGGCTTGAAGTTCCCGAGCCCCGCACTCCAGGCCTGAATCTAATTCTATGGGACTTGATTTGCTCTTTTGCTGATGGGAAGGAAAGTCATCATGACATTTTTTAAAAATGCAGAAAATCATGATTAAATGCTGAGTGGCTTGTTGTGGGAACCTGCACCAGCTTCCACCTGCTGTTGTCTCGGGGAGCTGGAGAGAAGCTGACAATAAAAGGCACCAGCCTGCTTCTGGGCCCAAGCCTGCCAGCTCTCTTGGAGCTGACATCCTGGTTTCCAAAGGGGAGCTTTGCCAGAGGTTTGGAGTCGATTGGTCCTCTGAGTGCTGTAGGGATCAAAAACCTGTCTGTCAGTACTCTGCTCCTGCTCCGCGCTCAGCCAGGCCAGGCTGCTCTGATTACAGAAAGTGCTGAAGTTGGCCCTTTATTCTCCCTCCTCCCTCCCCTCTCCTAGTCTTTCCCACTCCAGGGTGGCCTCTGGAAGGGGGGGGAGCACTTAGCCTGTCATACTTAGGTTGGGCGAGAGAAGGCATCCAGGCGTGCTCCAGGGAAGGCGAAGAAAGCCTGGCTCAGGCCACTTACCTGCTCTGCTTTTTACCTCCAGGGTGACCTTGGCTGAGGATGTCCCTTCCTTTCCTCAGCTGGAAGAAGAGAGTCAGATGGGATGATCTCAAGGGCCCTTCTGGCCTTAACAACTAGGTTTCTTTTCTTTTTAAAAAACAAAAGCAAAAACCCTTATCTTCTCTCTAAGGCTGAAGAGTGGTAAGGGCTAGGCAATGGGGGTTAAGTGATTTGCCCAGGGCCATATAACTTGGAAGTGTCTGAAGCCACTTTTGAACCCAGGATTTCCTGTCTCTAGGACTAGCTCTCTAGGCTCTCTAGCCACTTAGCCACCTAGCTGCCCCTCATCATTTTATTTTATTTTTTAAACCCTTACCTTCTGTCTTAGAGCCAACACTTATGTATAGCGGTAATGGGGGTTAGGTGACTTGTCCAGGGTCACAAAGCTAGGAAGTGTCTGAGGCCACATTTATTTGTTTGTTTGTTTGTTTGTTTGTTTATTTTAAGTCCTTACCTTCCATCTTGGAGTCAATATTGTGTATTGGCTCCGAGGCAGAAGAGTGGTAAGGGTAGGCAATGGGGGTCAAGTGACTTGCCCAGGGTCACACAGCTGGGAAGTGTCTGAGGCCGGGTTTGAACCTAGGACCTCCTGTCTCTAGGCCTGGCTCTCAATCCACTGAGCCATCTAGCTCTCGCCACATCCTAGACCAAGAATACCACCTTAGCATCCCCGTGAACCTTCCATCTGCCCGTGCTCGGTCTCCTATCCCCTTTTATATTGCTAATCTTCACTTGGCCTGGATGTCAAAGAGATGGATATTTCATTGCCATTATCACTCAGTGACTGTATGTTGTTTGTTCTGGGGTCCCTGAATGAATTCCTTCCCCCTTGGGTGCCAGGCCATACCAGCTGTCTCATTGCCAGGTCCCTTGGCCAAGAGAGGCACAGCTGCTGCTTAGAGGTGTTCCCCAGTTTTGAAACTAGACTCCTTTATGTTCCTTCTCTTCCCCTTCCCCCTTCTGAAAATTTGACTTTATTTAGAGATTCTTCCCTTCTGATTCCTTTTTTTTTTTTTTTAATCTGTACCTTTTGTCTAGAAGGATTAATAGCAGTTCTAAGACAGGAGAGTGGTAAGGGCTACGCAATCATGGTTAAGTGACTTACCCAGGGTTACACAGCTGCAAAGTATCTGAGGCTAGATTTGAACCCAGGATCTCCCAATGCTCTATCCACTGGGCAACCTAGCTGCTCCCCGCTTCCCCCTTCTAAGGACCCTTTCCCCTCTCATTCTATATCATATGTAGAAACTGAAAACATGTGTTCATCCACATTGTCAGTGACTGCTTTTTTTTTTTGAGGAGACCAGGACAGAGAAACACGGCCTTCCAACACCTTCTACGGACTCTTCCTATTCAACCAGATGGGGCTATCGATTCATAGAACTAGAGGTCATGTAATCCATTCTCATCTTTTTTATACAGATAAAAAAACTGAGATCCCAAGAAATTTCAGGAAGATAGTAATTGTAAAGTGCTTCGCGCAGTGCCTGGCACATTTGTTGTTGTTTAGTCCTGTCTGACTCTTCATGACCCTATTTGGGGTTTTCTTGTCAGAGTTACTGGACTGGTTTGCCATTTCCTTCTCTAGCTTATTTGACAAATGAGGAAACTGAGGCAAACAGGCTGAAGTGACTTGCCCAGGGTCACATAGCTGAGAACCTGGAATGGTTTGCCATTTCCTTCTCCTGTTCATTTGACAGATGAGGAAATTGAGGCAAACAGGCTGAAGTGACTTGCCCAGGGTCACACAGCTGAGAACTTGGAATGGTTTGCCATTTCCTTCTCCTCATTTAACAGATGAGGAAATTGAGGCAAATAGGCTGAAGTGACTTGCCCAGGGTCACACAGCTGAGAACTTGGAATGGTTTGCCATTTCCTTCTCCTGTTCATTTGACAGATGAGGAAATTGAGGCAAATAGGGTTTAGTGACTTGTCCAGGGTCATCCATCTAAGGTCAAATTGGAACTCAGGTTTTCCTGACTCCAGGCTGGGCATTCTATCCACTGTGCCACCTCCCTGCTTGGCTCTAGTAAGCTCCATATAAATAATAGTTGTTATTACATCACCTAGTAAGAGTTAGAACTGGATTACACGGGTTCTCTGATTCCAAATTCAGTGTGCTTTTCCTTCTGATATAATGAAAGGCTCAGAACATTCATATGGTTCAATCTCTGGGACCACCTCAATCTGTCAGGGCTGCTGGAAAGGGAATATTTATTAAGTACCTACTACATGCCCGACACTGGGCCCAGATACTTGGCATATATGGTCCCATTTGATCCTCGAAGCAGCCCTGGGAGGTATATTTTTATCCTCATTTTTTATTATCCCTATTTTGCAATTAAGGAAACTGAGGCAGGCAGGTTAAGCGACTTGCCCGAGGTTACCCAGCCAAGTAAGTATCTGAGGCAGAATTTGAACTCCAGTCTTCCTGATTCTTAAGTCTAGCACTGCACTGACTCTTTTGGCCTTGAATTCTCCATATTTCCCACCTCTTTCTAAGTAAAAGGAAATCTGTTGGGTCTTGGAAGGGAGGCTGGGTACTTGGGCCTTGTTGAGTCGACGAGTTCCCTAAACCTTCGGCTCTATCTCCCTTTGAGTTGGCAGGTGGCTAGTTTTTGTTTTTTTTTTCTGTGGGGCCTCCTCATCCGCTTTTGCTTCGGTTCAACCGTGGGAAGAATCAGCCTCTTCAGGTGGGGAACCGTACATGCCGAGGGCAGGAGGAACGGCCCACCCCAGGCCGGGCACGGGGAGCAGGCTGCTGGCGTTGGCTTCTGCCCAGGGCTCCTGCTCTGGTGACCTTGCAGCCGAGCCCACTGAACCCTCTCACGCATTCGCAGAGCTGTGTGAAATTAGAAAAAATAATAATACGTAAATTAAAAAACCCAAGAAGGAAGAAATAAAGGGGGAAAATAGTGATGTGGGGCACCAATTGCTAGCAGATGGTGCTGGTATTAGGAAAATGAAAATACATGCAGTAAATTTGCTATTTGCCAGTGTTAATTTCTTATCCCAAGGTAAAACCTTCCCGCTGGCCCCAGCCATACCATCTGCATGTTCATAAAATACATTACAGCGGAATTGATGGAGTGTCTATGTGCATGTGGGGCCTTGTACAGCAGGAATCCAAAAGGGGATGGGGTGGGCAGAGGAGGGGGAAGGGGGGAGGGGGCGGCGGGCACACCTGCCCAGGGCCTTGGATCCAGCCCGTACACACGTGCATGTATGTGTGTGCATGCTCACAGGTGCACGCTAGGCTTAGCAAGGCTAGGATCTCACCCGATCTCGGGGCCAGTGCCTTTGGGGCAGGTTTTTACCCACCGGCCACAGCGGCTGGTACCCCCATGAGTCAGGAGAGGGGAGGCTGCTGGGGGGAGACGTGTCTTTTCTTGTTCTTCACTGGCCCCCGTGGCAGGTCGCGTCCTCAGGAAGATGAGATGGAGCTCGGGGGGTCTCTAGAGGCACTTTGAACTCCACCTCCGTGCCCTGTGATCCCGTGAACTCCTGGAAAACACACTGACATAATGAGAATAATTATTCACATTCATATATAGTGTCTTATGGTTGGAAGCATTTTCCAGCCTTCGAAGCCCTCCCTAATGCTCCCTCCCCTCCTTCCAGCGACAGGACCTAAAGGTGCTTAGGGTTTACACGTCACGATTCGTACTTGTGTGGCACGTTTATCATGTTAGCAGTATTGCTGTTTTATTTCCCTAATTGTCTATAAACTGCTAGGGATAGGGACTGAGTCTTATCTTCTTCAGGCCTCTAAGCATACGGAGTAGGTACTTAATAAATACCTGAAAGGGAGTAAAGTGAATTAAGAGATGGGAGGTCCTGGGTTCAAATTTGATTTCAACACTTCCTAGTGGTGTGACCCTGAGCAAGTCACCTAACCCTGATTGCCTAACCCATTACTACTCTTTCTGCCTTGGAACCAATACTTGGAATTGATTTTAAGACGGAAAGTAAGGGTTTTAAAGAAAATAATAAATACTTGAAAGTGGGCGGCTAGGTGGCTCAATGGATTGAGAGTCAAGCTTAGAGATGGGAGGTCCTGGGTTCAGACGCTTCCTAGTTACGTGACCCTGGGCAAGTCACCTAACCCCTTGCCATTCTTCTGCCTTGGAACCAATACTTAGAATTGATTTTAAGACAGAAAGTAAGGGTTTTAAAAAAAAGAATAAATACTTGAAAGAATGATGTTTCATATGACCTTCACTCCAGATCTTTGAGGTAAGCTGTCCCAAGTATTAGTCCCAATTTATAGTTGTGGAGAGGGGGAAGCTGGGTGGTTCAGTGATGGAAATCCAGGGCTAGAGACGGGAAGTCCCAGGTTCAAATCTGGCCTTAGACACTTCCTAGCTGGGTGACCCTGAGCAAGTCACTTAACTCTCATTGCCTAGCCCTTACCACTCTACCAATATACAGTATTAATTCTAAGACAGAAAGTGAGGGTTTCAAAACAAAACAAAACTATAGTTGTGGAGATTGAGGGACAGAGAGGTCAATAGTGACTCTCCTGGTGTCTTCAACCTTTGTGATACTCTTTTTGGAGAAAAGAAGAATCTTCTGCATGGTAGCACGGTTCAAGTTGTGTGGGTACACTCTTTAAAAATTTTTTAGCTTCGGGAGCAGCTGAGTAGCTCAGTGGATTGAGAGTCAGGCCTAGAGACGGGAGTTCCTAGGTACAAATATGACCTCAGACACTTCCCAGCTGTGTGACCCTGGGCAAGTCACTTGACCCCCATTGCCTACCCTTACCACTCTTCCACCTAGGAGCCAATACACAGTATTGACTCCAAGAGGGAAGGTAAGGGTTTAAAAAAAAAAGAAAAAAAACTAACAAAAAAAATTTTTTAGCTTCCTTTAAAAAAATTTCTTTAGTAAAAAAATAAATTTTAATTAAATTAAATTTATTTTAATTCATTTTTAAAAAATTTTCAGTCACATGTAGAATTTCAGGCATTTTGCCATCTGGATTCTCTTTCCCCTCCCTGTGAAGATAAATAATCTGCTATATAGATTATACCAATGCTGTGTGCATACACTTTTTTTTTTTTAATTCCTTACCTTCTGTTTTAGAATAAATTCTAAGTCAGAAGAGTGGTAAAGGCTAGGCAATGGGAATTAAGTGACTTGTCCAGGGTCACACATCTAGGAAGTGTCTAAGGGCAGATTTGAACCCCGGTCCTCCCAACCTCAGGCCTGGCTCTCTATCCACTATGCTACCTAGCTGTCCCTCATACACTCTTCACTTATGAGATTGTCTTCCACCTTTGGTACCTAGACTCACTACTGAGTTCCCAAGGTTCTATCTGGGGTGAATGGATCTAGTTGGCCTCGTGGGCAAAAGAAACCATGGCCTGGGTCCGTCGGCCAAACTTCAGAACCCTCCACTTCCCTTTTCCTGACCCCTATGCTCCTGAAGAACACCTCCCCCTCGACCGTCCCCTTCCTCAGGGGCCCTCTCCCTCCCACCCCACCCTCTGCCAGTGCCCATCTCTGGCGGCCAATTACCAAAGTGGGAACTGCTTTATGATCCTCCAGGGTCCCGAAATAGCCCCCACATCTGGTCAATTAATGCAGAATCTGTAATTCGGATGACATACAACCTCAGCTGGCTCACCCAATGAGGTGATTAAAAGGCAGTTCTCTCCCTCCCCTGAAGAAGCAGCAAAAGCCAGCACATTCTTTATTTGGCTGGATTGATAGAGATTGTCGGTGACCTTTGCTAGGACAAGAAGTATTATCAGGAATACGTCTGTATTGCCTGGGTCCGTGTGACGCATAAATCTCACATCAGCCCAGGCAGGTAAAAGTAATCTGCCAGGCAACGTTATTAATACACACCACCCTCTCGGTCGGAGTCCTTTGTTACGCTCTCCACTAGAGGCTAATATTGCCAGGGATTCCCAAGCTGCACCAGATAAACATCTCAGCCTCTGTCCACCCCAGAAACCAGCTCCGTTCTGTTTCTTATGGGAGGGGAAGGCAAGGGAAGCATATCTCTAGATGTCAAATGCCTACTATGTGCCAGGCATTCTCCTAAGTATTTTATGAATATGATCTCATTCGATCCTTACAAAAACCCTGGGAGATTAGGTGCTATTATTCTTATTTTATAGTTGAAGAAACTGAGGCAAACAGAGGTGAAGTGACTTGCCCAGAGTCACACAGCTAGGATTAGAAATCTGTTCTTGTTGGCTCCTGGCCCACTGGCCCTCTCCTCAAGGTATCATCCCCTCTCTTTGGAGAGTAAGAACAACGTTGGGCATTTCTATTCTTTAGGAAGCACAGGGTGCTTTCCTTGGTGAGATACTTGGAAGTAGGTGGTCACAAGTCATGTTTTACAGATGGGGAACTTGAGGCCACACAGATGGAATTTCTTCAGCCTTTAAGTAGGTTGACAAAGTTGTTGGCTCTCCATAGACACATGGGAGCTTTCTTAGCCTCAGTTTCTTCCTCTGTAAAATGAGTATTGGACTAGGAACAGAGCAACAAACATTTAGAAGGTGCCTACAGTGGACTGACCAGTGTGCTGGGTGCTGGGAATAGAGACAAAAATGAAAGTTCTTGCCCTCAGGGGGCTTCCGTTCTGCCAAGGGAGACAAGAGGTACCTGTATAAGCATGTATGAAATAATTCAGCTCTTGGCACTTTGTGGCTGTACATGGGGAGCAGGCATCATCACCTCCATTTTACAGATAAAGATGTTGAAACTCAGAAGGGTTGTGACTTGTTCAGGTCAGAAGGCAAGAGCCTATCAGACTGTGCCTCCCACCAGGGTCTTCTCTCCAGTCTATGGGCCAGGGGTGGAAGGGATGCCAGAGAGTCGCCCATTGCTTCTACTTTGCCACCATATGCAAAAGCACTGAAATGATTGCTGTGTACATCAGCAAGGGGATGGGAGCAGAGCCAGGCACTGCTGGCTTTTAACAGTTTCTATCTTCGTCTCCTACCCCAACTTCCCTTAGTTATGCCTCTCTTCCCCTCCTCTCCCTCCCTTCCCCTCCCCTAATTTCTCTTCCCTCCCTCCCCTCCTTCCTTCCTCATTTCTCTTCCCCTCTCTTCTCCTCTCCCTCCCCTCCTCTCCCTTCCTTTCCCTTCCCTCCCCACCTTTCTTCTCCTCTCTCCCCCTTCCTCCTTTCTTTTCCTTTTCTCCCCTCCCCTCCTCTCCATTTCTGTCCACTCCTCTTCCTCCCTCTTAATACTCTTCTTCCATCCCTACTTTCCCAACTGAAGGGAGAAGAGGATATCTGGCTACAACATTTGTTGACCATTCAGATCCCTTCCTCCCAGAGCTCAGAGGGCTCCTATCATCTGTACATGTTGCCCACCAGATTTCTGTCCCATGGGTCTGGAAAGTGCTGGGGTGGCATGATACCAGAAGGTCCGGTTTGGCTCCCAGGTGCTGCTGGCAGCCACAGCAGAATCCTGCCATTTGCTTCCTGCCAGGTTGGGGTCCTTTTTTGTTTGAAGGTC
>NC_058131.1:57587814-57607252 GCF_016433145.1 Gracilinanus agilis | reverse complement strand
GGAGGAGCCAGGCTTGCTCCAGTGGGGGTTCAGGGTTTCAGAAGGAGGAGGGGGGGAGTCCTGGGTCTCAGAGGCCCCAGTTAGCTTTTCCATCTGCTCTTACTGCTGAGGGTGATTTATTTCCTATCTCAGTAAGCCCCAGGTGTGACTGCAGGGGAGAAGGTGGGGGGGGGGAGCCTGGGGAAGGGAAACAAGCCTCCCTGGAAGGAGGGAAGGGAGCCCTGGCTAGCTGGGGTGGGTGCAGGGAGGGGGGAGGCTGCCTTCCCACTCCCAGCAACCGCTCTCTTTCTGGCAACCTACTAATATGTTCACACACAGCCTCTGTGGGGCTCAGACAATGGGGAACAATTTCAAACGAAATTAATCCCACAGTGAGCCTGCACAAGAACACACAGGGGGTGAATGACATGGGAACCCCTTATCTGCTACCTCCTTAGACCAGACTAGGATTCCAGCAACCCAGCCCTGCTACAAACCAGCATGAAAGACCTTGGGGTCAGGGGACCTCCTGGGGCCCCAGGCTCCTCATCTGGCAGATAAGGGGGTCTGACCAGCTTCTCTCTGAAGTCCTTTCGAAGGCTAAAATCCAGTGATTCTCAGATTATTTAGTGAGCTCCTTGGAATAGAACATAAAATCTGTCTGGTGGTAGAATGAGCACTGACTTTGAACCCCAGCTTTGCCATTAATCGCTGTGTAGGCTTAAGGCTTTTCTGGTCCCTGAGTCTCAGTTTCTTATTTATAAAATGGACTAAATGATCTCTAGAGGGCTGTTACATCACTAAAAGTCCTAGGATTCGTTGTTGGAACTGCTTGGGCAGGGCACAGACATTCCTACCTACCCGTGTGGCTCAGAGAAAAGAGCAAAGAATTAGAAGTCTGAGGAATTGGGTTATTTTGTTTTGACTGTAGTACTCTCTACTGGCTGTGTGATTTGGGGTAAGCCCCTTTTACCTTTATGAACATGGCCCTCAGTTTCCTCACCTTTGGAATAAGGAAGATTGAATTAGTTAAGGAAGCTCAGAACTTCCTTAACTTCCGAAGATCCCAGATTTCAGAGAGGTCCATAAATTGTGATGGAAAAATAAAAAGAGATCTTTATTTCAATAGAATTGGTTTCCTTTAGAATCCTCTATATTTTCTTTTGTGTATTTAAAAAGGCTATTCTGAGAGGGAGTTCTTAGGCTTTATCAGACTGCCCTAAAAGGTTATGAACCAGGGTCTTCTAGCTGGTTCAGTGAATTCAGAGCCAGATCGAGAGGTGAGAAGTCCTGGGTTTAAAGATGACATCAGACACTACCTTTAGCTGTGTGACCTTGGGCAAGTCACTTAATCCTCATTGCCAAGCCCTTACTGCTCTTCTCCCTTGGAACGGTTATACAGTTGATTCTAAGACAGAAGGTAAGGGCTCAAAAAAAAAAAAAATCAGTAGTGAACCCCTGGAGCAGAACAACCCCACTTCTCTCCTAGCCTCACTGTCCTTTTCTCTAAAATGAAGTTAATTATACCTGGACAACCTACTTCAAGGATTATGGCAAGAGAAAAGCACTTTGTATACCTTTAAGAAGTCTTTGTTGGTTGTTGTTGTTGGTTGTTGTTGTTGGTGGTGGTGGTTGTCGTCCTGCGCTCAGACCCAATCAGTTCTTCCTGCAATTGCTTGCCTGCCTTTCTATCAAAACCTACCTCACTACCATCAATAAGAGATTTCTGTTTTGTTCTGTTTTCTAGTCTTCTAAGTGTTTATGTCTTAAGAAACTCAGATGGAGTTCTTCTTGGCTTGCTAGTCCCCTTGGTCTCCTTGTCAGATCCATGAAAGGCACAGCTGAGAGTCCATGTTAGAACCCCGGATCTCAAGCCTCCCAGAACTATACAGAGTGCTGGAGAGAAGGGAGGGTAGATCAAAGAAGGCTGAGAAATACTGAGCTCCCCAGATTTCCCAAATATGGGGATATCATTGGCTCTAAAAAACAAAAGCACATCTTTCTGCCTTAAGAAAGGCCTTTGCTACTTCTATTTGACTTTCGGTTTAAGGAAAACCTTTTGAAAAATATTCAGTTGGATTCTGGGACTTTGGGGGTGTCTTCTGTATTTCTCACCCCTTGGCTTCTATTCGTTTATTTACTTGGTCTATTTCTGTGTGGGTGGTTGGCACCCCCCCCCCAAAAAAATGAGACCTTTGGTCTCTGGTTGCTGCCTCAGAGGCTATAAGGGTAGCAATGCCAGAGACATTATAACATCTTCAATTGCCACAAACCTCTGAAGTGAGATTGGGCCCTGAGGGTACCTGGTTTATAAAGATACCTATAAATAAGAGGCCCAGGATTCTCATCTTAAATGGCAAAATGGACCCCCAAGTAGGAATTCCTGGGCAGGAGATTTTCTCAAAATTCAGAGGTTCTATCCTTTGTTCCCCTACATTGCTTCCCTCTCAGTTGTCTATGGCATGTGTCAAGGATTTTAAGGACAATGGGCAAAGCCCGTGAGTTGGTTAGATTTAAATCAAGAAGGTATCTTGAGGGAAACTAGGTAGCCCAATAGAGCAAGTTGAAGACCTAGAGTTGGGAGAAACTGGGTTCAAATCTGTCCTCAGATATTTTCTAGCTGGGTGACCCTGGGCAAGTCACTTAACCCCCATTACCTAGCCCTTACCGCTCTTCCGCCTTGGAACAGATACTTGTTATTGATTCTAAGCCAGAAGGTAAGAGTTTAAAGAAAAATAGAACATCCAAGTAACAAAGCAGGAAATAACTATCACTTATACAGAGCCTACTATGTGCCAGGCACCTTACAAATTATGATGTCTTGTTATACTCATCACTGCCAGGTTCCAGACCTGGCTCTCAATTCACTGGACCACCCAGCTGCCCCCCCTGAATATTCTATTGACTTTCCAAGAGTGGATCTTCCCTTGATGCTCCTCTAACATAGAAATCCAGAGAGCTATTTGGCTGGACCTCTTTCTCTGGACTTCCTATAAATTGCATGCTGTAAGAGAAGTTGTGCACTAATGAGGCACCATTATTCCCGGGGACTGATGGGGGAATTAGGGGGACAAGGAAACTTGTCTATGCAGTTTCTCAAAGGGAGTCAGTTTTCACTCAGGTTGTTCCAAGGCTTTTTGGCCTCCTGCTCCTTTGTGGTCAGCCTACAAGTGGTTTAGATTAAAAGCCCGACTTTGATCTTCTAGGAATTGCTGGTGTAATTTACAGTGTGCTTAAGAAAACACCAGGACTCAAAACTGGCAAGCAGGTACATTTAATCCTCTTCACTCAAATACGAACTACCTCTGATTTGTAAGACCTCTAATCCAGCCCTGTCAATTCTAGCAAATTCTTTTTAGGAATCCAACCTTCGCAACATACCTCCCTGGGGCAGCCGGACAGGGAAGGGGACTATGGGGAAAATCAATTAGCTAATTGATGAGATGTGATTGAGAGGGAAGCTAGAGGTTGCCAGGAATAGAGAAAGGAAGTTCTGAGTTAGACACTTACTAGCTGTGTGACCCTGGGCAAGTCTCTTAATCCCTGTTGCAGAGCTCTTAATGTTCTTCTCCTTGGAACCAATACTTATTATTGATTCTTTTTTTTTTTTTTAAACCCTTACCATCCATCTTAGAATCAATAGTGTGTATTCATTCCAAGGCAGAAGAGCAGTAAGGGCTAGGCAATTAGGGGCACAGATGTTTGAGGCTAGATTTGAACCCAGGATCTCCCTTCTTCAGGGCTAGCTCTCAATCCACCTATCTGCCCCACTTAGTATGGATTCGAGGATTAAAAAAATGAAAAGGAAGATAGGTCTTGAGCTAAGCTTGGAAGGAGGCTAGGTTGTAAGGCAGCCTTAGATGTTGCTCCTTCTTCTGATTACTCATTCCAAGCAGTTCACCCAAGCATTCCAGGGATGCCCTGACTCAGATCTCTTCTTGCTGCTCTGCCTTCCAGGGGTAGGAATTTTGGCCTCCAAAGCTGAGCTGTTGGAGAGTTGAGGAATGGGATGGACTTGAGCAATCCGGACTCAGAATTGGCACATAGTGCCAGCCCCTCTCTTGGGCTACCTACAGTCTCCGAATGAGCTGATTAGTGCGCTTGTTGTCGTTTGCCAGATCAGTGATCCGTGGCCCTGTGATCGATGAAGGTGCCTATGAAAACTGAGCAGCCTAATGGGGTAGCAGTGGCTGGCTCCTGGAGCCCTCGAAGCCATTCCTAACAGAGGACCTGGCAGCTCCCTGCTTTACCTTCCTGCCTTTGTGATTCCAGGGCCCTTTTTTCTCTTTATCCTAAATACCGCCCCTTTAATTAGATTTTTTTTTTTCCTTGGGTACTGTGAATTAGATCATCTCATAATCACAAGTGACACATTTGGAGGAGGCACACTGATCACACCTCTGCTATCTGAGAAAGAAAACTGAAGTTAAATGAATGTAAGCTCATGGCAAATGGGGATCTTTCTTTCCTTGTACTTCTCTCCCTGATATATCGTTTTTTATATATTTTATATATTATATATACACATTTTATTAATATATATTATATTAAATATTTATATAGATTATATAAGTGTTAGGGGCAGCTAGCTGGCTCGGTGGATAGGGAGCCACTCCTGGAGATGGGAATTCCTGGTTTCAAATCCTTGGATACTTCCTAACTGGGTGACCCTGGGCAAGTCTCTTTAACTCCCATTATTTAGCCCTTACTGCTCTTCTGCCTTAGAACCAATCTGCAATATTGATTCTAAGACAGAAGGTAAAGGTTTATTTTTTTAAAAACCAAAAATCTTATTGGTTGATTGATAAAGTGGACATCCTATAAACTCTTTCCTCCCATCCATCTGAGAACAAATTCCCTGAATAGAATTCCCATTTGTATTACCAGAAGATTTCTGGGGGGAAAGACAGTTAAACAGAAATATGTATTTTTTAAGGCAAAAGAGAGAGAGAGAGAGAGAGAGAGAGAGAGAGAGAGAGTGTAAGAGGGTTAAATTGAGAATCAGAAGCAGCTAGGTTGCATGGTGAATAGAGCTCCAGGCTTGGGGTCAGAAGGACCTGAATTTAAATCAGACCTCAGACACTTCCTAGCTGTGTGACCTTGGGCAAGTCACCTAAGCATAATGACCTAGCCCAGTCTTTTCTATCTTAGAACTGATACTAAAAGAGAAGGTCAGGGTTTGGGGAATAAAAAAGAAAAAGGAAGCATGAGAAACAGCCTTGGTTCTAATTAGCTGTAACTGGGCAAGACAGTTTTGCTTGGTGAACCCCAGTTTCCTTACTTGTAAAATGAGAAGATTAGAATTAATGAATCCCTCCTAGTCCCAACATTCTATGTTCTGAAGCATCTTTCAGTTCTAATATTCTTTGAAATCTTTAGAGAGAGCACAGGTAGCAGTCAGGAAGACCTGGGTTCAAATCCAGCCCTTGATATTTAAGAGTTGTATAATTCTGGGTAAGTTACTTGATTTCTGTTTGCCTCCGTTTCCTCATGTGTAAAATGAAGATGATAATAACACCTGCCTCCCAGGGTGATTCTGGAGGTTGAAAGAGATAATAGTTATAAAGTGCTGGCAAATAGTAAACTATGTACCTGTTATTTTATAACTATATATATATATACATATATATAGTTATATATATATAATGAATATATAAATAATTATCTCTGGTTAGGAGACCTGCTAATGTAGTCTCTCTCTCATATGTAAATAGCTACTATGTATGTATGTATGTATGTATGTATCTATCTATATATCTATATCTATCTATCTATCTATCTATCTATCTATCTATCTATCTATCTATCTATCTATCTGTCTATCTCTGAATGGAAGAGATCTGCTTACCTAGTCTAGAGGCCCATTAACTAAATAGCCAAGAGTAAAAAAAAGAAAATACAAATAAACAAATGAATGAATGAATGAATGAATGGTCAAGAGTATTTGATAGGAGGAAAGAGACCAGTACTGTGATTTCTTCCTCCACCTCCAGCTGGGTGACCTTGCATGAGCTGTCTAATCTCCGTGGGCCTCTCTATTGGCTCGTCTGTAAAATAACATAGCTCCCTCAAAGCAGGAGGTTAGGGCAAATGGTCTCTTGAGGTCCCTTTTAACTCGGAGTCCTGTGGTTTTCTGTGATAGACAGTGTTTTGCCGTTGTAGGGCATCTTCTGTTGGAAAGTCCCCAAATGTCTCACAGGCATCAAGTTCCCACAGCACTTTTACAGCAAGGTAGAGAGATGTCTGCCATCTCTCCAGGACTTTTTCCTGGTCCCCCCACTCTTAACCATGTGGCATTTCATGGGTCCAAGTTTTAAAGGCATCACTTTGTAATCTTAACATTAATATGTCACCAGTGAGAAAATTGAGCAGCATGGGGACTTTCCTAGGGTCATTCAGTGTAATTTAGTGGCTGAGCCAAGAATAGACCTCAAGAGCTGGAATGTCCCTTGTTCAAACTATAAAAGGATGTGTAGCAACATCTTTGAACCTCATTTTCTTCCTTTGTAAAATGGATTTGAGCTAAATGATCTCCCTTTTTTTATTTTAAACCCTTACCTTCTGTCTTAAAATGGATACTGAGTGTTAGTTCCAAGAGCTAGGCAATGGGGGTTAAGTGTGTTGCTCAAGGTAACATAGCTAGGAAGTGCCCCAGAGGTCAGATTTGAACCCAGGACCTCCAGTCTCCAGGGTTCTATCAACTACTTTTTTTCTTAAGTCCCTTCCAACGTAGGATCCTAGGATAGAGAGTAGAGAAAAGGGGAGAAAAGAAATGAACATCTGTCTTCCAATGGTATTTCCAAAAAGGGGCATGTCATGCTGAAAGAAAAGAGAAAGAATTCTCTTAGAACTGGCCATAGTTTCTTTATTGGTTATATGGTATCGGGGCTGGGAAGACTTGAGTTCAAGGCTTGCCTTATGTGAGATCCTGGGTCAGTAGAATTACATAGCCTCAGTTTCCTTATGTGTAGAAGGAGAGGATTGGACTTGATGGCCTCTGAAGTCTTTTTCAACACTCAATCTATGATCCCATAGTATAGTGTTGGCAAACCTTTTCCTAGTTCGGGTGCCCAGAGGGCAAATTCAAGCGGTCTGTGAGCCCCTGCATTACTGGAGAGAGCTGAGAGAGGAAGTGCTTGCTTTGGAGGGCTGGACAGAGGTGCTGGACATGCAAAAAATGTCCTCTTGTGCTGGGAAGAGCGAGAATGGAGCAGCTCTCTGAGTGCCGTCTCTGCATGTGTGCCACATCTTCACCAACGCTACTATAATAGGACATAAACTCTGCCAATTTCTGAGGTCTCTCAAAGGAAGAATTCTTGGGAATCTCCAGTGCTGTGGCTTTTAGGTAAGTTGGCCTAGGTTAGAAATTATCTTGTAGTCCCCATGCTGTAGAGTAAGGCGCATTTTTGTTTTTAGATGATCTTGGAGGGACGTCAGCTATATTTAAAAACAAAACACACCAAAACAAACCAACCCACAGATTGTTTTATTTTGTTTTTATCAGTGACTCGGCTCAAAATACTCCAGTTACCTCTTAAACAACAACAACAAAATGCCTTAAGCTCTAGGAAAAACAGATGAAGGCATTGCAGGAGATATGTGAACCTTCCTGAAGGCAACCATTTTTTTTTTTAAACCCTTACCTTCTGTCTTAGAATCAATACTGTGCGCTGGTTCCAAGGCAAAAGAGCATAAGGGCTGGGCAATGGGGGTTAAGTGACTTGCCCAGGATCACACAGCTGGGAAGAGTCTCGAGGTCAGATTTGAACCTAGATCCTCTCAACTCTAGGCCTGGCTCTCTATCCACTGTGCAACCTAGCTGCCCCTAAATATTTCTTAATTACATTTTAAGCTGGTTCAACTGTACTTCTGAGTGTTGTGGGCCACATGCTTGGTGTGTGTCTAATGCCTCTGTTCTTCACCACTTTATTAAGCTAATATGAAACAATTTGGTGCATTATTATTATTATTATTATTGTTATTATTATTATTATTTTTGAACCTGCGTTTCCCCAGACTGGAAGTACAGGGATCACTTCAAGCTCAATTCCATTGAGAAGCCACATGGAAATTTTGGATTATTTTGTTTTGGACCCAAGATGGTTTAATCCATCTATTGGGAGCCTGGTGGCCCCTGGATGCTAGGGCTAACCCTGTTAGTACAAGACTTGGTGCAGACACCCAGTTGACTCAGCCCCCCACTACCTTTCACAACTCCAGAGCTAGGGACGTCCACCAACCTCGATCTGCTGGCAGTAGAGATTGCGGGCATTTGAGCCACCATAGCCGGCAGTGTACACATATAGTCCAGAATTATTTGTCCTTAGTGTGGAAAAAAAGAACACAATTGTTGGCAGGATTTGTGTCCTCAAAATACTGTGCTTACCCTTTAAAACTTCTACTGCCAGATGTGGTCATGGATGTAAATCTCAATAGCCAGCCAGGGTGCTGGTGAAAATCAAGTCTCGCATTTCGGTTCTTTTTGTGGCTTCCAAATTGTAAAGACGAAAACGCTGTACAAACACGAACCATCTCTTCTGATGCTTATTAGTCAGAACCAAAGCCGCACCACTTCTGGGCTTGTCCAGGACCGTGTGGTGCAAGCAGCCCCAGGGAACCATTCCAACCACGTTCTAAGATGGTTGGCTGGTTGGAAGTCAGAATTCGGCATTTTTGTTCCCAGAGGCAGCCACAGTTAGAGGATCTGGGTTTTGGTCAATAGTTTGGCTACTTATTGGACCCATATGACTCTGGAGTGGTCCTTAGCCCTTGCCCCTCTCGTTTTCTCAACAATATATAATAAGAGGAGTTTGGACTAGACACTTTCCTTCAGCTTGCGTTTCGGTGAACCACGATTGAGTTTGGCTTCAGAACTCGTACCCGGGCTTTCCTTCTACTTAAATCTTGATGATCTGATTGCATAAATGTAGCTTGTGAATTTGACAGACACGGGACCTAGTGAGAGTCAGCAAATGCTGCTTGAGCTTCTGCCAAGTTCAAGAGACCATGAGGGATCTGGAGATGTCTAAGCTACTCTTGTTATATCTACCCCACACCCCATTTTCCCCTCCATGGAGCCTTAGAATCTAAAAGGGGAGGTGGTGGGGAGGCAGCTAGATGGCTCGGTGAATTGAGAGCCAGGCCTAGAGATGTGAAGTCTTGGGTTTAAATCTGGCCTCTGATCCTTCCTAGCTTGGTGATCCTGGGCAAGTCACTTAACTCCTACTGCCTAGCCCTTAACACTTTTCTTCCTTGAAACAAATATACAATGTTGGTTCTAAGACAGAAATTAAGGGTTAAGAAAAAAAAAAAAAAAAAGGAACAGGGTGGCCAATCACAGATTTGAAAGATAATCAACACCAGCAGAGGGAAAAGAGGAAGCAAAGAATGGTAGAAAAACTTGCAGATTTGGATGAAGAAAATCTGGTTTTAAATTTTAGTTCCAGTTTTTGATACTTGTGTGATATTTTCTCTGAGTCTTTGTTGATTTTTTTTCAGTTGTATCTGACTCCTCATGACCCCACCGGGAGTTTTCTTGGCAAAGGTACCCAACGGGTCATTTCCTTCTCTAGCTTATTTGACAGATGAGGAAACTGAGGCAAATAGGGTCAAGTGACTTGCCTAGGGTCACACAGCTATTAAATGTCTCAGGCTAGATTTGAACTCAGGAAGATGAGTTCTATCCACTGTACCGCCTAGCTGCCCCCATCCCTTAGTTTACTCATCTGTAAAATGTAAATGTTGGACCAGCTGCCTTCTCAGGTTCCTTCAGCCTCTAATTCTGATCCTCTGTATGACTGGTAACCTGAGTGGGAGCAGTGAAGCTTTCAGGAATGAGAGGAAAAGATCCCTGTGTGTCGGGGTGGTCGGTGGAGACTTTTCAGAGAACGGAGTCTTGTGATGAGCATCAACAACCTCCAACCGAGTTTCAGTTTTATGCGTGTGTTTGTCTGTCTCATGCCTTTGGTCGGCTGTGGGCTAGCTGTCTGCTGGATTCCTTCTCCCCATTCTTTAAAGCTTGTTTCAAATGTCTTTGCCTCTTGGTCCTCCCAAGCACAGTCCGGTTGTCCTCCCTTGGACATCCCACAGAACCTTCTGGCTAATGCACTCATTATTTAATCTCGTCATTTTCTCTGTGTGAGAGATTTTCCTGTTCCAGTTATGGACTTGGAGAGGACGCACCTTCCTTCCACAAGCTTTGCCTCTTTCAGAACTGCCAGCGTACCGCTCCCGAATACCCCGGGTGCTTAATAAATGCTTGTTAGTTTGAAGCGTAGGGGCTTTCCTAAAGTTATTCAGCCATTCTGTGGCCGAGCCAAGAGCCGACCTCTTGAATTTGGGAAGCAGGATGTTACGATTGCCTGTTCCAGCCTTAGACAGACAAATGACTGGGTCGTTTGATGAGTGTCTCTCGATGGAGGGGGTTAGACCAGAGGACCTCTTAGGTCCTTTCTAGCCAGATCATAATCACATGATAATAACCACCATTTACGTAGGGCTTGCAGGTTTGCAAAGCACTTTTAGAAATATTATCGCATTGATCATCACGACCCTGAAAGGTGAGTGCTATTATCACCCCCCCAACACACACACACACTTTTTTTCCCCCCAACTCTTACCTTCTGTCTTAGAGTTAATACTGTATGTTGGTTGCAAGGCAGAAGCGTGGTAAGGGATAGACAATGAATGTTAAGTGACTTGCCCAGGGTCACACAGTTAGGAAGTGTCTAAGGCCAGATTTAATGCTATAAATATCTTTTTTTTTTTTTAACCTTTACCTTCTATCTTTGAATTAATACTGTAGATTGGTTCCAAGGCAGAAGTGTGGTAAGGGTTAGGCAATGAGGATTAAGTGACTTATCCAGGGTCACACAGTTAGGAAGTGTCCACGGCCAGATTTAATGCTATAAATCTTTTTTTTTTTCACCTTTACTTTCCATTTTTGAATTAATACTGTAGATTGGTTCCAAGGCAGAAGTGTGTGGTAAGGGATAGGCAATGAATGACTTATTCAAGGTCACACAGTTAGAAAGTGTCCGAGGCCAGATTTAGGGCTATAAATATCTTTTTTTTTTTTTAACCTTTACCTTCTATCTTTGAATTAATACTGTGGATTGATTTAAAGGCAGAAGAGTGGTAAGGGCTAGGCAGTGAGGGTTGAGTGACTTGCCCAGGGTCACATAGCTAAGAAGAGTCTGAGGTCAGATTTAAACCAGGACCTCTGTGTCTTTAGGTCTGGCTCTCTATCCACTGAACCACCTAGCTGAGCCCCCCTTTAGAACTTTCAGGGCATTATAAAGAGGTAAATTATAAGGAAAAGTAGTCAGATACTGAATGATTGCCTGATGCTTTCAGGGATTTAGGCTTTTGATAAGCCTGAGTCCAAAACAACCTGGTTAATGGACATCCTGTCTATAGTCATTGACCCTTCCTCGTCCAGGTTTTATGCTTTCTCCTCCCTGAGGTCACCTGCCCCTGCTCAAAGTTCTCTACGATGTCTCCGGCCACACTTTCAGGGCAGGGGTCTGGGGGCAGCCTGGGTGTGGCGATGCCCCTGGAAGCTTTGGCTGTCCGGGGACATTTCTCCCTAGATGAGCTACTGCCCTGGAAGGGCATGTCGAAGTAACCCCGTGGGCTGGAAGAGCGGCCACTGAAGAAAGCAATCCCATTTTGCCGCCACAATATTGGCTCATCTTTCTAAATGGGGTTTCTTGATTGAGAGTCGATTAAAGCCGTTCACATTTTTTAATTGAAATGGATTTCAGAGACGAAATCTCAGTTTGCTTAGCTGCCTGGAATACTATAACGGGAGCTTCAGACATTTCCTTCTTCCTCTACACTTGACTTCTGCGCTCTAGCATCTTGATGTAGGACTATAATCCAATTCCCTTGGACCCAGCCTGCCAAGGGAAGCCTCCGCCTTGGGTCGGGTCAGGCACTGTCTGGGCAGCCAGACTTGTAGCAGTCCTCGGTGCCTGCCCGCTCAGCAGCTCCAAGAGCCCCGAAGAAGCGTGAGCATCTGGCCTCCTTCCAGCCTGGCACCCGGGCACGCAGCCCTCCCTCTGCTCCGGGGACAGGTGTATGTGTTTCAGGTGTCACGACCTCAAGCTGTTTAGCCCTCAGCCTCTCTCCAAGCCCACTCTAGCAGAAGCTGGAAGACTGCTTTAATGATGGCCCCCCTCTAAAGGCACTGGGCTGCCTTTGTCAGGAGCTGGGGGTCACATATGGACAGTCCACTCTGCTGACTTTAAGAAGGAAGGAAGGAAGGAAGGAAAACGGCTGGTAATTCTAGTAACCCCTTCATTCCGGGCAAGCGATTGTCTGTTTGTTGCCCTCCCCTGTAGCCGGATCGCATCTAGGGGTGCCTCAGTTTCTTCATTTGTCAAATGAGCTGAAGAAGGAAATGGCAGACCTCCAGGACTTAGCTGTGTGACTCCTGGGCAAGTCATTTTTCAGCCTGTTTGTCTCAGTTTCCTCATCTGTCAAATGCCCCGGAGAAGGAGATGGTAAACTACTTCAGGATCTTTGCCAAGAAAATCCCAAAAGGGGTAGGAAGAGATAGTCACAATTGAGGCAACTGTGTAACATTGAAAAAAAAAGGGAGGTGGTCATAGGGGATATTGGGTTAGCCACGGAGGTAGGAAGACCTGATTTCATAACCTGCCTCTACTACATATGATGAGGCTAGGAACAAGGCACTTAACCCGGCAGTGTTTTGGGCAGCTCTAACTCTAAATCATAGGAGATTGGGCCAGTCTTTACTGGTGGAGAGAATGTCCCAAACCAAGGAAATCATATATCTAGATCAGTGGTTCCCAAACTTTTTTGGCCTATCGCCCCCCTTTCCAGAAAAAATATTACTCAGCCCCCTGGAAACTAATTTTTTAAAAATTTTAATAGCAATTAATAGGAAAGGTAAATGCACCTGTGGCCATCACCACCTTCCTGGATCACTACAGCACCCACCAGGGGGCGGTGGCACCCACTTTGGGAATCACTGATCTAAATGAATTCCCTATAGGGGAAAAAATGAATGATTTGATGATTAAGAGGGTCCTCTAGTTAAAATCCTATTCCTTATACAAAGGGCATCACTTCTCTCATTTGTAAGAAAAATGACCTCAACTAGATCAGGGAGTTTTAAGCAGAGGCACATGAATTCTTTTTTTTTTAAGGCATCAGGGGTCAAGTGACTTGCCCAGGGTCACACAGCTGGGAAGTGTCTGAGGCCAAATTTGAACCCAGGAACTCCTGTCTCTAGGCCTGGCTCTCAATCCACTGAGCTACTTAGCTGCCCCCACATAAATTCTTTTTAAAAAACCTATTCAAGGACTGTTAGATAGCACTATGGATAGAACAGCAGGCTTGGAGGACCTGGCCTCAGACACTTCCTACTGATGTGACCCTTGCTAAGTCACTTAACTCTGATCGTCTAAGCTTTTTTTACTTTTTAATTCTTCTGTCTTAGAACTGATACTAAGAGAGAAAGTTAGGATTTTAGAGGGGAAAAGCCACAGTTGATACTTTTCACTATAACTGGTTTTCTTTGCACTTCTACGTATTTTATTTTATACATTTAAATACATTGTTGGAGAATGGGACCAAAATGTTCATCAGACCATGGAGGGGTTTGTGCCAACAAAAAAAAAAAGAGTTGAAATTCTGGGACTAGAATATCTAAGGTCCTTTCTAGCTCAAAATACTATGATTATATAAGAGTTATTTTGTATTCTTTATAAATGAGGACACATATTCTCCTCTGTCCAAATATTGAATTCTTTGATGAGACTAATGAAGTGTTGAAATGACTAAAGTATTTCATAGATTTTAGGACTAGGAGGGACTTTAGAAATTACCTAGCCCAACCTCCTTATTTTTTCAGATGAGAAAAGTTAAATTAGCCAGGAAGCAAGTGTTTTTTGTGTTTTTTTTTTTTTTAAACTCTTACCTTCCATCTTGGAGTCATTATTGTGTATTGGCTCCAAGGCAGAAGAGTGGTAAGGGATAGGCAATGGGGGTCAAGTGACTTGCCCAGGGTCACACAGCTGGGAAGTGTCTGAGGTCAGATTTGAACCCAGGCCTATCTCTAGGCCTGGCTCTCAATCCACTGAGCTACCCAGCTGCCCCCAGATGCAAGTGTTTTTTAAGTGACTGCTGTGTGCCAGGCACTGGGCTACAGATTGGAAATAGCAAAACAAGCTAAAAGAAAGACAATGCTGGTTTTTCCAGGAGGTGTAGGCAGTAATAAGTCAGAATTTGAACCCATGGGCACTGTTCAAAGACATATTCTATTTGGAATTTCAGATGGGTATCTTAGGGAATAAGTATAAAGATGTCACTAGAAGTCGGGCATAGTAAGGTGAGAAGAGGCTTAGAGTTCTAATTCTAAATGTCTTCTGGGGATAGAATCCTAGAATTACAGAAATAGAAGAAACTTTGGAGGCCAACTGCTCTCACCACCTTGTTTTCCACAGCGTAATTTAAAGAGTCCTGTGTTCTAACGTGATGTGAACTTGGAAAAGTCACTGCCCATCTGAGCATCAGTGTCCCCATCAGTAATGGGAGTACAACAACCAGGGCCTCTCTTGGAAGGAATTCATCAACTTGCTGTAAAGGTTGAGTGGATTGAGAGCCAGATCTCAAGACAGGAAGTCCTGGGTTCGAATCTGGCCTCAGATAATTCTTAGCTGTGTGATCTTGGCCAACTCACTTAACTCCCATTGCCTATCCCTTAATGCTCAGTATTGATTTTAAGATGGAAGGTTAAGGGTTTAAGAAAACCAAAAAATTGCTATTGAAAAGTGAGCTATTGTGATAAGGAAACTGAGGCTGAGGGAGGTAAAATAGTTTTGTTTAGCTTATACAGCTAGTTGATAGCAGAAAAAGAGACCTATAACCTAGGTCTCCCAACTATGTTTCTAGGGTCCTGTTGCTACACAGAGAAGAATCAAGTTACTCCTTTCTAATTAGATTCAACTTTAAAAAAACAAACAAAAAATCACTTTGTCTTAGAATCAATATAAGTAACATTTCCAAGGCAGAAGAGCAGTAAGATTACAGTAAGAGCAATCAGGATTAAATGACTTGCCCAAGGTAACACAGCTAAGTGTCTGAAACCAGATTTGAGCCCAGGTCCTCCCAAATCCAGATTCTATCCACTAAGCCACCTACTGGCCTGTAATTCACCTTTTTAATAGTGGGAGGAAAGTCTTATTCTGTACCCAAATCATAACTATAAATGTTACCTTTGGGGAAGATGGTCTCTGACATTAGAGATTACATTTACTCATTCTTCTTTCAAATCTTCTCTCAGCATCTAATGTAGGGCTCTTCAGACAGGAAGCTGGATAGTCAGTAAACATCGATTAACTAACTGGTACCTAGAGCAAGGACCCTTTCCATGGACCCTTTGGGTAGTCTGATGAAACCTATGTCTGGAACCCCTTCTTAGAATAATGTTTTTAAATGCATGAAATAAAATAATGGGACCACCAAGGAGACCAAAGGTTAGTGGAAATAAGGATGGAAACCTTTTCTTCTAGGGGAATTCACAAACCTGAAATCCATCGGTGGATCCCTTGTTCCATGGATCCCCGTTTAAGAACCTCTCCTCTAGATGGCAACTCACTAACTAGTGATCATTTTGGAAGATCTGTGCGTAATAGGCGAACTCTAATGTCCCCTTTCTAGAGAAACAATCCAAACGATTTCTTTAAATGTGGCGGGGAAATGTTCATCCTTCGATGAAAAACAGTTGAAAGCTGGTGTCATTATGGACAGGTCCCTGGGGGGCTTCTGCATCTGCCAGGGGGAAGACAGGAGAGGATTCCTAAGCCCTTGGTCCTACTTTCTGCATCCCAGATGGGGGCCACTGAGGCATGGCGAGGGAAGTGGCTCAATCGAGATGATATCGGGCGCCAAGGGAGTTGACAATAAAAATGGGCGGGTGCCCAACTATCTATAGGTTTTATGCCCTCACCTCCAGCAAGACCAATCTACCCTACAGCTGGCTGATGGGTGCAGCGGAGTATTAGCCTCCGAGTCAGAAACTTGAATCCAAATCCTGCCTCAGTCCATCTTTTGACCTTTCGCAGCCTTAACTTCCTCATCTATAAAATTACAGTTCCTATCTGCTGTCAGAATCAAATAAAATGGCGTGTAAATACTATTATTTTCAGATTGTAAGGGTCAGAACTGGGATGTTCCTAATGTGATCCATCCCCCTCGTTTTACAGATGAAGGAGTAAAGTCAGTTCCTATTTATAGGGCATTTTACAGTTTACAAAGCACTCATCTCACCACGACCCTGTGAAAGAGGTCAAGAAGTCTTCCCATTTTAGAGATGAGGGATGAATTGACCAGTGGTCACACCTCTACCTTGAAGCCCAGGGTCCAGGAGGAGTTGCCAAAGGCTGTGCTCTGGCATGACCGTGACAGAAAGGTATTTCTTAAATGGACAAACCGCCACCCCTAACCTTTTAGAACCAGCTTCTTCTTTCTCTTCCTCCTGCCCGCCCACCACCTCCCCAAGCTGCCAGCTTCTTTTTTCTCTTCTTAGCTGTTCACATCCTGGCTTCTTCCTTCCCCTTAAGCCATACCTTCTGGCTTAGAATCCACACGACTTTGGGTTTCAAGGCAGAAGAGCAATAAGGACTATAATTAACTTGCCCAGCGCACACAACTAGGAAGTATTTGAGGTCAAACTTGAACACAGGTTCTCCTGAGAGTTCTATCCACTCTTCTGCCCAACTGCCCCATCAAGTTTTGTTTTGAACCCTTACCTTCTGTCTTAGAATCAATACTAAGAATCGATTCTAAGGCAGAAAAGTGGCAAGGGCTAGGCAATGGGGGTTAAGTGACTTGCCTAGGGTCACATAGCTGGGGAAGTATCTGATTACATTGGAACCCAGGACTACCATCTCTAGACCTGGCTCTCTATCCAGAGCTACCTAGCTGACCCTCTCAGTGTCTTTATTTTTTTTAATTTTATCTATATTTTATTCTAATAACAAAGTTATACATAAATTTTCCAAGGTTAAATGATTCATGTTGTCTCCCTTCCCTCTTCCCTCCCCCCTCCCAGAGTTGACAAGCAATTCTACTGGTTATATATGTATTATCACTCATCCCATTTCCAATTTATTCATTTTCATAAGAGAATAATCTTATAAAACCCCAACCCCCCAAAAAAAACCCCAAATACACAAGTGATAAATCATATGTTTTTATCTGCGTTTCTATTCCAGCAGTTCTTTCTCTAGATGGGAATAGCATTCTTTCCTTAGTATCTTCTAAAGTAAAATGAAAAGGTTGGACTAGATCATCACTTAAAGCTCCTTTCCTGGGCGAAGCTGCGTATCTCAGTGGATTGAGAGCCAGGCCTAGAGATGGGAGGGGTCCTAGGTTCAGATCTGGCCTCAGACACTTCCTAGCTGTGTGACCCTGGGCAAGTCACTTGACCCCCATGGCCTAGCCTTTACCGCTCTTCTGCCTTGGAGCCAATATACAGTATTGATTCTAAGATGGAAGGTGAGGGCTAAAAAATAAATAAATAATAAAGCTCCCTTCCAGCCCTGACTTTCTAGGATTCAATCATGCTAACACAAGACCAGGCATGACTAGAGGCTCTTTTGGCACTGTGGCCCCAAAGCAGGATGGTCATTTGGCCTCCAGAATGGACAGATTTTGGCCTAGCCCCATGGAAGGATGAAAACATGGCCCATTGCAAAGGCTCCTTCACCATCTCTTCCCCAACACCCATAGCTTTCAGGCAGCTTCCCCAAGAAAGGGGGAAACGTTGATGTTTTAGAGGCGCAGACCCACAAAGGAAGCTGGGCAGTTAAGCAGTCCTTGAGTCTTATTTCTACGGACCTCAGGGACCCCATAAGGGGAAGGAAGAAGCCAGAGAAACATTGAAAGGAAGGATGTGAACAGCCTCCCCTCCTTGGCAGAATAACAAGAGCCCTGGACTTCAAATTTAGGACGGTTTGCCTTCAGGCCTTTGCTGTACTCCAGCTAGAAGACTTTGGCCGAGGCCCTTTTGGCTCTCCTCAACCGAGGAAGAGGCCACAGAGACCATGGAGGGTTGGTTGTCGAGGTCTTGATTTCACAGCTCAGAAATCGAGCCCAAGAGAGGTTAGATGACTTGCCCAGAGCCCGGACTTAAAATGACTCCTTGACACAAGTTAAATGACCTGATGCAGAGGTGGTGAAAAAGGCAGGATTTGAATCTAGGTCCTCTGGACTCCAGAGCTCTTTTCAATGTCACAATTCCTAAGATTTCTTTTTGGCCTCATAGGTGTATGGGGGAAGAGAGTTGGGGGTACCTGGGTACAGTTCCTGTATCCTGGGGTCCAGAAGGGGTGTTGTTTCAGAATAATTGTCACCCCCGAGAATAGGCTTGGCTGGAGCTCTCTTCCAAAGCTCGGGGGCCCCAGCATCAGTTAATAAGGTGTCTTCTCTTTCTGAAGTTGTTTTGCTAGAGAGAGTTTTATAGTTAGAAGATAGTGTCCACCGACTCTTCCTGACCCCATTGACCAAAGCCATCTTTGGGATTTTCTTGGCAAAGGTGGTCTGTCATTTTTTTCTCTATTGTATTCATTTTGTCAGGCAGAGGTAAAGTGACTTGGCCAGGGTCACACAGCTAGGAAGTGTCCAAAGCTGTCTTAGAATCAATATAAACATCTGTTCTAGGGCAGAAGAGCAGTAAGAGCTAGGCAATCAGGATTAAGTGACTTACCCCAGGTCACATAGCTAGAAATGTCTGAGATCAGATTTGAACCCGGGTCCTCCTGACTCCAGGCACTATCCACTGAGCCACCTAGTTGCCTCCTAGAAGGCAACTTAGGGATTGTCTAAAGCGAAACTCCTCCTTTTACAGAGAAGGAAACTGAGGCACCCAGAGACTTGAGACATAATTCAATTTACACAGCTATGAAAAAGCAGGGTCAGCTTTTGAAATCCAGACTTTCCTCTGAAATCCTCAAGATTATATATAGCCTAAGACTTTTCGGTTCCTAGCTGTGTGAGAGAGGAAAAGAGTCTGGTCAATATTGGGATCCTAATCCTAAGGTTTAGAGTTGGAAGGACCAGAGACCGATGGAGTGACTCCCAACCCCCTTTTACAGATGAGCAAACCGAGGTTTAGCTTAACTTGCTTATCAAGGTCACCCAGATAGTAAAGAGCAAGATTCAGGATTGGAACCTGGTTCCACTAGCCCTTCCCCAAAGAGACCAGGTCTTTTCTCTAGCCCAGCCTGAGCCAGATAGTTTAAAATGCAAATATTTCTCCTTTATGGATACCAGCTGTCTCCCCAGAGCATATTACCTTGGTACTGTACTTTACTGACCAATTAGCTTCCTGTATCTGGATGATAGGGAGTGGGGGGCAGTTAGAAAGGGGGACTATTGGGGGGGAGAGAGACTGAGAGAGAGACAGAGAGACACACAGAGAGAGAGA
>NC_058131.1:57574839-57587428 GCF_016433145.1 Gracilinanus agilis | reverse complement strand
GAGAGAGAGAGAGAGAGAGAGAGAGAGAGAGAGAGAGAGAGAGAGAGAGAGGCGCTGAGGCAGGCCTGGGAGGAGGGGGGAGCCTTGTCCTCCCCACCCTAGTTTATAGGTTATCTCTGCTCCAGCACCCTTCCCAGCATTCTGAGCAGCTGAGCTCGGGCTGGAGGAAGCCGGGCTCTTCCCTTTCTCCTCCCGGGTCCCCTGGCCTTAAGGGGACGACGGAAACTCCAGCAGCTTTCCCAGTGTGGTGGGGAGAAGCAGCCCCCTTCCAAGGAGCCAGACAGGGGGGCTGGGGGAGGGCTGGAGGGAGAGGCGGGCGCCGGGCAGGGGCATTCTTTTCTTCTAAAAAACCGTGGCCAGCCCCTCTCTCCCCGGCTTCCTTCTGTATTCACCTCGAATGCTTTTTACCAGAGCTGGCTTCCCCATTCACCAGGGCTCGGCTGCTCTTACAATGCGAGGCAATTAGAATTGAAAATCTATGCAAAACAGCTGTTAACTGATTGTAAAGGAGAGCAGCTGTATGCTGGGTACAGATTGAAAACAGAGGCCCTGAATGGAAAGGAAGTGTCGGAGCAGCCCAGGGTTAAGAGGCAAACTGATGGAACCTCGTCAAAGGGAATTTTAGAGGGCTTAACCCTTTCTTGGGGGACGAGGGGGTGGGGGGAGGCTGGGCAGATGACAGTGACCTTGCCTTCTAGAAAGCAGCCTAATGAGGCGAGCCGAGGGTGGGAGAGGGACGTCCAGGGTCAGGATCGGAGCCTGCCCCAGAGCAGCCTTCCCCAGCTCCCTGGATACCAGAACAAACTTCCTTCTTTCTGAGAAGGGGGCACCGGAAGAGCCGAGTTCTTCCCCCACCAAAGCCCCTTTATGCATGTCTCTTCAATCATTCATTCATAGGAGCCCAGATGGAAAGGACCTCAGGGATAGATCATTCTAGAACCCCCCCTTTCCCTGGATGCCCTCTGTTTTACATTGGAGCCATTTCTCTGCATCCTGCTCCCTCTCCCACCTCCAATCATCGCCGCTGAACCCTTCCTTATAACAAAGAGAAACCATCATCCAAACCCATAAGGCAACAGTTTGAAGGCATAAGCAAACAGAGCCCACCTCCACCTCTCTCTTACCTTCCACTGTGTCCTAGGCGGGGTGTGGGGGTGTGGGTGACTTGTTCAGGGTCACCCAGCTAGGAAGAGTCTGAGGACAGATTTGAATGCTGTAGACATCTTTTTTTTTTTTTTTCTTTACCTTCCATCTTAGAATCAGCATTGTGAATTGGTTCCAAGACAGAAGAATGAAAAGGGCCAGGCAATAGGGGTTGAGTGACTTGTTCAGGGTCACCCAGCTGGGAAGAGTCTGAGGACAGATTTGAATGTTGTAGACATCTTTTTTTTTTTTTTTTAACCCTCACCTTCTATCTTAGAATCAACACTGGATTGGTTCTAAGGCAGAAGAGCAGTAAGAGCTAGGCAGTGGGGGTTAAGTGATTTTGTTCCATCACATAGCTTGGAAGTGTCTGAGTTCGGATTTGAACCCAGGACCTCCCATCTCTAGTCCAGACTCAATCTTCTGAGGCATCTAGCTGCCCTCCTCTGTGTCTCTCTTGAACAGAAGAGGGCTGGGTGTCCTCTCTCTTCTTTGGAAGCAAGATGGCTCATTACAATTCATCGCAGTTGCCTGCTTTCGGCCATTGTTTTCATTCACACTATTGCAATTGGGTTACATGATTCCTTCCTGGTTCTTTTCATTTTGTTCTGTATCGGTCCGGTTCATACCAGTCTTTCTGTAGTTCTATGAATTTCTCATTCCTCACTTCTTAGGGTGTAAATAGCATTTCTTTACCTTCAGCATTTTGTTCAGCCATTCCTCCATCAAGGGATGACTGTATCATTTTCTTTCTTTTTTTTTTTTTTTTTAACCACCATCAAGGTGCAGCTAGGAATAATTTGCTGTCTGTAGGACCTTATTTTGTGTCACGGACCCCCTTGGGATATCTGGGTCACAGATTGAAGCCCTTTTTGCATAATTCCATAGGAACAGTGAGACAAACGCATAGCTCCACCAACAGTGTATCAGTATGTCTGTCTTCCCATCTTCATACTACTCAGATAATTTGCTTCAATTACTGTTGGGTTCTTTTCTGCTAAAAAGAAAATTCAGGTGTGGGGGAGAGGGTGAGGGGATGTTCCTTGCCCAAATAAATGCTCCAGTGGTAGTACAAGCCAGCTTTCTTGGTTCTTAGTGAGGTGGGCTTTCCATTAGCCCATGCAGAATTTAGCTACTGTTTTTAGGCACCTACTTTATGTTTAGCACTGTTTCTAGGCACTGTGAGGTGGCCATGATAAGAATTGGTTTTCCAGATTTTTATTAAAGAGGTAGAGCACATTTTCCCCATAGTAACTCAGCCACATAGATAATTTCAAGTATAATAAATCTCTTCTTGCATAAGGAAACTAAGGTTCAGGGCTTTAAAGTACCAGCAAGTCACTTAATGGCCCAAACCCTCAGTTTCCTCATCTGTAAAATGCAGTGGTGAGACTAGATGACGTATGCAGACTTTCTGGCTCTCAATGTAGTTAGGGGAACATTAGGGGGAATTTAGTTGAGTAAATGAAGTTCTAAGTGAATTAAAAAAATGAAGCTGAATGACTTGCCCAAGTTGAAAAGGTAGTAAGTGACTTAGTACACTAAGGAATAAAAAACAGGGGTCTGCCCTTCAGAAGGATATGCTGTCCTTGAGAAGATAAATCAGGCTAAGCTACAGGTATTCTCTTAGAGCTGTAACTGGGAAGTACTGGAGGGAAACAGGGTGGAGACTTAGTTGTGAGATGAAGAAATCTGGGAAGGCTTCATGGAGTCTGTTGCATTTTGTAGCTGATCCTGAAGGATGGCTAGAAGTAATATGGTCAGAGAAGGGGGTGGGATGGGGAGAAGGGCAATCATGGGAGTAGAGCCCTCCCTTCACCCCATTTGGCATCACAGGTGCTGGATTCCATCAAATTTTTGTTGGTATTATTCAGTCTTGTCTGATTCTTCATGACTGTGGACCATCCTGTCCATGGGATTTTCTTGGCAAAGATACTAGAGTGGTTCACCATTTCTTTCCCCTATGGATTAAAGGAAACAGGTTAAATGACTTGTCCAGGGTCACCCAGCTAGTAAGTGTCTGAATCTGGATTTGAACTCAGTTTCTTTTTGACCCCAGGCCCAGCACTATCTACTAAACTATCTAATTGCCCCCTAACAGTCCACCGGTGTTCAGTCACATCCAACTCTTTGTGACCTCATGGACCTTGGCTATCCATGGCGCTTTCTTGACAAGGATACTTGTGTGAGTTGGGATTTCCTGCTTCAGTTATAGGTGAAGTGATTTGCCCAGGGTCATACAGCTAGCAAATGGCTGAGGTGGTCAGATTTGAACTCTGGTCTTTTCAGCCCCAGCATTCTATCCCCTGCCTCTCAGCTTTTATTATTTGCTTACTAATGTGCCAAGCATTGTACCACCCAGTGGAGATAGGAAGGCATAAATCAGGGAAATAAAAGCCAGTCAGTTCCTAATCTCCAGGAGCTCATAGTCTAAGGGAGAGAGACAACATGCAAACAATATGTACAAAGGATCTACACGGAATAATTTGAGAGTAGTCACTGAGGGAAAATGCCAAGATTAAGGAGGATTGAGAAAGGCTTCTTGCAGAAGGTGGGATTTAGCAGAGACTAGAAGGAAGCCTGGAGGAGAGGAGCATTCAAATCTCAGCCCTGATCTCTACTCTGGGAGAACCTTGGATAAGTAAATCTCGCGGTAAAAAATGGGGGTTAATCTGGGATCTGGAGATTCTGTCCCAGCTCAAAATCTGTGCCTTCCGATGGGTATTGTTTGTTTTGTATTGATTCCAATCGAAGAGCTGAGGTTTGGCTTCCAGCGACCCTTTCACCTCATTGCCCCTTGGGGCTCCTTTCTGAGACTTCTGAAGGACCATGCTAAAGCCTCCAACCCTTATTCCGGGAGGTCAGACAGACGGGAGTATTGTAATTCCTTTGGGGTGTGTCTAGACTTTCTAAGGGAAATTGGTGGCTTCCTTCTCTTAAGAGGCTGCCTTATGCCCCAGGCCAACAGGTCCCTTTGGAGGGCCTTTTTGTATGTATTATTCTCCCAGATCTATTTATCATCCATCCCAGCAGTGATTGAGCCTCTACTGAGAGCCAAGCTCTGGGCTTTGGTCTGACCCTACCTGCCGAAAACAGCCCTAGCCCTGAAGGAACTTAGATTCTGTGGGAGGAAGGGACCTGGGGGGTGGCGAGAAGTAAACTGAAGATTTGTAGAAAGCCAATGTCACGTGATTTAGGGAGGACCCGGCACCCCCTGGCTGACGAGATCCGAAAAGGCCAGTCTTTGGTGGGTGGGACTTAATAAGATGCAAGTGGAATCCCCACCTCCCTTAAAGACAGGCCAGTGATCCGGATTGGCCTTGGAAGCTTTGAACACCTGGAAAAATGGCTGGGTTTAACTGGGGAAATGAGAATTCTGAACCGGAAGGGACCAATTCTCCCTCTTTTACCCCATCTCTCCCACCTCTTCCCTAGGCCTGGTAAAGGGCCAGAAAGATAAGAGATGGTGATAGCTGGCATTTTTGTAAGGCTTCAAGGTTTGCAAAGTAATTTAAGTATATTTCTTTTTTTTAACACTTAACTTCTGTGTATTGACTTATAGGTGGAAGAGTGGTAAGGGTAGGCAATGGGGGTCAAGTGACTTGCCCAGGGTCACACAGCTGGGAAGTGTCTGAGGCCGGATTTGAACCTAGGGCCTCCCGTCTCTAGGCCTGACTCTCAATCCACTGAGCTACCCAGCTGCCCCTTAAGTATATTTCTTTTGATATGCAACCAGGAACCTGTGAAGTAGGGTTATTATCATCCCCATTTTTATCAGTAAAACTGAGCCTGAGAGGTTGTGACTTGGTTGGGGTTATTATTACCCAGGTCCGTGGAGAACAGGAGGCAGGATTTGACCCCAGGTCCTATTACTCCATTTTGTCTAGAGATGTAAACAATCTGGAATCTTTCCTAGCAGATCTGAACATATGATGTTCACAGATGATGGCTGATGATGATAGGGGTTATAATTAGAAGAATAATAAATAATAGCTAGCATTTTTATAGGGCTCGAAGGTTTGCAAAGATCCTTTCAAACATGTCTCATTTCATCCTCACAAAAACCCTGGTAAGGGGAGGAGTTGGGTAGCTAAATTGGCTGAGTGGATTGAGAGCCAGGCCTAGAGATGGGAGGTCCTGGGTTCAAATGTGACCTCAGACATTTCCTAGCTGGGTGACCCTGGGCAAGTCACTTAACCACCCATTGCCTAGTCTTTCCTGCTCTTCTGCCTTAGAACCAAAGTAAGGGTTAAAAAAAAAAACCTGGGAGGTAGACTAGCTAGTGTCTGAGGCTAGTTTTGGACATAGTTCTAACTGGCTCAGGGTGCCACACACTATTCATTTTGCCAGCTAGCTATCCTTATTATTCCTTATTGGCCTGGTCTCCATAATTCCTCTTTGCATGGCCACTCATCTTAATTCCAGTTGTCTCTCTCCTGGCAGGTCCCTTCCTTTTCATCACCTTGTCTGCCCCCCCTCTTCTACTCTGAGCAGATTAAGGACAGGCTCCTTAGTCCTCCTGAGTGTTTTTCCCTTTACCACTGATTCTGAGGGTATAGAAGCAGAGATGCCAGATGGGACCTGTGTAACCAGGGGGCAAGTCATGGTCCTGTTTCCTCATCTATAAAAAGAGGAAGTGGAGGTGGTCAAGATGGCCTCTCTTGCCCCTTTCTGTAGCAGATCTCTGAGCCTGTAGACAGAATGTCGCAGCTGGAGGGGCCCTTGGGACACAGGATGCCAAGGCTTGGAAGGGGCCTTAGGGCTGAGCAACATCAGAAGCGGGGAGGTCTCTTGCTAAAAAGAAACTCAGCATTTAAGCTCCTTATTTTATAGATGAGGAAACTAAGAGCTAGAGACCAGAAATGATTTGCTCTTGGTAATAATGGGAGCTGAGCCAGGGCTGGACTTCAGGTCTCTTGACTCCCCTGGTATTCTTTCTACTAGGTCACTAGCCTCAAGAAAAGCTTCTGAAGGAAGGGATGGGGTGGTTTTGGTGGGGCTGGATTAGGTCTTTTCTCTTTTTATGGGCCTGGGGAGATTAGAGCCTGAATGGAATTTAGGATTTAGAACTGGTAAAGCTTTAGGAATCATCTAAATCCAACCTCCTTTTTTTAAACAGATGAGAAAATGTAGACCCAGAGAGGGAAAAGGAATTGTTTTGTGGGTGCAGAAAATCGACACTGCACACTGAAAGCTTGCAAGGTTATACTGAGGTTACCCTTTTGCAAGGTTATGCTGGTTCATTCTGCTGGCATTATTTCTGGGAGAGAGATCCTGTACCATGTGAATCCATTTCCAGACTGGCTTCCCTTAACCCTGTGTTTTTTGGAAGTACCTCCATACCCACTCACAGGAGCATGCATACGTGGTGACATACCTCAGTGTCTGTGCCTCATTCTCCCATTAACCCATCCCTCTCCCCGACTCTTCCCTCCCCTTGCCAGTTTTCCTTGCAAAAACAGAAGGTGGCACATTGGGAAGAAAATGGGTAGTGATGGAGGGGAGGTGGGGGAAGGAGTAGGGAAGAAATGAGAAGAAGAAACGCTCTTGGCAGTGCCTGACAGCCAGCTGGGGGCACCTGAGGAGGAGAAAAGGGAGGGGGAGGCAGGCCATGGCTGGCGAGAAGCTGGGTAGAGGCCTGACTTGTGCCAGACACAGCTCTGAGTCTGCAGAGCGGGCAGGAAATTAGGAGTCAAGTACAGAACCTCGTTAGCAAGCGTACAGGCTGCAGGAGAGCAATTCCCACTCTTAAACTTGGAGGCCGTGCTCCCAGATTACTAATTTCCTTGGGTGTTATAAAGCGCTCCTTGGACCGAGTATAGTGACAGCGAGTGTCATCAATCTCAGTCTTGCCAGTTGGGTGGTTGGTTATAATCTCTGGGAGGTTTAGGCAAAAGCCAGCTCTTTGCTGCTCTCTAGTGGTCCTGGTCCTCATTTCACTTAGTAGGCAGACTCCTTTCTCTACCACTGACCCCTGAGGGCACTGATCCCCTTCTGGCCCACTTGCCCACAGCCTGAGTGTGCTCTGCTTGCCTGAATGCTGGACAGCAAGATGGCAGGCTGGTGCAGTACTGCTAATCTGATGTCCTTCTGCCAGCCTTGGGTGCCACAGCAAAGATGGGAGCCTGATAGAGTCCTGCCACAGAGCTCTGTCTTCTTCCCCAGGACTGCCCAGTCTCTGCCTCGGTCTGGCTATTTATAAATGATTGAAGTATATCAAGGTGGATTCTTCCTCCACTGGTACAGATCTCAACCCGATAAGATCATTTAAATGAGTTATTGTGGCTGGGGGAAAAATGGAGTAGGAGTTAAGAAGTCCCTGAATTCAACCCACTCCTATCTCAGATACTAGTTGTATGACCCTGGGCTGGTCACTTAATTGCTCCTTGACTCAGTTTCCTCATCTGTGAAATGCGGGGGGGGGGGGGGGGGGGCAGGACTTGAGGATCCTTCCAGCTCAAAATTCTATGACCTTCTGATGTGACTTAGACTGGTCCTTAAATAGTAAGACATTCGCTCATCCAGGATAGACTATGACTGGTAGAAGAAACATGATGGGAATCTTGAGTGTTCAAAATCTTCCAGTCTTGGGAAGCCCCCACCCCCCCACCCCCCCACCCCAGGCTGGCAAACCAGGGCCACAGGTCTGGAGAAGCAGGTGATGAGGCATGGGAGAAAGGCTTCAATGCAGCTGAAGCCCCCTTCTCCTTGCCCTCAGAAATACCCATTCTTCTCACTCCCACAGCGGCTCGAGTGGTCACTGCACACTGTGCTGGAGATCTTTCTGCTTCTGGCTCCCAAGGTGGTCAGGCCGAGGGTTGGCCCAGCTGGTCCAGAGAGGGTAAGGACCTCATGTTTTCTTTTGATTTGTGTTCTGGTGGAAGGGAGTTAGTAAGCGGCTGCACTGAATGACCCACCGGGCAGCTGGATTAAGCCTGTGCTCTTGCCAGTGTGGACATAGGGGAGGCAGGAAACCCTACAGCAGTCTCCAACTCGACGTTGCCCACGGTTTGAGGATGGAAATGGTCACAGCCCTTCTCTGTGGCTCCTTCTTAAAAATCTGCCATCCGGGTCCCCGGAAATGCAGCCTGCAGGAATCCAGGAGAGCTCCCCCAGGGCTTTCTTTGGTGAGCCCTGAGGCCGGCGGTTAAATTCCCTGCCTCCCGCAACCAGCCTTTTCTTTTTGGTTCTGGTGACTTCCTGTCTCTAGCTGTCAAGAGCTTTGGTAGCCGGCTGCCTGACCACCCCTCCCCCTCCGCCCCCTCCCCCCCTCCAAAGAGTGAATCTACTGGGCTGTGGGTGGTATAAATTACAGGAGTCCACGGTGTGAAGACACCGGGTGGTGAGTAAATTAGAGCATCTGGTCGCCGAGGCTAATAACAGAGGAAGAGACAAACATTAAGGAGGCGCCGGCCAGGGAGCGAGGCAAGTCGTAAATGGGAAGGGGCCCCTCCTGCCTGGTGCCTGGGTTGGCTCGCTGGCGCCCGCAGGTAGGAGCCAGTAACGGCCTCCCCCCCCTGGCCTCGCTGCCTGGCTTCCCCTTTGGTTTGTGGTCGGAGGGGGAAGCCTTGTGCAAGGCATCGTAGCGCGCCCCCACGCGCTCTGGGAACCGCCGCCGCCCTCGGGAGGCAAGGTCAGTGGGTCCCCGGAGCAGGGAGGGCTTGGCCCCCTCCCCAAGGGTGCGCCCCCTCCGTTTGTTCGTCCTCCGCCCCCCCCCCCTTCTTCTTACAAACCCCACTGGGGGCAGACAGACTGGTTCTGCGCTCACCGCTGGCGCGGGCTCGGAGTGCCAGAAACCCGCCAGCGTCATCAGGAACAGATGGATGGGAGATGGCAGGCGCCCAGCGCTCCCTCCCTTCCCCTCGCAATCCGGGACTGGAGGTGGGAGGTGGGAGGGAGGAAAGGAGGAGGGCAGTTGGGAGGCCCTTGGGGACTGTAGTTTGCACACTTGCCAAACGAGTCCAGGGCATCTCCCAGGGCAGGTTTGGGGTCTGGCAGGAGCGCAGCGTTGGCACGGTGGGCTGAAAGCTAAAACCAGAGCGACGGCTGGGCTACCGTGGGCTCCCCCAGCCATAAAGGGCGTCTTCTTTCCTCGAGGTTTAAAACCATGCTTTCATCTTAGCCCTCTGCCTCCCACATACACACTGCCTGACAGCGGGAGGATGAGGACTGAGCCGTCGGCCTCCTGGTAACCTTTAGACGACCACCCTGAACGCGGGTCTCTTCTCTTTTGGCCCCAATTTCTGCATCTCTTAAATGAGGGGGTTGGCCTAGATCGCCGCCTAAGGCCCTTTCCAGTTCAGCCCTCTGAATTCGGGAGGCCCTTGGCCGGGTTCTGACTGCCTGAGCCAGACTGACTCCCTCCTTCCCCTCCCCCCTATCCCTCCAGGCGTTGCAAGCCTTATTAACCTCCCGCTTCCTAGGACGCCAGGCTGAGCTGGGGTTGGACCTGACCAGCTCCGGGGCCCTGCGGCAGGGGCGTGGGGAGAGGCTGGGCCCTTGGGGTAGGAGTGGGAGAACCTGTAGCCCTATCCCTTCCAAGCCGGCTGTGGGTGCCCAGGAATTTCCAGACGCTCCCTGAGTCATACCTGTGTGTCAAGTGCTTGGGTGAGGTGGGGTGGAAGAATGAGCTGTGGCCTATCCCCGACAGGGGAAGAAAGGAATGGGCCAGCCCAGGGGGAGAGAGAGCAATGCCAGTTTCTGAAGGAAGGAGGCCTCCCTGATGACAGGCAGCTCCCATTGGTTTAATGACCGTCTTCCTCTCCTGCCAGCTTCCATAGCTGAATTCATCTGCCCCTGGAAGGATGTCCCACCTCTCCTTTAGAGGACTTGCCTCTACCCCATGCCGATGGATGGTCATTTCTTTGGCAAAATGTTGGTATTAGAGCAATAAGGCAGAGCCTTTTCCTACATTTCTTCCTCCCCCACATTCCTAGAAACAGATTTAGAGCTGGAAAGGATCTCCAAGGTTCTCTGGGTTTCCACTTGGTGAAACTGAGGCAAGGACTTGGGGTAAAGCAATTCAACCCAGAGTCACACAACTAATCAAGTGTGCAGTTGAACCCAGGCGGGCTTCCCTCTAGGTCCAGATCTCCTGCGCCACCTAGCTGCATTGCGTCTCTCGGCCCATTGAAGGCGAACCCGAAGTTTTAAGAGGTGGGAAGGGACTCTACCAGACTTGGAGTCTGGTAGATCCGAGTTCAAATTTTGCTTCAGAGAGTGGCAAATAGCTAGAGGTTCCTAGACAGACCTCTTTACTACTCTGAGCCCATATTCATTAATCATAAAATAGGGATAATAATGGCGCCAACTTCAGAAGACGATTGTGACGACCAAATGAGATCATGTATTTAGAGTGCTTAAAGCTCAATAAAAGTTACTTTTTTTTTTTTTTTTTTTTTTTTTTTGTAAAAGAGAAGGACCGGCGAACCTTCCCCAGAGAAGCCGAATCCAGTGTAGTTTGATGGGAGTGGAGCGGGAGGCAAACATCTAAGGAGGTCCCGGGGTTTGATTATGTTTTAAATCGGGCCTGCAGTCTGTACAGAGGAAGCTTGGTTGAAGTAGTTGTGTCAGTGTCAGTATTTCACGTTGTCGACGAATTTAATATTCTCCAGCCCAGTTCAGAGTTTGGACTGTGGTGGGGAGATTCCCCTCCCCCCAGCTCCTCCCCTTTACCTGCGCGTGTCCCTGGCTCACCTGTGTTGTTTTGGGCCGGGCCTGCCTGTATGGGCTGGTGTGTGTGTGTGTGTGTGTGAGGAAGTGTATATGCGGGTATACACTCGTGTTGTGTGTGTGTATGTGTGTGTGTGTTTGCGGGAGAAACCCGACACCTCTTGTTGGCTTAGGTCAGGAGCAGGGAAATGAGCCAGTGGCATGGGGCGCGGGCGGGGGAGGGCGTTGGGATTGGGTGTGGCCTCGGCGGCGGCGGTGGCGGCGGCGGCGGCGGCAGCAGGTGTTTCTTGGCCGGGGCCCCGGAAGCTCCACCTCCCCAGCGGGCCAGCTCCCGAGGAGCCGCGCCGGAGCAGCCCCGGGTGAGCCAAGCAGTTGAGACAAACAGTGGGGTGATGATGGCTACACAATGTGTCAGCTTGCTCTGAGGCGGAGCTGTGGGGCCCTGGCATGAAAGGTGAGCTGGGGACGGGAGGGATTGTGCGCGAGAGTGTGTGTGTGTGTGTGTGTGTGTGTGTGTGTGTGTGGCTGGGGGTGGGGTGGGGAGGCAGTGCTGGGCAGCCCGGGCGGGTGCCCCCCTTTGCCAAGAGTCCTCAGGGGGTCTTTGGGCCTTTCCAGCAACAAGTTCTCAGGTTTCGCGGGGGCTGGCTGGCGGGCTGGGGAGAAGCGGGGAGGCGGGAGTGAGGCTGGGAGGGGGCGGACGGGCGGGCAGCCAGCCGCAAACGGCTTTCGGTAACTTCCCCCGGAGTGTTGCGGGCGATAAGAGCTGGGCGGGCAGAGAACGAGACCAAAGGGCAGATCCGTCCCCCGTGCGCCCCTCCCCGACTCTGAAAGCGCCTCCCTGGCGCGCGCGGGGGTGGAGGGAACTGCGGCCCCGGGGGCTTCGGGAGGTGCTGGTCGGGGCTCGCGGCTCGGCTCTACTCGGATCTCCTCTGCCCTGCCTTTCCCCTCTCTCTGCTCCTCGAGTCGGGGGTCTGGATCTCTGGGGCTCCGAGCCCCGCCCCGCATCCTCCCGCCGGGAGCCGGCGAGGCTTGGCCAGGACTGAGAAAGGGCGCTCTCCTCCCCGGCCTCTGGGCCAGCTCTCCTCGGCGAGTATCGGGCCTCAGCTCGGGAGCCAGCTCGTGGAAGGCGCCGCGGTCCGGAGGAGAGAGAGCCACTGTATGTGTACGTGCGGGTGGAGGGGACGCAGGAGAGCCGGGGGTGGGGGGTGGGGATGGCTGGAGGGCTGAGTCCCGAGGCAAGGGAGTCTCGCTCGTTCTCTGCCCGATCTGCGGTCACTTTGGGCTGGGAGCGGACTCATGAGAGAGGAGGAGGAAGAGGAAGGAGGCAGGTCTGCCTTAGCAGCCGAAATAAAAGTTTGCTCAGCCGGCAGGAGGGCACGGGCGGTGGCGGCGGCTGCGTGCCCCAATGGCAGGTGTTGGGTGCCCGGCTGGGCTCCCCGGGGCTGGTGGCTTTCTCGGTAAAGGTCCGTGGTTGTTTTTATGGTGGGGGTGGAGGGGTCCCTTGGTTTGATTTGAGAGACAGGACTGAGCTGGAGAGGCGGGGGCGGTTGGGAGCGGAGCTCAGCTCGGAGTTGGAGAGGCTGAGGATCTCGCCGTGGCTGCTGAACCGGTGCCAGGGCGCCCCAGCTGCCGCCCGCCTCCTCCTCTCCCAGGACGTGGTTCCCCAAAGCCCTCTGGAGCTTGGATGTGGGGCAGACTTCCCTCTTTATTCTCCGCTGCCCTTAATAAAGAGATCCCCCTGCAGCTTTTGTGCGCGTCTACCCCCCCCCCCCCC